>NC_091117.1:136692687-137012687 GCF_040183065.1 Periplaneta americana | reverse complement strand
TGAGTGAGAATCGGTGCTGATGCCTTGTTTCTTCAAGTGCATGGGAATTTTCATCAGCCCACACATGCTGATTACGAAAATTCAGAACACCAACTCTGCTGAACCCTGCCATTATCCGCAACCAAATTTTTCTTTTCAGTATTCCTTGCGACGTATCAGTATTCCATGCCAGGGGTGTCAACTACGGTATAATTATCTGGTAGCCTGCTGTATTGTAGGGCATAAAAATGCATTGTCATAAATGGACGTCACATTGAGCACCTCATATGAACAAGTGTTCAGACATCAGAAAGTATGTGTTGTAGGATTTATGTTTATTAGACTTTTTTTTCTTGTTTTGATGCATACTATCGCCTCTTAAAATAATGGATACTTTTTAACACCCTGTATACGAGCCAAGTTATCCGGAAATGATACATGAGAAATATAACAATGTTAATATAATTAATAGGCTTTCATATGACAAATAAAAACAAAATGACCGTGAGCTCGAAATCGACTTAAACGATTTTTTGGATTAAGGTGAAAAAAAGAAGTGAGCAGTTCGGTACTTTCACTGGTAAGTTTCGAATGAGTTAATTATTATATTATACAGAATCATTTCTACTTTAAGTTGCGAATAATACAAATAACTTCCTGACCCAGCCAAGAATAGCCATTTCTGTTAGTGTGGAATGCCTCATTCTTGTTGGATTAGTGTCCCTTATTATAATCTCATTTGTTACGCGTAGTAAGCAAAAGTAAAGTAGCTACAACATATTTTTCCTATGATAGTGCATAAAAAGTTTCATTTTACCCACTGTTATCATTGCGTAAAGTGAGCCTTCAAAACACTAGTGCGTAAAAAAGTAAGTAATCACTTTACACATTGCTATTAATTTTACACACTACCAAAGAAAATGTAATATACAATGTACAAACTTCATTCAGTAAGAAATTAATGCTTTACTTCAATTTTTCATGACGTAATATTACAAGTAACGCAAATAAGTAACAAATTTAACATTTATTTTGGCCCGTATTATTCTGAAGTTACAGCTGTAGTACTCATTTCAGATAAGATACGGCATTCAACTTTTTCTAACCGCCTTTGTTCATTATATGGTCGGTTTAGACGGCCGTGAAATCGTGATCATGAATAAAACAGGCTGTAATTCCATGGATACTTATTTCTTAATGGTTATGGGTTTAATATTAATTGTAATTTTAATTTCAATTGTACTTTTGAAAATGTAATTATAATCCCCTGATAAAGGAGAAGAAAAGGCCTAATGATCTTATCTCTAGCAGGTTAAATAATAAGTAATGAAAGACACGAAAAGCTAGCTTAGCGTGGCACGTAGCTCTGGCACAAAGACATCATTGTATTTCAGTTCGCAGACCCTTTAGCTGTAATATGCATGCGTTGCTGTTGAGAAATGATAAATTTTACAAAATAGAATTTCGGCCAGCTTTTCACTGCAAATATCCCACGTCGGTAGCCGGAGATAGAATAATGCTATGGAAAGGAGCTCGATCGAAATGATGTCGATGCCTAATGTGAGGAAAGAGAACTCCGAGAAAAAACCCTAACTTCGAACTTGTCAGGTACAGGAGTCACTAGAAACTTTTCAACTAGAAATCCCAGATTTGCTATCACACCTTATTACTATACTACAGCCTGATCCTCAATATACTTTCATGTTCAGATAGAAGAATTAAATCAACTCGTGAAAGATTATCAAAGTAAATGGATGCATCACCTAAAAAGGATGGAGGAAGAGCGCTTACCAAAGATAGCTTTCCAATATTGTCCAACAGGAAGAAGACATGTAGGTCGTCCGAGACTTCGATGGAGGCAACAGTTCTAATTGGGGACGAAAGGGATCGATAGGCCCATGCCATGTTGATGATGATGATGATGTTTTGTATAAAACATCTCATTATTTTAGTTGTAATTAAACCAATTGTTGATCAGAATTTCCTATCTGTCGGATCCATGTGTATTTGTGCACCTATATCTATGATCAAAAAGTGTATTCATCCTGAACAGTCCTGAATTTGGAATAGCTTTATCACTCTCTTGTTTTTATCATATCCACTTCTTCACCATATGGACCAAAAAATTAGGCCATCTTCCCTACTAACCGCTCTACTAGGTCTACTGTATTTAGATTCCCCAAGATTACCCTACGTTGGAATACACTTTTCCATTTTCTCGTTCAATTTACCTATATAATGTAGTCATTTTTTTCTGTTTCTGGCGAATCCTCAGTTGGTGTTCATCTGCCCACTATGAGTATATCTCTTTCATATAATTTTAGCGATTTTTTTATTTTCTTTAGTTTTTTTTTCCCCCAATAAATTATTTAAGTTTTATTTTTGTTAATACAGAAACTCCCACTCTAGTTCTGCTTTCTTCTCCAACTCCACCCCCAGATATCTTTATATTACAGTCACCATCATTTTCATTCTCTTTACAGTTCTTCTTAGTTTCTGTCAAAACAAATATATATATATATATAAATATCTTTTGACATATTTCTCAATAATTTCATCTACTCGATGGACTCATCATGATAACTGAAGCTTCGAAGTAGACCAATTAAGCAATGTGAGCTTGAGGGAGAAACCAGAATTACCAGAGAACGTCCATTGTTTTTTAGTGCCCGTCAAATTATTTAGTGTCTCACAGTAAACGTCAGCATTAATTGTCTTTTTCTCTTCAATAAATCAAACAGCAACACATCTCTCCTATCCAAAAAGATAACCGCTATAAGTTCTTTGGTCGAAAATTACTATTTGAATTTTTTCACTTTGGGAAACCTGTATAGAGACCCAGGAACAAAATTTGGGCCACCCGAAATTTTGTTTCTCAGTAAGCTCTGAGCATGTGCAGTATGTTGTAACTGGAATTTGAAAAATTCAGTGGCCCAATTGTTTCTTGGTCTGTAAATCCAGTGACTGCATCGGCTGCCGCTTTATTTCCTATTCATGTAAGAAATCCACACTTCATTTCCAGCCACTATGTGATTAAGGAATTCGTTGCCACCTACTCGTATCTTGGAGAACTATTCGTACAGATATATCAAGAGCTGAAGCCATGCAATAATTTTAACAATTTCAACACCTTCTGTTCCTATCTCGCACAGATTTTATAGTACTATAGTCTACCTGTGGCACCTTCATACTTTATTTTACGTGATAGCCTATTTGTAGAAAATGTGCTGTAAATTCTGAAATTACAAACAGCCGATTTTCGCTATTTTACGTTTATACGTCTCACAAGCAGATCACTGACAAAAGAGAACATAAAGTTTCCTGCCTCATCGCACATGTACGTTTATCGTTTCTCTAATGTGCCTACACTATTGCCTGATTTTCCCTTCAATCATAACATTAGGCCTATAAACCTCACAAAACTGGAGATGATCTCTGAGGCAGTTAGATTTCTTTTCATAAAGAAAGCAACTCATAGCGAGAACTTCATAACCGGCGGGATTCTCGATTGTATTGCTAACATATAAGCACATGAACTCACAGTGAGACACATCGCTTCCCAGACAGACTTTCCTCAGTATGATCAGTACAAAGAGTTTAAATTTTCATTAAAGTCTATACATACTGTACATTATTTTCAGTAAAACTTAATTGTTATACTTCTTGTAGCGACAAAATCAAAATTTTAATTATGCACATAAACAGAAATTGTTCCGAGAATAAAGCAGCAACCTTCCATTTTGTTGTTGGTTGTAGCATACATATAATCCAAATTTCTCGTGAAATCTGTGAATGTAATTCCTCCGCCTTCAAAGCGTTAAAATGATGAAGCTATCTATCATTCGACGACGTAACCACGCTTGATGTAAAGCAGACCAGAACCACCGACTCCCAGCAGAGCAGTGTGTTACGGTGTTAACTAAATATAGCGTTATGGCTGGTAATGGAATGAAGATTGAGGCAACTTGCTATTTGCTGGCAGCGAATGGCCTATATTAATACCACGCAGGAGTAATTTAAGAGGGAAACTATGATGAAATTCTGATGAGCCTCTAATATACCGAGCAATATACAATGTGCTATGCCTTCATAAGAGATTGATCATATGAAACATCCCCGTATACTTATAAATCCACATTTCATGTCTCATTTTACTTTCTTAAAGTCAGCTTTTCTTCATAAATAAGAATTTCATTTTCAGCCTCTTACTCCAATTCCTTTCCGTTTTCTTTTTCCGTCTTCTATTGCTCTTTCTGTTTCTTCTTTTGCTACTTTTGTTTTCTTCTTCGCTCCTTGTGCTTCTTCCATTATTTCTTCTGGTTCATCTCTTGCTCTTCTAATTCTTTAGTTTATCTCTGTTCATTATTTTTCTTGATTCTTCTTTCGTTTATTATATATATATATATTTTTTTTTTTTTTTTTTTTTTTTTTTTTTTGCTTGTTTTGTTTCTTCTTCCATTTTGTATGTTCCTTCTTTCATATTTATTTTTTATAATTTTTTGTAAATATTTGTTGGTAAAAATCCAAATATTTTTAATCATAAATCAGCATCTGAACAGCTCAAATATTACAAAAAATATTATTACAGTTATCAGTCTCCCCATAGTGGCATAGTACTTTGTGAGCCCTAGTTTTGTGTGGGAAGCGCTCCCAGTCTGTAGCCCTCCTCCCGATTTGGAGTACATGAACATGTTCCGCGTCTGTTTTCATTTAATGATTAAATATATCGTATATGATGTTTCGAAAGATGAATCTACCTTAGTTTTTAGTAGGAAAAGCTTAATTTTATCAGTAATATTAAGACAGGCTTACACGTGGTTAGTTGTGATCGTTTCAATTTTTTCACGACATTTATGAGAAAACAATGACTAAAAGATGTACCGTATTTCAATAACGTGTATTTTAGTCCAAGAAACTGTAGAAGCTTTAACTGAAAATAAAAGTCACACACGTATCTAGTGCTTCACTGTATATTACATCACTGCCGCTTAACGTAATGTTGAGCTCCATTAAACCTGCTATTCGAAACAAACAAAACGTCTCTCAAACAAACATGATTCAATAATGCATTCTGTCGCTTTCATCAAGATTAATACGCAGGGCGCAGTAAGCCTTGGCTTGATTGTTTATTTTGCTCATTATGCAGAGCAAGAACCACACCCAAATGGAGTAGAAGCTCATTTGTTCAATACCAGCTGTATTTCAACACGTGAGCACCATCTAGAGCCAATTCTCATCTAATCTAAGTTAGATTGGCACGTTGTAGTAATACAGGACGTCGCATAATGGGCTTTTACTTTATCATTTACCCTGTTTCTGTCATTAGTAACCTACGTTCAAATGCTTAAAAGTGATAGAATTCTGGATTTACTTCTCGTCAGTGGGGGTGTAAATACAGAGTGAACATAAAGTCTCGATCCATTTCTGTGAAACCGGCTGATTATGTGTTTCTTTTATAGGTAATATGAAAGATGCTATCCATTGAAGAAAAAATAGCTGTGGTTTCTGCGCGTGTGAAAGGATCAACTTAAATGCAGGTTCAGGTGGACTTTGTAAGAAAATTTCATAAATCCGCTCCCAGTAGGGCTAATATCAGACTACTGGTTCAAAAATTTAAGACCGCGAATAGTGTGCAGAATGAGAAATGTTCCGATAGGCCCAGTGTTCCGGCTCAAACTGTGCAACAGGTAGATGAAGATGATGCAATTACCAGAAGCCCAAAAGCATCAACCAGGAGGTTAAGTCGGGAGTTGGGTGTACCACAATTGACAGTGTGAAAATTTTCCACTCCAGATTGAAAAAACGGTCATACCACCTCCAAATCCGACATAAGATGGAAAGGAACAACTACGCTAGTCGTGAAACAATGTGTGGCGATTTGTTGCAGGCAGTCGCAGAGGATAACTTGCTACAACATGTGCTTTTTAGCGATGAAGACACCTTCCACACATGTGGCATGTTCAACCGACACAACTGCAGAGTGTGGGCAGATGAACAGCCTAATGAGATTCTCGAGTGAGAACGAAACACCCCAAAAGTCAATGTTTAATTGGGGACTACAAAGTCTAAGATTTATGGACCATTCTTCTTCGCAGAACCTACAGTCACAGGCATTTCTTATCTGGACATGCTGCAGATGTTCCTTCAATCACAATTACAGCAAGATGGCATCTTGGAAACAGTGGTTTTCCAATAGGATGGAGCACCCTCTCATGTTTGTGGCTACCTGCAAGACACATTTCCACGTAGGTGGATTGGTAGGACTTCACACCGCATCTGGGCTCCAAGTTCCTCTAACCTTACACCTCCTGACTTTTTCGCATGGGGGTACATCAAATCAGATATGTACAAAGTCAAAATCAACTCCATTGACCATTTAAAGGAGCGTATCAGGCAGGCGGTGCTTAAAATCACACCTCCAATGCTAAAGAGGGTGTTTCACAACGTCGTGCGTCGCTGGGAATTATGTGTGGAAGTTCAGGGTGGCCATATGGAATAAACTTTGATGAATTGTGTGTTACTGTGTCCTACGGTCTACATTCACTGTATTGGTTTCAATTTAAAGTATGTTTTTTTTCACAGAAATGGATCGAGACTTTATGTTCACCCTGTAGTTTTAATATCGACACCATAAGGAAATAGTTTTCAAGCATCAGTCTGATGAAGGAAATTAATGTTAGGTAATTTTAAGGCGAATTGTCAAACTCCAAATAACATCTCGCCAACTTACAAGATATTTTTAGTAGCCTGTAACTTTTGTCAATACTAACTACATTTCAGCTTATTCAGATCTTCCTCATATTTTTAGTCCTGTAGCCAGTTTTATACATATATTTTAACCCCTACATTGGCAAAACTTCATTTCTAACACTAGTTTATTAAACCTTGTCGGACTGTAAAGAAAACAACTATCGCAATGTCCATATTTTATATGTTGTACATTATAGTATTGTGAAATTTTAATTTTCCTACCAATTTTTTTCTATTGTTCTATTAAAATTATTGCATGTAGCCTATTAACATGTTGTATCCTATAGGATACTTTGTCAATTTAAGGGTTAACGCCGGAAAATATTTCATCTACCGTATTCATACAGAATAATCTATACTTATTCAAAATTGGAAGGGTGACATAAAAGTAAGAAAAATAAACTAAATTTTAAAAAAACACATTGTCCGTATAAAAATGCAGAACTTCACATTTTCACTATTAATTGAAAGTGTACATCATTTTTACTCCAATAAAATCCTTTCAATTCAATAGATTTAGAAACGTACTCTAACGGCTTCCAAAATAAAATTTTATAATGTTAAAATAAAGTCATATGTTTTCAGCCTACTTTAAAATGTGAGGACGGATTCTAATATAAATCGTGCGTTTCATTTTGTTGCAATTATAACTACAGTAGAGACAGCGAAGTTTTTTTGAGGACGAATGAAACCAATTTATCATCGTTAGAATGTCATTTCACGCCCGCTGGACTTAATTATTAAACTGATTGCGTGTACTACGTACAGTTTTATACAGAAACTTCAATTAAGTTGAACATGTAATTAGAAAAATAGTGCAAGCTAAAACCTACGAAATTGAAGTAGCATCAATTCATGTGCCTTCTCACGTAATAAGTTTAATTTAAAGATAAGAAGATTTCTACTTTGTTAGTTTTTAAATTCCGTATGCACAAAGCTTTGATACTTTAGAAAGTAAATCTTTGACATGGTTAATCCCGAGGTACGAGTGTTTAGAATGCAGCCTGTGTTTATATGAAAAAATTGGTTGTCAGATCATAATCTGATCCACTACATATTGCAGCCTCCACGACCCAATTAAACTTCGCAAGATTTGTGAGTCTTATATATATTCATGTTTCTACGTTGAAATCCCATGATAGTTGTGCAAGCCCATGGTAGTTAACTTTTCGTCATATCCTTATATTTCTGCAACACATATTATCAGCATTATGAAGACAATAAACTATCCACATACATGCAAATCTAGTCTTTCAAGTAAAGCTCCCTGTAAAGCAGATTTGAATAATTTCAAGGGAAAAATTGTTCCGGGGCCGGTATCGATCCCGGGACCTCTGGCTGAACGTACCAGTTCTCTGCCAACTGAGCTACCCGGGAACTCCACCCGACACCGTCTCAACTTTTCCCTTTATATCCACACAACTCACGTGGGCTGACGAAACGCCAGAGACCCACATCGAGTGCACACAATCTCTGTGTGACTTGGAATTGTGGTTTTCTGTTAACGTACACAGTGACGTATACTCGTATATTATGCAAATCTAGTCTTTCAGGTAAAGGTCCCTGTAAATATATGTCACGTCAGTAGTATGCTAATCACAGTTGTCAGTTTTATTGCCCACACTCTGCGGAAAAGGTAAGATACTCGCACTTCGCGTTTCTGGGATGTGTCCTTGAGTTCAGTGCCCCCTCAGTGAGCATCTGTTGCTACTGCAGCTGAGAGTGGTAACACCTCCTAAACATAAATCATGTCAGTAATCTGCCAGTCACTGTTTTTTTAGTTGGTTATTTAACGACGCTGTATCAACTACTAGGTTATTTAGCGTCGATGAGATTGGTGATAGCGAGATGATATTTGGCGAGATGAGGCCGAGGATTCACCATAGACTACCTTGCATTCACATTACGGTTGGGGAAAACCTCGCAAAAACCCAACCAGGTAATCAGCCCAAGCGGGGATCGAACCCGCGCCCGAACGCAACTTCAGACCGGCAGGCAAGCGCCTTAACCGACTGAGCCACGCCGGTGGCTGCCAGTCACTGTTGTCAGCTTTATCGTCCATAGGCTGCGGCAAAGATAAGATACTCATTCTTAACGTTCCCATTACTTATTTCTCGCGCCATAAACGGTGACTTTAGTTATACCGCAACTCTGCTGTACTTCATAGTTTTATGTGAGGAGGAAATGGTAAGAACCCAGAGAGGTCCGGTGCCACTTATGCAAATCTATGAGTCATCTAGAATCTACCTATCTTTTTACAAACCGCTGGGAATATCTACCACGGAGAATGGTCCATTCGGCGTCACGTAAACATAAAACTATGTTGGATTTAATATTTTTAAACTCCTACAGGCTCCCTATAAACAAACCAGAGTGATAACTGACCACCAATTGGGAATCTCACAGACTTCAATCTTTTCGGGAATCTAACATCGCCACTACCACCACTCAAGCAGATATTTGACTATGTGATGCTTAACATTCTTACATTTGCACCCAATTCTTTCATTGGACGCCCTATAAATTGCTTTTCCTATTGGGTGGTATCATATTATCTTCGCAATCTTTCCAGATCCATCCTTTGGATATGGTATTTCCATTTATCCTAATAATTGTTTTTCTTTCTTCCAATGGTGAGAACTTTAAATTTTCGTCATTACCCGAGTGTCTACCTCTAAGAGGAACATGCCGCACTTTTAGATTACGTCGTAAAGCGTTGCCCTTGATGCATCATGAGAGGTAGTCCACGGCGCACCACTGTGGTGTTTATGAGGATATTGATAATTAATAACAGTGGAATCTCAGTAGGGGAAACGAAAGTACTCTACGAACACCTATCACCTAACATCGCCTTTGATCATCATAAATTTCACATGGACCCACCCGGATTCGAACCTAGGTTACCAGCGTGGAAAAGCGACACTCTAGCCGTTCAAGTAATGGTGCGTTCTTCCTGATAAATTGTAAAAGTAGTCAAATTACTGGTTGTACAGTCAATTCCAACAATGCTGTAAAGTTTTTAAATTGCGTTTATAGTCAGTACTGCATCCAGGTACTATTCCTACGATCAGTGGTGTGCCTCTGCACCTCTGAAATATTGACATACATCACAAAATAATTCCAATTGTGTAGCTACTACTCTAACATGAACACCACTGAAAACCGGAATACACAATACAGCCGAGTCGATCCGCACGTGCATTACAGTGGAGTAGAAGACACAGTTTCGTTGTCAGTACGACTAAATAACGAGGCGGCATTAATGGAATCCAATGTACCTTTAATTCATCAAGCACTTCTTAACTTTTATGGTCTCATTTTCAGTAACCTGCTATTAGGAACGCACATTTCTTTTAGAATGCTGTAATTCCGGAAACATCTTGTATTTTTCGAAGTCCATGCCTCACTGCCCTAGTATAGAAGTGGTTGGCCACGGTTTTATAAAGGTGCAAACTAATGTTTCTGTAGAAAAGAAGTTTCCATATATGTATGATTTAAAATGTCTTGTACTTTCTTCTAAGTCTTGCTCATTCTGGCATATATGTTAAGTTCGCCTCTGATAAGACAATTCCTATCCCATTAACTCTTTTTTGAATCCTCTACACCTATTTTACTTGATATCGGTTCCCTTTCTTTAAAAGCCAAAATTTTAGTTTTCTTCAGTTGATATAATCATTTCGAACTCTGAAGAAACATTAAAGAGAATTTAGGCCAGGGAACCTTTCATTCAATTACGAGTATAACCTATACAGAAAACGGATTTTTCTCCATTCTCTAGCAAAGTTTGTATAAAATAAAAGAAACATGTTGAAATTATAAAAATTCAGCATGTTCTTAACAATCGTTCATTGAAATTGCTTAAAAACTGTGCTTCCTCCTTCCCCTCTTACACAGCACACTTCAACCCTCCCGTCTTGCGGGATGCTTCACTTCGTGTAAATAGCGCACGTTGAAAGCTTCCTCACTTCTGAATTATTATGATCAATCTCGTTAAAATGTTCGGATAACTAATAACCAGAGCCTATCACGTTACGACGATTTGTTAAATAGCAAATAGAGTCTATAATATTAAATTAACGTTTGGATATCTAGTAAGTGCAACCTATTATGTTAAAATGTTTGGATAATTATCGATAATAGTAGGAGCTGTCCTGAAGTAAGGATAGCTTCGAAAAATAACATTTATAAGTCCTATCGTGATGAAAGTTACGATGACTAACAACGGGAACCTATCCTGTTAAAATATCACTAACAATTAGGTCCTGTCATGTTAAAATGTTGGTGTTAACTTACTAACAATTAGAGTCTATCGTATTAAAACATTAATTAAACAAGTAACAATTGGTCCCGTCGGCCTGGATGACGCAGTCGGTAGAATGCTGTCCTTCTGTGCTCGAGGTTGTGGGTTCGATCCTGACCCAGGTCGATGGCATACTTAAATGCGACAGGCTCATGTTATTAGATTAATAGCATGTAAAATAACTCATGCGGGACAAAATTCCGACACACCGGCGACGCTGATATAACCTCAGCAGTTGCGAGCGTCGTTAAATAAACCATAATTTACAATTTAACAATTTAAATCCGACCATGATAAAATACGTATGTTTTCTTTGTTGTTGTTGTTTAGTCAACTGTCCGAAGACAGGTCTGATCCTCACAAGTGGTACCAACAAGGCACCAATTAATAGGAAACTAAGCCAGGAGAAAATGCAGTAGGGTGACCAGTTCCTTTCCTTCTCTACTGCATACATCGCTGACTAGCTACATATAATACTAATCAGACTTCAGAAGTATACAAACAATTGTGCTCCTTCCGACACATCGTCAAGAGAGGTGTACTGTCTAATAATTAGCCTTCGCATTCCAGCTACCTAAAGAGTGAAGTTAAAGGCACATTGGGTATATAGTACGCCGAACACAGGTAATGCAACCGATAAGGATATAAACAAACAGGTCGTCGCTGCGTGTTCGTGGAGTACAGTCAATTCCCAACATTCTGAAACTATACTAGTAAACACATGCTTGAACCATGATGTTCATTTTAGTCCTGATCTTTGCAGTGAATAGTAACGTGCATTCGTAAGTTACGGAACTCGAACATATGCGGATGTCACTTGAAATTATTTTATATTGCAAGAAATTCTTTCAGTAGCACATGACGTTATTGATGCATGATGTAGTACAAGATATTCCTATTGTCTAATATTTTTTCGCGTTTCATTAGGATATTGCATATGTCGTTCATCACTGAAACCCCACTAATTTTCTATATACTTTTCTAGGATTCTCTAAAATGTAGATATATAATTTATTAATTGTGATGTTGGCAATGAACAACATTGTAGGCTACACAAATCCATGCTAAACGTCAAGTTAATATCTTCATAATATTCAGATTCTGATGCTACTGGTTCTTTTTGATTACGTTCAACACACTTTCAGTGCACTGTTTTGTCACTTTTACGTCTATTTTCAACAATATTTATGTTATGGTGTCTATACTGACAGAGAAAATATTAGTTCAAATATCCTCAACTATGCCCTGCAATATTTCACGCTTGAGCGTCTTACCTAAGGCATTTTACCTCTGCAATGAACCTCCAATCACCCACAAAGATGTAGTTATTTAAATAGTACAACTAGTTAAGAGCAGTGATCGATAAGAATACACACCATAATTGCGTCCCGGTTTGACTTTCTAGGGGAAGAGGGCAGAGGATGCGTAACTGTTTTGTATACGAACGTATCTGTACCTGCGCTGTGACGTCACATATACTTCGAATTGGACAACTTCATTCCACTTTACAGGTAGCTGGAATACGGAGCCTAGTAATAATAGATGTACACATCAGCCAGAATCTCAATCAGAGGTGATGTTCTCTTTATTACATTAAAATGTTTTGATAACTAACAATTATGATCTCTTATATTTGAAAGTAAAATGTTTGTTAATAACTTTAATTAATTCGGCCAGATGAAGTTAACTACTGTTCTGAAAGTGATGACAGTGCAATGTCTGTATTGGAAGCCTGAGTACCAAGTTCACAATCGGCAGTTGAATAGACAAAGCGCAAGTTGCCATAATAATTCGTAATTCCTCCTGACCGTCACAAACGTAAGTCAAGTTCAAAGCGGGATTTTGTTCTTATTTTACGACTGCAGCAAGATTAGGTCCTTCTCCTTCTGCCTGAGTTTTGTCACGTAAACTGTGACCTTTAGGAGCTAATAACTGTGTCATGAACAGTCTTGAAACGGACATTAAGGCGTCTACATGTTGTGTGTAAGGTCAAATAATGCTCAGAATCTTGTATTTGCTCACAATAACATAAGTATAGAATAAAACAAGAAACTTCAGTTTTTAGCTGAAATATTAGGGTTTGATAACATGCAATGTGATTGCGAGAGAAACTAATTACACTGCCCATCGGCACTTTTTCTAGCCTTACACGTAATATCATGGCGTGGCGAGATGTCGTCCATAAATCGATATTTTGAGCGTTTCCATTTCTTTCAGACTTAACACGAGTTCCCTCTCAATAGGTGGAAATAAATAATTTTAAATTTTTCAAAACCTCCGTTATGATATTAAAACAAATACAAAAAGTACAGGAAATTTAAGTTAATTACAATGAGTGTTTGAAATACACTAGCTCTGTGCACTTCAACACTGTAGTGTACTCCGTATTTTATTGGATATTCATGTATATACAGAGTGGATACAAAGTCTCGATCCATTTTAATGAAATAATGATTATTCGGACATTAACTATATGTAGAGCTATTGTTATAGTATGTATAGGCCTATATTATGTAATTCATCGTAATTTAACATGACCGCCATCCATTTCACAGAATTATATCCAACGTTTGAGTGAAGCCCTCAAGACATTCGTAAGCATATCGCCAGAGTTCGTTGCAGTTGCTTCTGGAATTCGATTAATTCGATTAAGTTCCATGTAGATTTCTTACTTTGGCTTTGTACACCACTGACTTGATAACCCCCAAGCAAAAAAGTCTAAGAACGTCAAATCAGGTAACCGTGATGGCCATGGTTCATAATTGTGTTGAATCTATGCCTATTAATCTGTAGGGATTGAGGGATGTTCTCAAAACTAACACAAAATGAGAGGATGCTCCATCTTGATGATAGATAACGGTGTCGGCAATGTCATTCTGCTGTAGCTGTGATTGAAGAAATCATTCCCACATTTCCAAGTAAGTGTTATTTGTAATGGCAGCTTCTGCGAACATGACAATGGTCTGTTTCCATAGAACTATAAGTGACCTAAGAGTGACAATGGTCTGTTTCCAAAGTACTACTAGTCACCTAAGAGTGACAATGGTCTTTTTTCATAGTACTACTAGTGGCCTAAGAGTGACAATGGTCTGTTTTCAAAGTACTACTAGTGACCTAAGAGTGACAATAGCCTGTTTCCAAAGTACTACTAGTGACCTAAGAGTGACAATGGTCTGTTTCCATAGCACCACTAGTGACCTAAGAGTGACAATGGTCTGTTTCCATAGCACTACTAGTGACCTAAGAGTGACAATGGTCTGTTTCCAAAGTACTACTAGTGACCTAAGAGTGACAATGGTCTGTTTCCATAGCACTACTAGTGACCTAAGAGTGACAATGATCTGTTTCCATAGCACTACTAGTGACCTAAGAGTGACAATGGTCTGTTTCCAAAGTACTACTAGTGACCTAAGAGTGACAATGGTCTGTTTCCAAAGTACTACTAGTGACCTAAGAGTGACAACAGTCTGTTTCCAAAGTACTACTAGTGACCTAAGAGTGACAATGGTCTGTTTCCATAGTACTACTAGTGACCTCAGAGTGACAATGGTCTGTTTCCATAGCACTATTCGTGACCTAAGAGTGACAATGGTCTGTTTCCATAGTACTACTAGTCACCTAAGAGTGACAATAGTCTGTTCCCAAAGTACTACTAGTGACCTAAGAGTGACAATGGTCTGTTTCCATAGCACTACTAGTGACCTAATAGTGACAATGGTCTGTTTCCATAGCACTACTAGTGACCTAAGAGTGACAATGGTCTGTTTCCAAAGTACTACTAGTGACCTAAGAGTGACAATGGTCTGTTTCCAAAGTACTACTAGTCACCTAAGAGTGACAATAGTCTGTTTCCAAAGTACTACTAGTGACCTAAGAGTGACAATGGTCTGTTTCCATAGTACTACTAGTGACCTAAGAGTGACAACAGTCTGTTTCCAAAGTACTACTAGTGACCTAAGAGTGACAATGGTCTGTTTCCATAGTACTACTAGTGACCTCAGAGTGACAATGGTCTGTTTCCATAGCACTATTCGTGACCTAAGAGTGACAATGGTCTGTTTCTATAGTACTACTAGTCACCTAAGAGTGACAATAGTCTGTTCCCAAAGTACTACTAGTGACCTAAGAGTGACAATGGTCTGTTTCCATAGCACTACTAGTGACCTAATAGTGACAATGGTCTGTTTCCATAGCACTACTAGTGACCTAAGAGTGACAATGGTCTGTTTCCAAAGTACTACTAGTGACCTAAGAGTGACAATGGTCTGTTTCCAAAGTACTACTAGTCACCTAAGAGTGACAATAGTCTGTTTCCAAAGTACTACTAGTGACCTAAGAGTGACAATGGTCTGTTTCCATAGTACTACTAGTGACCTAAGAGTGACAATGGTCTGTTTCCATAGTACTACTAGTGACCTCAGAGTGACAATGGTCTGTTTCCATAGCACTACTAGTGACCTAAGAGTGACAATGGTCTGTTTCCATAGTACTACTAGTGACCTAAGAGTGACAATGGTCTGTTTCCATAGTACTACTAGTGACCTCAGAGTGACAATGGTCTGTTTCCATAGCACTACTAGTGACCTAAGAGTGACAATGGTCTGTTTCCATAGTACTACTAGTGACCTAAGAGTGACAATGGTCTGTTTCCATAGTACTACTAGTGACCTAAGAGTGACAATGGTCTGTTTCCATAGTACTACTAGTGACCTAAGAGTGACAATGGTCTGTTTCCATAGTACTACTAGTGACATAAGAGTGACAATGGTCTGTTTCCATAGTACTACTAGTGACCTAAGAGTGACAATGGTCTGTTTCCATAGTACTACTAGTGACCTAAGAGTGACAATGGTCTGTTTCCATAGTACTACTAGTGACCTAAGAGTGACAATGGTCTGTTTCCATAGTACTACTAGTGACCTAAGAGTGACAATGGTCTGTTTCCATAGTACTACTAGTGACCTAAGAGTGACAATGGTCTGTTTCCATAGTACTACTAGTGACCTAAGAGTGACAATGGTCTGTTTCCATAGTACTACTAGTGACCTAAGAGTGACAATGGTCTGTTTCCATAGTACTACTAGTGACCTAAGAGTGACAATGGTCTGTTTCCATAGTACTACTAGTGACCTAAGAGTGACAATGGTCTGTTTCCATAGTACTACTAGTGACCTAAGAGTGACAATGGTCTGTTTCCATAGTACTACTAGTGACCTAAGAGTGACAATGGTCTGTTTCCATAGTACTACTAGTGACCTAAGAGTGACAATGGTCTGTTTCCATAGTACTACTAGTGACCTAAGAGTGACAATGGTCTGTTTCCATAGTACTACTAGTGACCTAAGAGTGACAATGGTCTGTTTCCATAGCACTACTAGTGACCTCAGAGTGACAATGGTCTGTTTCCATAGCACTACTAGTGACCTAAGAGTGACAATGGTCTGTTTCCATAGCACTACTAGTGACCTAAGAGTGACAATAGTCTGTTTCCAAAGTACTACTAGTGACCTAAGAGTAACAATGGTCTGTTTCCATAGTACTATTAGTGACCTAAGAGTGACAATGGTCTGTTTCCATAGTACTACTAGTGACCTAAGAGTGACAATGGTCTGTTTCCATAGTACTACTAGTGACCTAAGAGTGACAATGGTCTGTTTCCATAGTACTACTAGTGACCTAAGAGTAACAATGGCCTGTTTCCATATTACTAATAGTGACCTAAGAGTGACAATGGTCTGTTTCCATAATACTACTAGAGACCTAAGAATGGCAATGGTCTGTTTTCATAGTACTACTAGTGACCTCAGAGTGACAATGATCTTCTGTTTCCATAATACTATGTACTAGTGACCTCAGAGTTTACAGAAAATTCTTTCATATCCAAATGTTGTAATTTTTCTCTCCTTGTAGGTCAAGCATAGACGTTTCACGTCAAATAATTTTTATTATAAATTTTATTAAACTTCATTAATCTTAATTTGATACTGTCAGATATTAAAATCGTCGCAAATAAATTGCTACAATAATTCAGTAAAAGGGTGATGAAAATTAGACGAACACACTGTATTTTGAAAAATTTACATTTAGGAACCAACCTAATAGTAAAAATGATTCTATGCAGGATGAAAGTGAAATAACGCTGCAGATTTCCAGAGCGAATAGCTCATGTTGTATGTAACAAAACGTTTAATATCATATTGGTGGAAGGTTCATATTTTCTCAGAAATATTTTTTTTTCAATGTTTAACATCCTCTTATTCGGTAACTATTGCCAGTGGGATCGTGATTTGTGTACACATCGATAGAAAATCTAATAAAGAATCGTTTCTCTCTCTGGCGTATTTCAATAGCGTGGACGGTTTTCGTGTAAATTTAATTTAAAAACTACTCATTTCAAGCCACTGAACGGTGCACCCAGATTGCAACATTGTAGCCAGAGAGGAAGGTGAAAAACATAGGGAAACACACCTGAGTTCGTTGACCTCTTACATCTGCATTACGAGAAGAAATAGATTATGTGAACGGCAATGTTGACCGATTGCTGAAAATTCCAAGTTCATTTTGTAATTGCATTTAATCACAAAACGTAATATAGGTTTTCTATTCATTAAAGTGTACCCTATCATTCCTTTCAAACTGCAGGGTTATTTCACTTCAACTCTGTATAAAGAACATAAAGTTGCCCCCAAACATAACTATGCGATCAGGGATGTAACTAAAATATAAATCACCTATCATCACAGTACGCATACCTTAATGATCACCACAGTACATTTACCTCATCTTAGCTGTCCGTGTTCCGACTCTTCGTACTGTTTCGTGCTGAAACAAATTAGTCGTATCAGACGGCCCAAAAGTTATTCACTGTTATCTTTAAGGTGACTGGAGTAATTTACTCTCGTAATGGCTGAAACCTGATCAAAGCAAGTCTGCATCAGGAGCTCATCTATTGTTTCAACACAGACCCATTTGTAGTTCAGTCAGCTGCCACTTCTCACCAAACATACTCGTAATGACGTCGAATCTCCGCGGCAATTTCTTTGCGAATAGAATGGCTGTGAGGATAGTTTCCTTCAGCTATTTTTATTCTGATATCGTTACAGTAGCGTTATATCATGATTCTATAAAAAGCGCCTGGAATTCACAAAACACATTATAGACTATCTTACTCACTCACTTACTTACAAATGGTTTTTAAGGAACTTGCAGGTTCATTGCCGCCCTCACATAAGCCCGCCATCGGTCCCTATCATGTGCAAGATTAATCCAGTCTCCATTATCAGATCCCACCTCCCTCAAATCCATTTTAACTTTATCCTCCCATCTACGTCTCGGCCTCCCCAAAGGTATTTTTCTCTCCGGCCTCCCAACTAACACACCATATGCATTTCTGGATTCGCCCATACCTGCTACATGCCCTGCCCATCTCAAACGTCTGGATTTAATGTTCCTAATTATGTTAGGTGAAGAATACAATGCGTGCAGTTCTGCGTTGTGTAACTTTTTCCATTCTCCTGTAACTTCATCCCTTTTAGCCCCAAATAATTTCCTAAGAGCCTTATTCTCAAACACCTTTAATCTCTGTTCCTCTCTCAAAGTGAGAGTTCAAGTTTCACAACAATGCAGAACAACCGGTAATATAACTTTTATAAATTTTAACTTTGAGATTTTTTGACAGCAGACTGGATGACAAAAGCTTTTCAACCTAATAATAACAGACATTTCCCATATTTATTCTGCGTTTAATTTCCTCTCGAGTGTCATTTATATTTGTTACTGTTGCTCCAAGATATTTGCATTTTTCCACCTCTTGGAAGGATAAATCTCCAATGTTTATATTTCTATTTCGTAAAATATTCTGGTCACGAGACATAGTCATATACTTTGTCTTTTCAGGGTTTACTTCCAAACCTATCGCCTTACTTGCTTCAAGTAAAATTTCCGTTTTTTCTCTAATCGTTTGTGGATTTTCTCCTAACATATTCACGTCATCCGCCATTATAGACTATCGTCACTCTTATATCATTTATTTTTGTGAAATGTATCACATTGGGATCGGGAACAAAAATGTTTTTACTAAATCATGTATGTGTTAACGTTGTAAGCATGTTGCCATCTATTACCTGGCTTAGCGGACCGTAGACTTTGCGGCTGGCAGCATTGGCGTTGAAGGAATGCAAATAAACAACAAGCAATCGGTACACTCACCTATGTCTTCTTTGCTTATTTTGCATATTGTTGCTTTACTAATGTCTAGCATTTTAACAGCCTTTTCTGTTGGCTTTTCTAACCATACCATGAAACCATTCTCCTTCTCTGCATCACACATTTTGATAACATTACAATATAGGTCTACACCGTTATGTCAATTGATGCCCATAGGCGCAAGCGTGCGCTTTAGAGCTCAGGAGAGCCTGAGCGCTTTACAGCGAAAAGGAAAGAGACAGACAAAAGAGGTAGTATATTCCGTCGGTATGGCATAGTTGCGCCCCGTGGTCAATTGGGAGGCCTAGGCATGGCATAATTGCGCCCCGAAGAAATCAGGTAGCAGAAGGGACATGGCATAGTTGCGCCCCGAAGAAATCAGGTAGCAGAATGGACATGGCATAGTTGCGCCCCGATGGGATAGTAAACACGAAAGTGATTGTCATAAAATAAATAAATTACTTTAAAATATTACAGTGATGGCTGCATTGAAATCAGGTAGGCCTAGCATATGATCAATTTTGCTATTTAAAGTAACACTTTTTTAACGATCACACACAATAAATGAACTGAATTTTTTGTTTGTACATCGAGATCTTAGCCCTACGGTACAGGGTTTCGGAAATTGAAACGTAGAACCATTGTAAACTATTAACACTTTATCCTTTTCACTAAACTTAACATTCATTTTAAATTAACCTCACTATATGCCACAGACGGTGTGAAAATCACTAATAAAACGTCAAAACTGCTAAGGCCGCATATTCAGTAAATAAAGTACTGCCAACTTCATGGTGTTCATTTTAACGGTAGGCTATTGATAATCACTGTATAAACAATAGAAAAACAGTTAATAAAGTACTGCCAACTTCATGGTGTTCATTTTAACGGTATCGATAATGAATATTAAATGGAATAAGAAATCAATAAGAGTGGTTGATTACGAGGCTTGAGTTTCCGTAGTGTCTTTTTCTCTACCTATTTCATCGGGGCGCAACTATGCCATGCCCCTTTTCTCTACCTGATGGGAACGGGGCGCAACTATGCCCACAAAACAGGAACCCTTTTTTATCTGCTGCATCTTATCTGACCGTGGGGCGCAACTATGCCCTGCCCTATTCCGTTTGGTCGATCTATATATAGGGATGGCCAGCACTCATTCAATAGAGAAAGGGAAGATAACTTATTAAAACTGTATCCATGTAATTTTTAGATTTGTCTGAGAACTATAAATGCATTATAAGAATGTAAGTTTTAATTTTAATGCTCATTTTTCACAAGTTTTTTTTTTTATTCAAAAGGAATATTTTCTCAACTATTTTTATACAAAAGTGAAATTTTCAGACATAAGCTCTTTCGTTATTCTGATTCATCCTGTAATAAAAGAATACATTTTGTGATTTAGTAGTCATTTTGAGATGAGCAATCAAGAAGTATAATGGTTTAATTTAATGTAAACCAAAGAGATTACTCCAGCACAGAAACCTAGCGACAAGTCATGTGATCGGAGGAAAGTACAGTCAGTTTGTAGTAATGGTCTCGTCCACTCCAGAATTGTTTCACTTTCACACAGTTTCTTCCTCACACGTATCACTTGATCCATGTAACAAAAAAATTCATTTTAGTCTATTACTATATCCAATTCGCTACCTGATTTCAGATCATCTTCTGTAATTCAAAGTTACGGCACTAAGACTTGTTTCAAAGTGATCGTCTAAAAAAGTTAACGACCGCAATTTTATACTACTATGGGCTACTCTGTCAATGAACATCTAATTTTGAAACATACGGTAGAATATGTCACATTAATTTAATTATTAAAGATGAACAAAACTAACTGCCACTCTCGCTCGCTGTGTGCATTGCATTTGTCTTTCGAGTCTCGTCTCGTCATTCTCGTGCACTTCGAGTTTCGCTCATCATTCTCAAAATTGCATTTGACTGGCGTGGAAAGATTTCGTAACTTTGAATAACATACATCTTTGAAATAAATAACATTATAAATGTTTGAATGAGACAAAAAGACAAAACATAACAGTATCTTAGTTATCAAAATGTTCTGGTTCTATTATATGATATTACCTATGATTATATAAATAGAAAAAGAAACAATTCTCAAATAAATTTGCATTTCTAAGAAACATAAAACATAACGTTAACATCTTTTTACTTGAAATTGCACACTTGATCTCAAACATATGAAAAGAAAATTCCTAGCCTTTTAGTAAGGGCCAAGTAACTAAATAAAGACTGAGGAACGGATTATTATACACAAAGGTAGAGATGATGATTCAAATAGGCTACTTGATTGTTTATACATATATAAAAGTTACTAAAGTAAATAAAAGTTCAGTCAGGTATAAACAACTATGGTGATACAAGGTTGCTTGACGTTCGAGACTTAAGGAGTGATCAATCTCGGCGTCTCGAAACATTCACAAGCAGTCTTTACGTCAACGACGCGACGTAAACAACATTGTCGTGAGGGTTTTCGGCTTTGCGGGCGCTGTTACTCTTGCTTTCTCGATCGTTGTTCATCTCTAGTAATTATAGTGCAAATTTAGATAAACGTTTAAAAGAGATAAGGATTAATTGTTCATTCTATTACAATAACAATTGATCATATGATTTCGAAACACCCAGTATCAATATCCACCATATAAAATGAAATAAAAATATTAAACTCCGCGTTGCAGCTTGAAGTCAGTCACTTTGGTGGATAGACTACCGTAATCCTGCCGGCCAATCGCATTACGAATCCCTTAAAGGATTCAGTGTCGCCAGTCTTGGGAAACATGGGAATCCCTGGCTTTATCTACAGCTCCAAGAAATTTCACTCATGGGTCAGCTCACATAGATGAGCAAGCTGTACCAATAAGCCCCTTTGCCCTCATATTCCACTGAGGAACATCTGAGGGCAGCTTCTATCTACCTTTAACCCAAGCAATCGATATTTTATTTCCAAGCAAAGACACGATGTTTCTGAACATGCTTTACCGAAAGCAATTCAAAAAGAAATTATAGACATATTTTACTCTTATTTTATTCGAAACATAAAAATATATCTCTAGATAGTTATAAGTTTATGTAGCAGGGTTTAATTTACACGCACTTAGGAAATTTTTTGTAACTCACACGGACTTTTCAGTAACGTGAAATCAGCATGTTATGAAGCCTCTCTGTAGGCCTTCACATTAGCATCATATAATTAGTCATACTCAGGGCCAGGTATTTATGGAGATCGCGAAAATCACGACATGATAGATATACTCGTACAATAGATATTTACTAATCTTTACAAATTAAGTGATTCTGATTAATAATAAAACGTACTGGCTTTTAAGAAACCCGGAGGTTCATTGCCGCCCTCATATAAGTCCGCAATTGGTCCCCATCCTGAGCAAGATTAATCCAGTCTCTATCATCATAACCCACCTCCCTCAAATTCATTTTAATATTATCTTCCCATCTACGTCTCGGCCTCCCTAAAGATCTTTTTTCCTCCGGCCTCCCAGCCAACAGTCTATATGCATTTCTGGATTCGCCCATACGTGCTACATGCCCTGCCCATCTCAAACGTCTGGATTTAATGTTCCTAATTATGTCAGGTAAAGAGTACAATCCGTGCAGTTCTGTGTTGTGTAACTTTCTCCATTCTCCTGTAACTTCATCCCTCTTAGCCCCAAATATTTTCCTAAGCGCCTTATTCTCAAACACCCTTAACCTATGTTCCTCTCTCAAAGTGAGACTCTAAGTTTCACAACCATAAAGAACAACAGGTAATATAACTGTTTTATAAACTCTAACTTTCATATTTTTTGACAGCAGACTGGATAAAACAATCGCGACAAATCGCAAAATAGAGTTCTAATAGCGAAATATGAACACATTCGCGAATTATTACTATTGCGTCGTTTTATAGCGAATTTCATATTCTGAGTTTTTTCGGATTTTTTCTACTTGAATTTGTTATATATCCAAGTAGGCTACATTACATGGTATTCCAGGTATTCTGATTACATTAATGAACTCAAAATACGGAGAATTCATCATTTCACTTATTATTATTATTATTATTATTATTATTATTATTATTATTATTATTACTGTAATTTGAAAGCGTTAATTTGAGGGCTGTAAGTTTCTTTTTCGTTTTTAATGAATGTATGTTAAATAAAGTCTCAATCCAACAAATATTATCTATTGGCCATATCGCACCTTTACCGGAATCCAACGAACCTTCAATGTTAATTATTTGGAAAGTAATATTCAGACTGACTTAATACTTCAATTCCAAAATAATTGTATTTTCCAAAATTTCCATTAATCTCCGCCAAGAGTACAAATCAATCTTCAACAATCTCTGCAGACACAAATATTAAAAATCACAAATGATAAAATTAATCTCCACACTCTTCGAGAGATTCCAACCCGCAAATGTGGCTTAATGCCGCGTCAAATTTTAATCGTAGATTTTCCATGGCCTGTAATGAAATAAGTTAATTATCAAATTCATCTCGCATTTGTTCAATAAATAACTTGATTGCAATTAAAATTGTAAGATTATTCATAAGAAAATAAGCGTATTTAGATAAAATACAGTAATTACTCAAAAAGTAAAGTAGATTTATTAAATATAGTTAATATTGAAAAAAACATTAACTGGAGCTACGACTCATCTCATCAAAACCAGAAATGTTTCTACAATCCTCTACTCGGACAAGCTTTGTTTTTATTTAACATTCCGATTACAGAATAAATTAAACTCCTGCTTCCTTTCGAGGCCATCCAATTTATCTTTTTTCCTTTTCTTAAATTCTGACTTTTTTTCTTACATTTCGTTCGTCTATCCTTTGGGTGTACTCATGTCTACATTGGCTTTGGCGTGACTACGTTTTTATTGGAGGTTCAGACGGAAAAAGTCACAGTGTATGTGTAACAGGAAGTAGTGACGTGAGATATTAAATGGCAGCACGCCTATGCACTGGTATGTGCAGCTAAAGGAGACTTCTTGAACTTCATGTTACACTGATGTTACCTTAGTGTTTACAAATTCCGGAAGAGGGTTCTTAATCATATCATGATTGAATCATTTCTGGTGGAGGAGGTACAAACGGGGAGTGTTTGTTAAATGAAAGAAGGAAACAAGAGTACCCAGAAATATACTCTAATGTCTGCTTTGTCCTCCATTATGAGCAGGCCGATGGTTGAACTCGGCCCACCTATATGGAAGACCAGAATGCTAGTGCTGAGACCCATACATCTAGGCCTATATCAGTATATTATTCAATTAAGATGTTATGTAATTGATGCATATAGAAAATTAGGATTTATAATCAGAAATACAAAAGAATTAAAAAATATGAATACTATTGATACTCTATATAAAACTCTAGTTAGGAGTAAACTAGAGTATGCGTCTGTAATATGGTCACCTTAGTTCCAGTCCCATCAGATGCAAATAGAAAGGATACAGAAAAGATTTTTAGGGTTATTTATATTTTTAAAAACATCACGTGTCGTCTTATGACAAGCAAATTTCATATAATCAGTTACTTTTTGAATTTAATTATAAAACTTTAACATCTCGACGATTAATAAATAGTTAAATTTTACTCTATAAGACTGTTAAAGGTATATTGAATAACTGTGATTTTCTTAAACTCCTTCAGTTCAATGTAAAAAAAAAAGAGAATTACGTCATAGGCAACCTTTTGTTATTCCCATTCCTAGAACTGTTTTCTTCAAGAACTCTCCATTGTTTGTTATGTGTAATACTTACAACTCTCTGTCTTTAAACTGTGATTCTCAATTAGATTTCAGTTTAACAGTTGACAAATTTCATACAATATTAAAAAGAATTGCATTTCCTTAGATATTTAAATTATGAAGAAGTGTATTATAATGTTTTTACTCTAGTTTTTAAATAATTTTGCATCATTATATTGACATTTGGCACTATATTAACTGCAATACTATATTCTAGCATCTATTACCGTTATGTATTTTCTTTCTTTCGTTTGTGTTGTTTGTTTTGTTTTTTTTTCTTATTATGTATTTTGTGTATGTATCTGTGTAAGCTACCTGTAATTGGAAGCCTGCTTCTGTTGGTGGTGGATTTAAATAAATAAATTTTTAAATTTTAAATAACTAGGGATATGATTTTTTGGTAGTAACGATATACGTGTTAACGTAATTTGATGCATGGAAAAATGCAAATTCTTTACTGAAAGTCCAGAATTAAGTGAAATATTCGTATACCCGCGAATTTTCGCGAAATTAATATAAACTCACAAAATTATTTTATGATCACGATATTTTCAACAAAATAAACAGGTTTCATAGAGAATTCGCAAGAAAAATTACACTTTTTTTCCAAATAAAAAGTGAAAATATTCCCCGTTATAAAATATACCTGAACATTTCTACATACTGTACTGTATTTGAGCGTTCAACATTACATACGTGTGGTATCTGAATTTGACTACTGTAGCACAAGCAGATTACGGTCATTTCTCTTTCTTGCAACAACTGCCTTCGTGTGATCAAAAGGCAGTGTCGTCACCCCCTCACAGTAGAATGAAATTTGAATTATGAATTTAATTAACGATACAAACAATTTTCTGTTAGTTTCAAAGGGATAATTTCAATAATATTTTTTTAAATGTCATTTTATTATTTTTTAAGTTTCTTTAGGGTGCGAAATATGCACGAAATTGTTTTCTTTTTTTACGAAATACTCCTCGAAATCAAACCATTTTAATCACCGAAATGAGGGTAAAATAATCACCACAAAATCACATCCTAGTTATAACTTCTGAAGAAATATTGATTTAGAATGGTAGAGAAAGCGAAATACACCTATTTCTGAAGCCTTTGTGTTTACAATAAACATTACAATATTGAAGTACAGAGGTGCTTATCGGGAGTGACATAGAGCATCCTTAAGTACTTCAGCCCAAATAGGCTTTTTGTGCATCCGTGATGGAACAAGCTACGTGCCGTTGTACCGTCCGGCTAAGTCGACTCCACCAACTACCACACCACGCATTCGTCTCGTCATCAAACCCATATATCATAACACAGAAATTTATAGGCTGTAAGTTGTTATGTCCTCGTCAAGCAAGGACGAATTTAGGGCAGAGGGGCTAGTCTATAATAATCCACCACCACTGCTATTTATCAATGTTTGGACAAACCGTGAGGAACAATCACTATGGCTCACGATCAATTCGGATCATACAAACCAGAGGTCTGCATTGGACGTTTTCGCTCGAGCGCCAAGTAGTTCATAGCATAAACCGATAGGTAGCGCACATTAATGATGGGTAAAATTGTCACGAGCGATAAATTCTCGAACGGTATAAGCCGAGCATTAGACATTCGTTCTTGTTACAGTGATGAACTGTGTAGTAACATCATAGATGTTTATCATTTCAAAACTTTGCAGTGTTTAACTAACCTCTCCATAGTACAACTACAAAACTTGCTTTAAAATGTAATAGAAATGTTGTAGGTAAATGTTTTTTTTTTTTTCATGCAGGAGTGATTTTGTTATTGCCACATCTGATAGATGTTATTGGATGTAAATGTAATTGTTATAAACGGAGAACACAATCGCGAAAATGCAAGAACTGTATCAAGTTTTCTAGTAATAATAATAATAATAATAATAATAATAATAATAATAATAATAATTAGTGTATCAATCTTTGCGTCTGTAACAGTTGTGCAGCATGATTATTCGTTTTATTATATTTTCTGTGACGTTATCTCTGTACTAATAATCTACTGCTATATCAATACGTTTCTACTTTGTCGCAGTATATAGACGGAACACTATGTATGGACCTATCATATTATATATGTGGTAAATCAAATATTGAATAATTATTAATTAGCAATAATAACTGTATATCGAAGTTTTTATACTAAAAAAGCGAGAGAACCTGAGGAAGATCCTCACAATCTTGACTCTGTTCATCACAAATACTACTCCGCCAATGCCGTGATTTGAACTAGGAAACCAGGGTTCTGACAATTTAAATACTAAGGCAGCTAAACTTCACAGCAAAACTCCTTGATTGAATTCAGGTTATGTATCGAAATCCATCTTGTGACGAACTTAGGTATACATTTTCTCTACCTTTTCAGCGTTTTTTCTTCGCCCCCTCTCCCTCTTTAGAATTCGTACAGAATTCAGATACATTTAAGTCCCTTTTCTCCATTAAGCAATATAATATCGAAAAAGCTATACCACATTATATACCGTATTGAAGAAATAACACTTAGGGAGATGATATTTACACTATTTTATACCTCTCTTTTAGAATAGGTCAAGAGAAGAGTGTTCTGTCAAAATTCATGCTCTTAACTCTTTCACAAGTCACAAAATTCTGAACTTGAAATGTATTACGTTGCAATATATCAATAATCAAATCCAATAGTGCGATACATCATGTGTCAACTGATGTAAAGAAGTTACTATGATGGATTCGATGTTACTCAACAAAATCCTACCATATAATTTAATACTTATGGGACCGCCGAAAGAAATTCCCTAGTGAAAATTAACGATAACACAACATTCGCAGACGTATGAATACAGAGTACGTAATTGTGGCGTTTTACGCACATCCACCTTCGAATAACATCATCAGCCATGATGCACTTCTGCTAGATTGTTACTATAATTAATTTCTTTAAATAGCTCTGAAAATGGCGTTCTAATATTAGAAAAATAGACTTGCATTGTAGTAGTGAAAATTTCCTGTACTGCAGAGGACTATTCCTACTTTGTGAGAAACGTTTGTAATACATTGCACTACGATTCGTGACCTTTCCACCATAATATTGTTACAATGTTTCCATAGTTTTTGTTACAATTATGCCTAACTCTTAACAAAATTAATATTTGTACGCTATTCAAATGCTGACATAATTTTCTTTCATTGGCCGTTTAACCTTCTCTGTCTTACATACTAATTCCTGTAGAGGAGGGGAAAATTCTGTTCACACACATTAGACACCGACACATTTGTGGGCCTTCTCTAGTCACAACATCTCGCCAAAATATTGTAAAAAATTATAGAAAATTGTAGAAAATTACAAAATTGTAAAACTGTAAAAATTGTAAAATATTGTAAAAATTTGTAAAAATTGTAATTGTAATAATGTAAAATTTTGATTTGTTCCACATCTTAAAGCTTCATTGTTCATATAAGATCTATGCATTATAATAAATGAAATGAAAAAAAAAATGATGACAATGGTATGAAAACGTTTCCAAAATTAATATTATAATCTTTTCGAGAAAACTACTTCTCTGAAATTCAACTACGAGTATTACTTAAATAATGTTCAAATTAACGGAACTGATTCTGTTGAAGACCTTGGAATATTCTCTGACAGTAAACTTTATTTTCACAAACGTAGACTATAGATTACATTATATATTATTGTAACGCAATCAGAACGTTAGGATTAACTACAGAGTTGTTTCGATCTCTGGTAACGAATTTGAATGACATCATCACACCGACAGCTGAATTGCGGCGAGAGGTGACAGACCAGTAGTGAGTGACTTCATAATCAGAGTGCACGGTGTATCACAGTAGCAATGTCCAAGAAAATCGAGCCTTTTTGGGAGGGGTACATAACAACCCTTTCCGATGCCAAGTACAGTTACGTGAAAATCATAGGAGCCTGCAAAAAAAACGTGGTTTTGTTATTTCCAAGAAATGCATTTTGTGTTTACCTAATAAAACTGGCAAAGTTCGGATGGGATTAATTCCAGAGTGGAAAAAGCACCCCACGAGATGATACAAATTAATTCCATTCGTGCTTTATCAATCTTATTAAGTACACAGAAGATACCTTTCTTCTTTCTTCTTGGAAATAACGAAACCTCGTTTATTGCAGGTTTCTTTTATTTTCACTTAACTTTACTTGGCATTGGAAAGGGTTGTTATGTACCCCTCCCAAAAAAGGTTCGATTTTCTTGGGAATTTCTGCTGTGAGTCGCCATGCACTCTGACTATGAGATCACTCACTACTGGTCTGTCACCTCGCGCAACATTTCAGCTGTCGTGTGACTCCTGACGCACATGATGTCATTCAAATTCGTTATCAGAGATCGGAAACAACCCTGTAATTCTGTCAATAACTTATTCTTTCTCTACGGCTGATTCTCTTCCAATACTTTACATTAGTTATATAGACATTCTACAACAAATCGGAAAAAAAAAAACTTAAAATATTGCTCTCCTCTTTTTTTATTTTGAAATTTTTATACATTTGTAGAATAGAGTCAAAATAAAGATTACCTTATATAAAATGTAGATCCCTAACTGTAATGGATCTCATATAAAAATTCCCTAAATTTATCGCATAAACGGAACAACGGCTAATCTCGAGGCCGATATTTCAGTTATCCTTGGAGATAAGAAATTGAATAAGGTATCACTTTCATACAGATAACATAGGCTTCCTAAATGTATATAATTAATTTGGATTGTTTGAAACTCGATGGCTCAGAACCAGACTGTTCCAAGTACATTTTAATTTTTTTTTCAGGAGAGCTATTTTAAACTCCTGACACTCAAAAGCTTCATGAAACAATTTGGAATAGCTTCATAGCAACCTTATGGAGAGGAATATTTACAATTTTGTTCAATTCACACATGCTGACATGAACATGGAACACAATGAAACACAGATATCTTTCTTATAAAAAGTTGCAATTAGAACAGTCTGGTTCTCAGCCATCGAAATATTAATGAGATAATCATAAAAATGTTAATTTTTTCTTTCTTGCAAGAAAATATATATGAATATATGAGTGGTTTTAGTATCAGCGGTTGAATAAATCTGCGTTGTAAAAATGATGGGACCGTGAATGAGAGGCGAGCAAAAAATTAATAAAAAAATCAGTGATTGATAGAAAGTAGCCTAGCTGAAGGTCTGGCGGCCACGCAACGCAGACATCAGGGAGATGAAGGGGTAAGCCAGTGTTGGTGCCGTGTTCACTTCTACAGTATAACTCTGCCTCCCGATCTTCTCCAACAACTTGCATAAATAACACACTATTATAAATACGCGCGTAAATTGACACTTATATTTTAGTGATTTATAAGTTGCATGATTTATATTATTTGGGTACAATCACTTGAAAAGTTTGGAATTTTCATGAAAGCAACAATAGTGTTTTTTTTTTTTCTTTTCTTTTCAAGTAAGGTCTGGTGCACAATAAACCAGAAACGAGAACGATAACGGAAAAATTGTTTTAGTGGGTTATTTTACAATGCTCTATCGACATCTATGGTTATCTAGCGACTGAATGATATGAAGGTGATAATGCCGGCATTTGCTCTTAATGGGTTGAGGGAAAACCCCGGAAAAAACTCAAGCAGGTAACTTGTCCCAATCAGTATTTGAACCCGGGCCCGCTCGTTCCACGGTCAGGCAAGCTAACCGTTACTCTATTGCGGTGGACTGGAAACATTACTAAAACAGCTACATATATTTAAATGTAAGCATTCACAATTGACGAACCTTGCCGGAGCCCGGGAACGTAAAAGTTCGCGAAGTTTTTACTTTGCCGTTCTCGTTTCCGATCACAGCCTACTATTCTTTCTGTTATCATATTGCTATTTGGTCGTCCTATATTTTGTAGCAAGGAGGCCGTGACATAATTTATTCTTCATGCATCGTCTCCAACTAACTCATAAATTTAGTAGAATCACTCTCAATGTATTCTACGTGTAGAGGCCTTTCACTGAATTACATTATAACACTTACTCATATAACAATAAAATATACTGAGTGATAAGACTTACGTTGTGTAGCGCGTAGCCTACTGTTAAAACTCAACAGCGGATATTGAACCAGTCAGTGCAGCTCGTGGTGGATTACATAAAAATTGAGGCGCAACTTCCGAAAACTAAACAAATAAATACACTTTAATTCAATCACAGGAATGATCACGAAGCTTTGAAAATGCATTCCATCTTCTGCTTCGAAGAGACGGCCCTATTGACTTTCAGAATATTTCTTTGCTCTGGGGAAATAGGTCATAGGTTATAAATATGTTTCAAATACATGTAGGTATATGCATATTTGAATCCTTCATATAGATATTTTACATTACTTAAAATTATATTTCCAATGACGAAGAAATGGAGATCCTATCTTGAATAGTTTACGAGTAATCTTTCTCTAAACTAGAGAGAGTTGAACGTCGAAAAAAATATATACAGAGTGCAAGGGGTATAAGTGCCATTATTTTTACTGATGATTATTCATGGCATAAGGAAGAAAAAATGTACTTACAATTTTTTTCTAATGGCAATATTTAACTAAGTATTAAAGTTTACAATATTAGACGTTTTGCAACGTTGCTGGATGGGGAGGAGTGGGTTTATAAGTACACAGTACACCTCAAGCGGGTACAGACATACCGGTACAGATGCTCTGTTCTAATGCAGGAACGTACCATGACAATAGCGTTGTTTACATAAAACGAGCAGCAAATACAAACTTTCAATCTCATTAATAAAACATTATGGTAAATTTACATTTTATGTAACAATATTCCTCTTTTTCTTTTTACTGTAGACTACTGTATGTCTAAAAAATAAACAATAATGATTTTCCGCACAAAATCACACGAACTTTTTTCTAATGCAAAATGTTTATCTCTCCCGCTTCCGTAAAGCAGTATCATTTTAAACAAATTTCTGGTTGTGTGATTTTCTAAACTGGTAAGAGACTCCTAGTTTCTAAAAATCGTCGAGAAACTGCTACAAAAATTCACCGATTAGGTAACCTTCTTCAAGGAAAACGTTGACGGTACATCTTTCTTGTCACACTTGAATTACGACGACTTTCTCCATAAATTACTAACACATGATATTCCTAAATTGTAAATGACATTATAAGTTGTTTATTGAATACTCTGTACTGAACTGTCATTCGCTCGGCAGTAGACCTATGGACAGGGAGCTTGAATTCAGCTGACTCGTACTTACGTCTGTGCAAAGTACTGTTTGATGAACACGTTGCCACGTCTCTCACGCCAGAATATTAACAAATTTAAGCATGGACTTTTATTTAATTTCACGAAAACGTAATAGAATACACAAATATTTATTTAAACTAATATTAACTCTTTGTTAGATATACCTACTGATGTAATTGTTTTCGTAATTTTACTAACGATATAAGCAGTATAAGGCAAATAAAATAAGAAAATAATTTTTTTTCTGGGAAAACTATCAAGTTTTGACCCTATATTGTATGGACATTTTTTGATCCTGTAGACCGTCCCCGACTGTGAAAAGGACGGCACTTATACCCCTTATACCCTGTATAATGTTCAACATTTAATATCATGAAAACCAATGTATATTTTATACAATAGAGTTTTCTTGGATTAAAAATAAATTTAAACTATTATTGCACACAGGAAGCTGATATTGTTCAGAAATGAATTTCCGTATTCACTTGATTTTTGCAATATATTACAGTACTTCAAAATTTAAAAATGTGAATTATTTGTCTGGTTTCACATAGAATGCCCTACATGCATCTGCAGTGAAGAATTTTACTACAATAACTGGCTCCGCTAAATTAAAACGTATCCAAAGAAAATTGTTATCGGTATGTTCATACAGACCTCTGTCCAACGACTCCAGGAACTATTATTAAAAAATTGTTGGGATTATTTAAATTGTCGAAGTTTATACTCCAGACGCAAAGGAACTCAGTTCCTTATTTTTATTTAAGATCCTTAAAGGTGATTTAACCTGAGATTCTTTCATAGACAACGTCAACTTTCGTGTTTCTATGAAAGGTATGAGAGCTCACAAATTTTTCTAGAATAGTAATCCTATATCACTTTTCCCTGCCTCTAGATGCATTAGCCTACAACTTGTTTATCATGCGATGGCATTACCTATGCCGCCATATGATCAAGAAGTTCCGATACTGGTAGATGTAGAATACTTGTCCATAAACCTTGCAAGGTTTGGACCCAGTGGGTTGAAAGGTACAATCTTAGAGAAAATATACATCTATTTGAATGTTCTCTTCCTCATTGGTATTAAAATGATGTTACTCTAGTTTCATAAGTTCAAAATCGCTTCAAAATAAAAATAATACCTTGGTTTGCAAATCTGAAACAACCTTTTGCAAACTCACGTTGTACAGTAATGTTCTAAATTTTTTATATGTATTATTTATTAAACGTTTGAAAACTATATATAAAACTACAGGGACATCATTTTATTTTTACTTCAATTTTTATTGTACCTGAGTTTTTTAATGTACTTCACTCCCACCCCTTCTACTAATGAAGTTCCCCTCTACACACAGATCCAAGACCGCATATAGTAAACAGTACTGAGTGAGTATAGTACGTTCCAGAAATATGTTCGCGTTTCCCAGTGACGAAAGAGCTTTCAATATTGAATCATACTTTCGCACAGGTACTGTCGTCCGTTTGCCTACGTCACATCCCTATTTCCTCCACCTGCTTCTGTTCGCCCGTCTGCAAAAGCTGGGCTGTCTTAGCTCTTTTCTGAAAACATTAATTTCTGTTAGGAATTTGACGTTTACGTAATATTATACAACTGTTTAAAATAACTTAAATAAAAGGGCCTCGTTAAGTAATTCACTGTCACGTGATTTTCCCCCTTTCTACGATCCTGCGACATAACCACTTGCACAGTAGATAGCATGTCTGAGTAATTTTATCTGTGCAGTCGGGCAGAAGTGACGATTGAATTTACAGTACATAAGGTACTCTTTTATAGAGTAGGTACAGAATTATTTCAAGATGAGTTACTAGTACGAAGGACGAAACTGGTAATTGGAATTAGATGCACTAGTCTATAGTGCGATAATATGCACAAAAGAACTGAAGCCTGTATCGAAATGAACGGCCACCATTTTCAAAAATGTTTTTAAATATCCATATTATGATTATTTTTCAATTTAACTTCATTCTCTATATTGTACGCTAATGTGCTGTAGACAGTATACAGTAATATACATAAATACGTTCGAATGGCTAACTCAGTTCGTGAATAAAAACACTTATTCTTAATACAGTACTGCATTAAGATTAAACAAAAACCTAATGAAAATTATCGAACTCAAAATCGCGATATTTCCTAGTTTACGTAAATGGATGAACTACTTTTCTTCCCTCCTATACCTAGTAAAGTGATTTGTTTGTGTGTTACGCAAGTATCATCGAAGTCCAGTCGTGGAAGGGGGAGCAATCTGTGTTTCCGGTTCTCTGAAGGTATAGCCAGGTTAATATTAAAAATGTTAGTAAAAATAAAATGATGTCCCTGTAGTATTTTAATGTTATATTATAGCTTACAATTTATGTATTAAAACAGGAAGTTAAATATATTTTATATATCTTAGGAAGCGGTTCTGTACATATCACCATGTAACTTATTCCTCCCTCTTGTTGTACATGGAAATTTCTGATGCCGAGAAGCATTAGAAAAATTATTTCCGCTGGAATAACATTACTGTTGTAAACTCCATAGTGAGATATATTATTATAAAAGAGCAAAGTAACATATAACAGAGGGTCGTCGACAATAGCAACGGCCGCACTGTGACACTCACTTGAACGAGAAGTACCAAGGGAATAGAATGCCTGCCATGTCTCTAACCGCGAGCACTGCACAAGAGAACTTGCTGATCTGTTGGCCGTTCTGTCTTCCAACACGCAAACCTACAATTCACGATGGAAATTAAATAAATGAATTAAAACCAAAACGATTACATCTGAAGATAGGTTGCGACGAAAGCCAATCCTTACCATCACGTAAATTGACTAGAACACATTCAAGTTTACAGCCACAAAGACAAATTTGTAATTCTATAAATACACAAAGAAGGTATTTCTTAAAGCAGGGCAACTATGTACAGAGACATTTTATTTTTACTAAAATTTCTAATATTAACCTGGCTATACCTTTGCTACCCCTTTCCACGATTGGAGTTCGATGATACTGGCGTAAAATACAAACAAATCACTTTACTTGGTATAGGAGGGAAGAAAAGTAGTTCATCCATTTACGTAAACTAGGAATTATCGCGATTTTGAGTTTGATAATTTTCATTAGGTTTTTGTTTAATCAAAATACAGTATAGTATTAACAATAAGTGTTTTTACTCATGAACTGAGCTATCCATTCGGACATATTCATTATGCAGTGTATATTATACTGTCCACTGCACATTAGCGTACAACTTAGAGAATGAAGTTAAATTGAAAAATAATCATAATATGATATTTAAACACATTTTTGAAAATGGTGGCCGTTCATTTCGATACAGGCTTCAGTTCTTTTGTGCATATTATCGCACTATACACTATTGCACCTAATTCCAATTACCAGTTTCGTCCTTCGTACTAGTAGCCTAACTCATGTGGAAATAATTCTGTACTTAATCTATAAAAGATTACCTGACGAACTGTAAATTAAATATTCACTTCTGCCCGATCCTAAAAGATAAAATTACTTAGATATGCTATCTACTTTCTATCCAAATAGTTACGTCGCAGGTCGTAGAAAGCAAGGAGGTCTTTTTGTTTAATTTAATTTTAAACAGTTGTATAATATTACGTAGACGCCCAATTCCTAACAGAAATTAATATTTTCGGAAAAGAGCTAAGACAGCCCAGCCATTAGCCTTTACAGAGAGGCGAGCAGAAGCAGGTGGGGAAAACCGGGATGAGACGTAGCCAAACGGACGACAGTACCCGTACGAAAATATGATTCAATATTGAAAACTCTTTCGTCACTGAAAAACGCGAATACATTTATGGAACGTACTATACTCACTAACTCAGTACTGTTTAGTATCACCGTAAGGCAATCTGACTGCATACGCGGCCTTGGTTCTGTGTGGAGGACAATTGGAAGTTTACTAGTAGAAGGGGTGGGAGTGAAGTACATTCAAAAACTCAGGTACAATAAAAATTGAAGTAAAAATAAAATGATGTCCCTGTATTACTAAGAGTACGATTTTAATAATATGTTGCTAAGAAAAAATAAGAAACATATATTTCCTATTATTATTACATCATCACATGGTATTTGATATTTAAGTAGGGATCGCAATTTATGAAATACTAAAAACGAGACACCTCTTAATGTTCAGTACATTTCGGTAGAATTTTTTTCGCTTAGTCTTGGAACAGACCGGCAGAACTGTAGCTCCTCAGAGCGACTGCCTTCTATCCTACCCACCTTTTCTACCAGTGTGGTCATAGCGTCCGAGTTGCGCTCTGCTATATCAACATACATCCTCCGGACGGCAGGTACACGATACGCGTAATGCAGTTTGAAGAGAACTGAAACATGGCAAAATCTAAACCGGTGAAGAAATACTACTTCCAAAGGAAATATGATCATTTTGTTGTTGAAGAAGACGAAAAAATTGTTTGTTTACTGTGTCCCATTCAATTTATTTCCACTCGTCATTTCAATATTGAACGACATTTCAACAAAGTCCATATTACTAATTATGGAATAAACAAACCTTCGGGAACGTTCATTATTAGGAGCTGTATATTGATTACTTACTTACGGCTTTTAAGGAACCGGAGGTTCATTGCCTCCCTCACATAAGCCCGCCATCGGTCCCTACCCTGAGCAAGAGTAATCCTGTCCCTACAATCATATCCCACCTCCTTCAAATCCATTTTAATATTATCCTCCCTCTACGCTTCCCAACTAACACTCTATATGGATTTCTGGATTCGTCCATACGTGCTACATGCCCTGCCCATCTCAAACGTCTGGATTTAATGTTCCTAATTATTCAGGTGAAGAATACAATGCGTGCAGTTCTGCGTTATGTAACTTTCTTCATTCTCCTATAAATTCATTCCTCTTAGTCCCAGATATTTTCCTCAGAACCTTATTCTCAAACACCCTTAATCTCTGTTCCTCTCTCAAAGTGAGAGTCCAAGTTTCACAACCATACAGAACAACCGGTAATATAACTGTTTTATAAATTCAAACTTTCAGGTTTTTTGAGAGCAGACTGATGACAGAAGCTCCTCAACCGAATAATAACACTCATTTTCCATATTTATTCTGCATTTAATTTCCTCCCGAATATAATTTATATTTGTTACTGGTGCTCCAAGATATTTCAATTTTTCTATCTCTTCAAAGGACAAATTTCCAATTTTTATATTTCAGTTTCGTACAATATTCTGGTCACGAGATATAATCATATACTTTGCCTTTTCGGGATTTACTTCGAAACCTATCTTTTGTATATTGATTATTTATTTATATACTGTTAAATTAAGGACATCAATCGTTGTGTTCATTTTGTATTGAAATGATTCGCAGTGGTGTAAAACTATTCACAATGGACCAGGCTACAATCTCAATTGAGCAATTATCTGCAGTAGACAAGTTAAACTGGAAAAATTTGTGAGTAACGTTAAGTGAAGGGAGAATATGCAAAATATGGACGCATATGCAACACAAATAGAAGCAGGCGTATAAGCAACTGACAGCAAATGGTAGAGCTCTACGGTTACTTTATCAACCGACATGTTTACTCTCAATTCATACAAGATGGCTACTCCTAGGAGTTTTAGTACAGCAAAGTATACGAGGGTGGATCCAAAAGTAACAGGAACCGAACTGTTGCGTGCGCATGCTTTGTAGTTACGAGTTGTGCTGTTAGGTGGTGTTAGTTTGGGGTCTCCCGCGACCGTTAGTGAGCTGGCGTCAGTCTGAATTAAGTGGTTTGTTTGTGGTGCTGTATTGTTTGCTGTATTGTTTCAACCGTTTGGCAATTTGTGAGATGGCCGACCACAAGGAACAAAGAGTGTGTGTGAAATTTTGTTTTCTGTTAGGGAAAACTGCAGCCTAGACCGTTGGGATGCTTCGGCAAGCCTTTAATGATGATGCTTTGGGGAAATCACAGGTTTTCCCGTTTCAAATCTGGCAACATATCAACTGAAGTCATGCCACACCCCGGGCGTCTTTCGACAGGAAGAAATGACGAAAACATTGCCAAAATCAAACGTGCATTGACGAAGTTTCTGAGCAAACGAACTTGTCATGGAGCACGGTCCAGCAAATTTTAACTGAAGATTTGCACACGAGACGGGTGTCTGCAAAACTTGTTCCTCGCTTGCTCACAGATGACCAAAGGGAAAACCGCGTGAGAGTTTTCCGCGACTTAAAGAGTGAAGTGCAGAACGATCCAAATTTTCTTAAAAGAATTGTGACTGGGGATGAATCTTGGTGCTATGGGTACGATCCAGAATCAAAGCAAGCATCGAGTCAGTGGAAAAACAAAGAGTTCGTTCCGCCAGGACAAACAATGAACAACATTTCTATTTGGATGTGTTACTAAGATTACGAGAGAGTGTGCGACGAAAACGGCCCGAAATGTGGAGAAATGGGAAATGGTTGCTTCACCACGACAATGCTCCAGTCCACACAGCTCTGACAGTCCGACAGTTTTTGATAAACAACAACATGGTGCTTGTGCCTCATCCACCCTACTCACCCGATCTGGTTCCGTCGGGCTTTTCTTTGTTTCCACGGATAAAGAAATGGCTGAAAGGAAAGCGATTCAGTGATGTGGATGACGTCAAAGAAAACATGCTAACGGCTTTGAACAGTATCCTGCCTCAAGAGTTCCAGCACTGTTTTCAACAGTGGCAAAAGCGTTGGGACAAGTGCATTAATGTACATGGACAATACTTTGAAGGGGACTAGAGTACTGTGAATATAGAGTTCAATAAAAGTGAAAAAAAAACAACAAAAAACATTCCGGTTATTTTTGAGTCCCCCCTCGTATCCAGTTTTCAGGGTGTCTGGTAAGAAGAGATGCTTATTGTCACTACTGACATTACCTTAGCAGCAAATCTATCAGCGACGATTTCACCCATAAAATCTGAGACATTGTCTCCGATATAGCCTACCCCGATTTCTTGTTATGTAAAAAGAAAATAGTCCGTCGTTTTGGCTCTGTTTCCTTTCTTTTTTATTTCATTTATTGTATTCCATAGAATTTACATCAGCATTGAAGCTTTAAGGTGTGGAACAAATCAAGAATTACACAATGTCTTGGCGAGATGAGGTGAGGCTGAGGATTCGCCACAGATTACCTGACATTTGCCTTACGGTTTGGGAAAACCTCGGTAAAAACCCAACCAGGTAATAATCAACCAAACGGGAATCTAACCCAAGTCCGAGCGCAACTCGGTATCAACAGACAAGTGACTCCGCGGATAGTGTATGCGCATCGCAATAAGTGATCCGTGGTTCGATTCCCAGCGTGGGCAATGACAGATTTATCTTCCGTCCACTGGGCTGAATGTTTGTCACTTGTCATGGGCTGTTCTGTTTTTTCTCAGTATTGTCCCTGTGCAGTACCACCCACGCAACCTGAGACACCCACTGTAAATGTCTCTTTACTGTTAGTCAAATGGTATAATCCTCTCCTAATCAGCATTGGATTATAAGTCGGTAAGAAAGGGTGAGGTAAAGCTTGACAAAGAAAGAAAAGAGAAAGAAAATCTTTCATCATTAAAACGTAATTTGTGTATAACAAGATTGTTCCTTCTTTTCAGGGAAAAATAGATCCAAAACGACTACGGACGTATTTATTTCGCTGTTCATTAATCGTGTGTCTGCAGTGGACGAGAATAAAGAGGTAAGTAGTAAACCACTATAAATATAATTAGAAAAAATATATCAATATATCAAAGGAGAGACAATGGATTAATTAATTTAGCAAAGAATTGCAGTACGGTATTTCAATTTTCATTAAAAAAAACAATTATTGTACATGTTTGAATTGATAAAAACGGAAGATTTGTTATTGCCTCGTTATACGACGTATAACAAAAAAAATTATTCTGTAGCTGCAGAAGGATCGTGTATGTAAATATATCTCTTAGTTGATAGATTTTATTTATATCTACAGATTTTCAGCGAACGTTGACGTAATGTAGGCTACAATAGGGGAGGGAAGACCTGTCCTTTGACATTATCAGTGTCATGGCTGTATCACAAATGGGTATAGAGGGAGATAAGTTTTAACCTGAGATGAACTTCCACGTCGGCAGATTTATATAATATGAACCATCATGAAACAAACGCTCTTTTTCATAGTTCATTCTATCTTTTCTCGCATAGTTCAACCACACCCCTCCCAAATGCCACTGCCACAGTTTGCCACCTCGAACGCTCGGCGCAATTATATCATACATAATAATAATAATAATAATAATAATAATAATAATAATAATAATAATAACAATAATAATAATAATTTTATTTATTTATTTCTCTATCCATCCATCCATTTATTTATTTACTTACTTATTTATTTATTTATTTCTCTATCTACCCATCCATCCATTTATTTACTTATGTATTTATTTATTTATTTCTCTATCCATCCATTCATTTATTTATTTACTTATTTCTCTATCCATCCATTCATTTATTTATTTATTTCTCTACCCATCCATCCATTTATTTCTCTATCCATCCATCCATTTATTTATTTATTTCTATATCCATCCATCCACTTATTTATTTATTTCTCCACCCATCCATCCATTTATTTATTTATTTATTCATTTATTTCTCTACCCAACCATCCCTTTATTTATTTATTTATTTATTTATTTATTTATTTATTTATTTATTTATTCATTCATTTATTTCTCTATCCATCCATCCATCCATTTATTTATTTATTTCTCCGTCCATCCATTTATTTATTTATTTATTTCTCCATCCATCCATTTATTTATTTATTTCTCCATCCATCCATTTATTTATTTATTTCTCCATCCATCCATTTATTTATTCATTTCTCCATACATCCATTTATTTATTTATTTATTTATTTCTCCATCCATCTATTTATTAATTTATTTATTTCTCCATCCATCCATTTATTTATTTATTTATTTATTTTTTCCTTAATTTATTTATTTATTTCTCCATCCATCCATCTATTTATTTATTTCTCCATCCATCCATTTATTTATTTATTTATTTATTTATTTCTCCTTCCATCCATTTATTTTTTATTTATTTATTTCTCCATCCATTCATCTATTTATTTATTTATTTATTTCTACATCCATCCTCTTATTCATTTATTTATTTCTCCATACATCCATCCATTTATTTATTTATTTATTTCTCCATCCATCCATCCATTTATTTTTTTTCTTAATTAATTTATTTATTTATTTCTCCATCCATCCATCCAACTATTTATTTATTTATTTCTCCATCCATCCATTTATTCATTTATTTACTTATTTATTTATTTCTCCATTCATCCATTTATTTATTTATTTATTTATTTATTTCTCCATCCATCCATTTATTTATTTCTCCATCCATCCATCTATTTATTTATTTATTTATTTATTTCTCCATCCGTCCATCCATTTATTTATTTATTTATTTATTTATTTACTTATTTATTTATTTCTCCATCCATTTATTTATTTATTTATTTCTCCATCCATCCATTTATTTATTTACTTATTTATTTATTTCTCCATCCATCTATTTATTTATTTATTTCTCCATCCATCCATCCATCCATCCATCTATTTATTTATTTCTCCATCCATTTGTCTGCCTTCCTTTCTCTCTTTCTTTGTTTATTTATTTATTTCTCCACCCATCCATTTATTTATTTATTTTTTATTTATTTATTTGTTTCTCCATCCATCCATTTATTTATTTATTTATTTATTTCTCCATCCATCCATCTATTTATTTATTTATTTCTCCATCCATCCATCCATTTATCTATTTATTTTTTTCCTTAATTTACTTATTTATTTATTTCTCCATCCATCCATCCATCTATTTATTTATTTCTCCATCCATCCATTTATTTATTTATTTATTTACTTATTTATTTATTTCTCAATCCATCCATTTATTTATTTATTTATTTCTCCATCCATCCATTTATTTATTTATTTATTTATTTATTTATTTATTTCTCCATCCATTCATCTATTTATTTATTTCTCCATCCATCCATTTATTTATTTATTTATTTCACCATACATCCATCCATTTATTTATTTATTTATTTATTTTTTTATTTATTTCTCCATCCCTCCATCCATTTATTTATTTATTTATTTCTCCATCCATCCATTTATATATATATTTTTAAATTTATTTATTTATTTATTTATTTATTTCTCCATCCATTTATTTATTTATTTATTTATTTCTCCATCCATCCATTTATTTATTTACTTATTTATTTATTTCTCCATCCATTTATTTATTTATTTATTTATTTATTTCTCCATCCATCCATTTATTTATTTATTTGTCCATCCATCCATCTATTTATTTATTTATTTCTCCATCCATCCATTTATTTATTTATTTATTTATTTACTTATTTATTTATTTCTCCATCTATTTATTTATTTATTTCTCTATCCATCCATTTATTTATTTATTTCTCCATCCATCCATCTCTTTATTTATTTATTTATTTATTTATTTATTTTATTTATTTCTCCATCCATCTATTTATTTATTTACTTATTTATTTATTTCTCCAACCATTTATTTATTTATTTCTCCATCCATCCATCTATTTATTTATTTATTTCTCCATCCATTTTTCTGTCTTTCTTTCTTTTTTTCTTTCTTTCTTTCTTTGTTTGTTTGTTTATTTATTTATTTCTCCATCCATCCATTTATTTATTTATTTATTTATTTATTTATTTATTTATTTCTCCCTCCATCTATTTATTAATTTATTTATTTCTCCATCCATCCATTTATTTATTTATTTATTTATTTATTTTTTCCTTAATTTATTTTTTTATTTCTCCATCCATCCATCTATTTATTTATTTCTCCATCCATCCATTTATTTATTTATTTATTTATTTATTTATTTATTTATTTATTTATTTATTTATTTATTTCTCCATCCATCCATTTATTTTTTATTTATTTATTTCTCCATCCATTCATCTATTTATTTATTTATTTATTTATTTCTACATCCATCCTCTTATTCATTTATTTATTTCTCCATACATCCATCCATTTATTTATTTATTTATTTCTCCATCCATCCATCCATTTATTTTTTTTCTTAATTTATTTATTTATTTATTTCTCCATCCATCCATCCAACTATTTATTTATTTATTTATTTATTTATTTATTTATTTCTCCATCCATCCATTTATTCATTTATTTACTTATTTATTTATTTCTCCATTCATCCATTTATTTATTTATTTATTTATTTATTTATTTCTCCATCCATCCATTTATTTATTTCTCCATCCATCCATCTATTTATTTATTTATTTCTCCATCCGTCCATCCATTTATTTATTTATTTATTTACTTATTTATTTATTTCTCAATCAATTTATTTATTTATTTATTTCTCCATCCATCCATTTATTTATTTACTTATTTATTTATTTCTCCATCCATCTATTTATTTATTTATTTCTCCATCCATCCATCTATCTATTTATTTATTTCTCCATCCATTTGTCTGCCTTTCTTTCTCTCTTTCTTTGTTTATTTATTTATTTCTCCACCCATCCATTTATTTATTTATTTTTTATTTATTTATTTGTTTCTCCATCCATCCATTTATTTATTTATTTATTTCTCCATCCATCCATCTATTTATTTATTTCTCCATCCATCCATCCATTTATCTATTTATTTTTTTTCCTTAATTTACTTATTTATTTATTTCTCCATCCATCCATCCATCTATTTATTTATTTCTCCATCCATCCATTTATTTATTTATTTATTTATTTATTTATTTATTTACTTATTTATTTATTTCTCAATCCATCCATTTATTTAATTATTTATTTCTCCATCCATCCATTTATTTATTTATTTATTTATTTCTCCATCCATTCATCTATTTATTTATTTATTTCTCCATCCATCCATTTATTTATTTATTTATTTATTTCACCATACATCCATCCATTTATTTATTTATTTATTTATTTCTCCATCCATCCATCCATCCATTTATTTATTTATTTCTCCATCCATCCATTTATATATTTTTTCTTAATTTATTTATTTATTTATTTATTTCTCCATCCATTTATTTATTTATTTATTTATTTATCCATCCATCCATTTATTTATTTATTTATTTATTTACTTATTTATTTATTTCTCCATCCATCCATTTATTTATTTATTTATTTATTTATTTATTTATTTCTCCATCCATCCATTTATTTATTTATTTGTCCATCCATCCATTTATTTATTTATTTATTTATTTATTTATTTATTTATTTATTTATTTATTTATTTATTTCTCCATCCATCCATCCATTTATTTATTTATTTATTTACTTATTTATTTATTTATTTATTTACTTATTTATTTATTTCTCCATCTATTTATTTATTTATTTCTCTATCCATCCATTTATTTATTTATTTCTCCATCCATCCATCTCTTTATTTATTTATTTATTTATTTATTTATTTATTTATTTATTTATTTATTTATTTTATTTATTTCTCCATCCATCTATTTATTTATTTACTTATTTATTTATTTCTCCAACCATTTATTTATTTATTTCCCCATCCATCCATCTATTTATTTATTTATTTCTCCATCCATTTGTCTGTCTTTCTTTCTTTTTTTCTTTCTTTCTTTCTTTCTTTGTTTGTTTGTTTATTTATTTATTTCTCCATCCATCCATTTATTTATTTATTTATTTATTTCTCCATCCATCCATTTATTTATTTATTTATTTCTCCATCCATCCATTTATTTATTTATTTATTTATTTATTTATTTATTTATTTATTTATTTATTTATTTATTTCTCCATCCCTCCATCCATTTATTTATTTATTTCTCCATCCATCCATTTACTTACTTACTTACTTATTTAATCTGGCAGAGCTAAGGCCAGTAGGCTCTCTCTTCCGCCCAGCCAGACTCTAATTCTAACTGAATTGTATATATTAGCGGTATGAGCTATGGCGTTATCCTGTTGAAAATAAGCCGCGAAACCTTCCGCATATCTTAATTCATCAGCCAGCACACGATGTCCAAAATGCGATTTGTGCATCTCGCACTATTCAGTGTTTCTTCAAAAGTAAGCAGTCTAATAATTCTATGGGCAATAACGGCATACCACAATCCTATTTTTCAACATACAGCGGAACCTCATTCACGATTCTTGATTTGTCTGCTGACCAGTAAGTGATGCAACGTGGTCATGTAGATGAAACCAAGCTTCATCGGAAAAGAAATTGGCATCAATTTTCCCATTTTTAATGTTTTTTAACGTACAATTACGAAAGGGAAATTTGACACTGTGTGATGAATTAATATATGCGGAACGTTTCACAGCATATTTTAAATAGAATAACGCCACGGCTCATACTACTAATGTACGAGTATGCATGACAATTGAATAGAACGTTCACGGAAAGGAAGCAGTGCGCATGATCAGAGGACGAGCGACCTGGTTCACAGGAGCAGAACAAATTGAGGTAATAAAATTAGTTTTGCTTCGTTGTATGTCTGATCATGAGCACTGTCTCATTTCTGGGACTGTGCGACAAAACCTTTTTCTAAGACTGTACGTGGAAAAAGTAATTTTAAAGTATTTATTTATAACAATTTTTTCATTCAATGGCTGAATAAATTTGTATCCTTCTTTAGCCAAATGACTCCAAAAGTAAATATAGGTCTAATGAAATATGCCCCTGATATTATTTTTATTTCTCCTGAAACATGAATTACACTTTTGTTGGTTGCATTCTTATTCCGTGGAGGTCTTCAATTATTGAATTCATCACTTATTCACATATCGATTTGTCCATTCATTCGTTTCTTTTATTACCTAATTTAGTCCTAAGCTTTATTTATAGGCCTATTGCAACTGCATATACATTATTTTTAATTTTAATTTAATTTAATGAAACTTTACATACCAGGACATCATTTTATTTTTACTAAAATTTCTAATAATAACCTGGCTATACCCTTGGATTAACGGTTGAGAATCGGAAACACTATCTGCTACCCCTTTCCACGACAGGAGTTTGATGATACTGGCGTAAAATACAAGCAAATCACTTTATTAGGTATAAAGGGAAGAAAAGTAGTTCACCCATTTACGTAAACTAGGAAATATCACGATTTTGAGTTTGATACTTTTCATTAGGTTTTCCTTTAATCAAAATACAGTACAGTATTAACAAGTGTTTTTACTCACGAACTGAGCTGTCCATGAGGACGTATTCATTATGCAGTGTATATTATACTGTATACAGCACATTAGCGTACAATATAGAGTGAATTTAAATTGGAAAATAATCATAATATGGATATTTAAACACTTTTTTTAAAATGGTGGCAGTTCATTTCGATAGAGGCTTCATTTCTTTTGTGCAGATTATCTCACTGTAGACTATTACCTAATTCCAATTTCCAATTTCGTCCTTTGTACCAGTAACTCATGTTGAAATAATTCTGTACCTACTCTATAAAAGAGTACCTTACGTACTGTAAATTCAATCTTCACTTCTGCCAGATCCGAAAAGATAAAATTACTCAGACATGCTATGTCGCAGGATCGTAAAAAGAAAAGGGGGAAAATCACGTGACAGTTAATTACTTAACGAGGCCCTTTTTATGTAAGTTATTTTAAACAATTGTATAATATTACGTAGACTTTGACTGCATATGCGGCCTTGGTTCTGTGTGGAGGACGATTGAACTTCATTAGTAGAAGGGGTTAGAGTGAAGTACATTAAAAAATTCAGTTATAATCAAAATTGAAGTAAAAATAAAACGATGTCCCTGTACTTAGTAACTCTATGGTAACTATTTTATGGATTCCATCCATCCGTACACAACATTTTGACAAATTAAGAGAGCGCTTAAATTAATAGCCATCTAGCAATGAATACCAACCAATATACTTGCATCTGCCTTCCAAGTATGTGGATTTGTAGCGCAAAAGCAAAATGAATTGAAATGTAAGAAGTAAATTTTTGGAATTGCTGTAAGGACGACAGGAATCAGGAAAGGAAACAAAATACCGCATTAAAATTAAGACTGTAGAAGGAGACTATTTCTGTGCAGGTAAAATTAAGATTTTGTATGAAGTCTCATACATTAATTCAATTCTGCATACACGAAAAAGTCGCACATCAATTTTTGCCTCTTTGCACAGTACGACACTTAGAGCGCTTAAAAAACTAATGATAAAAAACACATAAATATTACAAGATTGCCTTTCCATTGCAAAACTACTGCTACATTAAAGCATAAGGCTGTAGATATTGTCATTGTCATAACATACTTGAGTGCTCCGAGGTTTTTCTAACAGCGACAACTTAGGCTATATGTTTTTAGCAGACATCGGAACTTTAGGCACTAAAAATTGCACATACGATCAAGGCTTCAAACCTATTTATTTCACTGAAATTATAGCCTACACTAAAATACACAAAACATGGTACAAAAAGTATATTCACGAAATGGAGGCAGACAATTGTATATAATATAAACACAACTGCACAAAGTTAATACATTGAAGATAAATTAAATAATTGTTACACCTTTTAACTTATTGAAATTCAGTTCCATGCTCTATCTTTTTCAATATTATCTGCACAGTAGCCTACATCACAAGATTTTTTTCTAAATTCTCCACAGTTAATCTTTGCCTTTTGTCAGTGAGAATCATTTTGAAAGCAGAAAAACTTCTTTCTTCTGAAACAGATGTGAGAGGACCAAATTTTAAATTAGCTACAGTAAAAACATCAATACCTACTGGAACATTTACATTTTCCCTCATTATCACTCTTGATACTTTTTCCAAGAATGAGAATTCTACATTCTTAATATTACATTGTCCCCACTTACTTTTAACTTTTTCCACAGTTACAGCACAATACAGAGTGATTCAGACCACACGTAACAGTCTTTTATTTCGGAAACTAGTGCATTAAAATTTTCGACACAAACATATGTATAACTAAACCACATATGAACTTCCACTTTAGCTCGATTTCATCAATCAGCTCTAACAGTAGGGTCAGTGGCGTATCACTTTAAATTTTCAAAAGGGAGTCGAGATCAAATAAGGTACCATTTGATAGAACTCATCAAAACAAACAACTTTCCTATGAAACGTTTTTATAAATTCCTACTCTTTCAATGAGATCACGTACAAAAAGACAATGTCATCAATATTGAGAAATGTTAAAAGACGAAAATGTAAACAAGACAAGTACGCATCATCCAAATAGAGCATTTGGATATTTCTCCATTATTCTCAGAATCAGCAGAATGCAGAATTACCACGTTATTTCAATTATTAAATCCTATGTCGATCTACAAATCGTCCTAGGAAATACTGATAGGCGTGAGACGAACTTTTATACCTAATTCGTATTAGAACATGTATTTTCAACTGAAAAGACTATTTAAATGTGGCTGTAACAGAGCAACGATACAAAAAGAATGGGAGAGGAAACCGTAGTGTTCGGAGAAGTCTTGTCCCATAGTAAACGTGTTCACATTTCTCAGAATCTACGGGAAACGAACACTAATCTCTTCAGACATAAGCCGTCAGCTGAAAGACTTACACTCTGCACTGTAATGAAACATATTGGCAGATCTTCCAGTAAAATCCGGTCAGTCATCTCAATCACGTTTTCTGTCAGGCGTCTCGGCTTTTTCAGGGCTCTGCGTTAAGTCTTACTCCGTCACGTGTTCCCCTGCGGAGCTAGGAACGATGAATTTGAACTAAGCTAACCTTTCTCTTCACACCTGTCAGCAAATTAGTGAACCGTTCACACCCATCGATCAATCCTCCGAACAAAATACTGAGTTAATACATCATCCAACATGGATACATCCTTACGTAAACCTGGGGGGGGGGGGGTAGCAGCCCCATCCAGAGCTGAGAACAAGTTCTGGGAACAACGTTTCCGACTATTAAATCACATTTCTAGAATTTTACCAATGTTAATATGTTACTAGCTATTCGTGGAATAACCAGATGCGAATTTCACACAGCACAAGATTTAAAATAAGCACTACTCAGTACATAATTACATAATGTCAGAATTTTATCTAGTTTTTATTTTGTCTCTGAACAAAAAAACATAACTTGGAACGTCAATTGAATCGGTAGACTAAGGGAATAAGTAATGTATGGAAATCTGTACTTAAAATGGATGGTTGAAAATAGAGTATGTTTTTTTTTTTCATTTAAGTTATGATAAATGGTCGATAAAATTATAAATTTACACAAAACACATGGACATGCATAAATATAAAATATGATTTTGTTCTATACGTGTATGTGTGTGTGTTTTCTTATAGTCTGCAATAAATTAGGAACTGTGTATTTCTTTGCTTTATAATTTTCCCATAATTGGTGTTATAGGGCATTCGATATCTCGTGAAACCTACCTGCACGTGAGGGGAAGGAAAATGTAGACTGAGAAACATCCATTCCTCGCTACACTTCGACTAGCAGCTAGCTAGCTTACTTACCCCCATCATAGTGTTCTTATTATGAGCAATGGCGCACGAATTCATTTGGTTTCACGAGATAACGAACGATCTATACTATAGTCGTGCACAACCGGTTACGAAAAATAGAAATAATAAATTGCTATTGAACGCCTGTCGCTATAGTCAATATGCAAAGCTCTCCTGTTTCGCGAAGTACCTCAGGTTCGGTTTATCGAATATTCGAGGTGTTTCTCAGTCTTTGTGGGTGGGCGGCAAAGGCAGACCACATTGAACCATGCGGGAGTTACAAGAACCCTTGCAAGGATAGGTTTATCATCGTGTAGACCTACCATTTAATTGATAATTTTTCCTCTCTCAGTACATTCATTCAATCAACCATCCATTGATCCATCCATCATCCATTCAACGACTCACTGATTCATTCATACATAGATTCATTGATCCTTTCATGTATGGATTGATTCATTCATTCACTCGTTGATTCACTGATTGATTTATTAATAGATTAATTCATTGATGCATTAGTTGATTAATTCATTCATCCAATCCAGGTATCACAGTTGGGTATCTTCAAGGACAACATCCTTTGTGAAAGTACAAGCATTTGAGCTTCAGAGTACTTTTCTTTTTGTTAATAACACTATCTTCTTAAAAATGATTTATTATCGAAATAATAATGCAGCTCTTTAGAGTAATTAAAAGGCATTATATATTAACAACTACTGTTTTAGAAATATGCATTTTGAGTTTAAAATGTAAATATTACACTAGAATGTAGGCCTATGTACTTATTTGCTCTTCTCTTTAGTAAGTAATTGTAATTTATTTTGTTCTTGCATTTATTTACGCACCACATTTCATATTCTGCGTTACACTTATTTCCTTTGTTGTTACCAGTGTCCATTTGTTCATTTATGCATCATAACGAAGATAAATGTATTAAAGTGTCCAATCGATAATTGTATTCGTATATGAAGCAAACACATTTTTTAATAAGACAAAGCAAATTTCTTTCAGTTGTTACTCCCCTTGTGTACTGAGAAGAAATACGCCTGGTGTTCTGTCTAGCCTGCAAAATATAAGGGTAACCGTTTGAAAATCGAATATTCGGTCGGATGTCCGACCTTGATGTTCTCTAACCGGTCGAATCTAAACCGGTATTTTGCAGCTCTCTAGTCTATACATTATAATTTACTCAAAATTCAACATTACGCAATAATTACGTTGAAATTCTTAATTCTATATTATCCCGAATATCATTTTTATTCAAGTTTAATAACATTATGTAGTCTCCAAAAATTCTCCCCTGTAACAATGCTTCTGTCATTTCATTTCATATATATTTAATCCTAGCCGTTTAGATATAATTCAAAATTGTTCCATATCCAACAGATTGTAGCCTGAAAATCAAATCTTGCTGACAATTTACTGCTACTGGTGACTGAATGCTCTTCCAGTTCGGTAGATATAGCCTCATTCTCTGAAATGAGTGGTCTTTCTGAGACAGACTTCCTATCTTCAAGTCTTAGGTCGCCATCACTGACTCACTTAAACCAGTTTGATGTCGTTTTATTACTGATCATTCCTTCACCTTTCACTTCATTTATTTCTTCGGTTCCTGATTTTATACGCATATCTTTCCTTGAAGAAAAGAAACGCAGAAATACACGAATTATTCTTGTGTCGTCGCACATTTGCAATGAAAAACTGAAGATAATAGGCACTACATACCGCAAACACAGATATACTGTACATTATGCAGTTAAAACTGCTTTAAACGAGTTTCTAAACAATAACAATAGATATAAACAAATCGATAGATGGGAAGCAACTCAAAGACAAGTGATAGACCATTAAAGTTATAGAAAACTTTTGGGCGACACAGTAATTCCAATACAGTGGAGTCTCTTCGTTTTTTTTTCATAAATAGGGGTAAAACTATTATAGCCAATCAAAGATTACTGTGTACTACGTTACTGGTTTTATGTGCTCGTCCCTACTTCAGCACCAAGCGATGATATCAGTGACTGCTAGACAGAGGACGTGGTGTAAGCAGCCGGTTGAGTACAAACACTGTATATACTTGTCTCTAAGCGTTGGCGGGACCACGCAGCAGATTCCCCAGAAGTTTCAACTTAATTTTTATTCGAGTAAATGTACTATGAAAAGGCATCAGTCTAAATGACTTTAAAATATTTGTGTTGTTAATGTTAAAACAATTATTTTATTTAGAGGAGTTACCACTGTAATTATTTACTCTTATATTTGTATGTGTTACTAAAAAATCTTCTTCTTATATTTGTATGTATATGTGTACCTACATATTTAGATGCTAAAATAGTTCCTATTTAAGTTTATATTTCCATGTATAAGTGAAAATAAATGTATTTCTTCTTTACTGTATCTTTTGAGCCAACGTCGAGCATGAGCAAAGTGATCGCCTTATTAGTAACGTATTGAGTGGTGTTCCCGTAGTGGGCGGAGCCAGCTAGCTTTTCCAAATTTGAAGTTTCCGTAATAGAAGATTTCAACGGAGGGACTCAACGTATATGTAATCTAATGACTTAACCATCAGCAGTCTGACAGTCAGCAGTAATGTTAAGAATATTTTGTCATCTAGATATTCAGACACTGTTCCACTCTCACAATGTATTTCGATAGTTTTACTGATTATTAGTACAGTAGTGTTTCTTGTATGTATATATGCACTTCATACAATTACTGCAATATTATCTTAATTTCATGTTCCATCTTGTGCAATTCTTTGCTTTCTTAAGAATCTCGTATCTGAATCTTCAATCCTGGCAAATATACTGACTCTTATAGTCACTGGCCATACGCTCAAATTGGTATTGTTATGAAATTCTCATAACACTCAATGTGTAGTGTCTGATTTTAACGATTTCTTCATTCATTATCAATGCACTACTTTTAATTTTAATAAAATAGTGTTCATAATCTTTTCAATATCTATTTTCGTTATCTAAATGCCAGAATTAAGAAACAATATAATAAATTTTAATTCCTTATACCTAAGTATATCGACCCATTTTCAGCACTGTTCCAAATGTAGTGAAAAGAGCACAAATCTTTCAAAAGAGAACAAGTTAACTAACTAAACTAATCCAGATCGAAAGGAAGTCACTTTCTCAAAAGAGCATAAATCTTTCGAAACAGGACGAGTTAACTAACTAAAACTGATTCAGATCAAAAGAAAGTCACTTTCCCAAAAGAGCACAAATCTTTCAAAACAGAACGAGTTAACTAAAACTGATTCAGATCAAAGGGAAGTCACTTTCTCAAACAAACAGAATTCAACTAAAAGTGTAACAAGAACAGTGAGACATATTCTTAGCCAAAACGCATTCCAACTAAAGTTGTAAATAATTCACTGAATTGCATGAGATTCTTTAGCCAAAGTGATTCAGCTAAAAATCCACCAACAGTGATAGAAAAGCGTCAAATCTCTCGGTCAAGCAGAGCACACCTAATTGAACAGTAGGCTAATAATAATACAGAAGGACGCAACATTAATATATCTAAAATTGTGCGAATAGAATTGATAGTATCAACTTTTTTATATATAGGCCTATACAGAACATTTCAATAAATTCTATACCAACATTAGTTGTTTTTAATTGGTTTATTTTTCGATGCTTCATCAACTGCTACGGTTGTCTAGCGTCTCAATGAAAATGAAGGTGGTAATGCCAGCAAAATGAGTCTAGGGTCCAAACATCGAAAGTTACCCAGCATTTGCTCTTAATGGGTTGAGGAAAAGTCCCGTAAGAAACCTCAACTAGGTGATAACTTGTCCCCACCAGAATTTGGACCCAGGCCTGCTCATTTCACAGTCAGGCATGCTAGCTGTTACTCCACAGTGTTGGACAGACTAAATTTCCAAAATGTATCAGAAACAGGATGTTTATGAGCATGTGATCATCACTTTTCCATTCCAATTGATTTAAAATTAGAAATAACTGCTCAACTGTTTAATGGAAGGTATCTAACTGGATGCGATTTGTTTCAGGAGATCGCTCTTGATGTGTTCATGAACGTGTACTGGGAAGATTACCGAGTCTTCATTAACGATACAGAAGACGTCGAATTTGTAGAGATAACGTGGGACGAGAGAAACGAACTCTGGGTACCTGATCTTTATATTCGACAACTTCGAGAGATGAAGGTACTAGCGCTCTTCCAAGAAATGACTTCTATTCGATTATATCGCAACAGTACGCTACGAGCGAGTATTGGGTAAGTAGATATTTTAATCAGTATCAACATTTTATTAACTACATTAAGGTGTTAAAAAAGTAAGTTTACATAATTTGTAAAAAGAAAAAACTATGTTCCCATCTGTATTTATAGATTACACTCCTAATTTCGATTAATGGAAGTAATTATACAAGGTGGAAGGTGTTCAATGGCAGTTCTTTCAAGGGGCGAATCCTTAGAGTATGAATAGGGAAGTTCTCTGTGCTTTGTTCCTTTGCACTTAGACTTCCCAGAAATAATTGCGGCGTTGACATGGGAAAGGTTGTAACTCAGAAAAGATAGATTTTTCGTTTTGTCATGGAAAAAATAGTAAGCTCTCCTGTCAATGGCGTGGAAACAGTGACCAAGACAGTAGATGTACTCGAGTTGTTTCAATGTTGACGTAAGACGGCAGGAGTATCAAGTCCACGGTGCATGGCTTAGGGAATATAGTAAGTCACCTCTCGCCTACGTATCTGATCTGTTCCACTGTGACAGTAAACAGAACACTTTATTGCTATTGTCTGTCTGTAAGGGTGATTCAGGTGTCATAAATGCCTCCGAAACCTAAACCTATTTCTTTCAGAATGGTAAGTATTTATTTTTATTTATTATCTCGACAATATGAAGTTCATAAGTGAAATAGGAAGAGAAGTACGACAAGGATACCCTTTATCATCTACCCTGTTCAACACCTACTTGGAGGATATAATGAAGTACTGTTTTCAGAACATGGGAGGAGTGATATTAGGAGGAAGAAGAATAAAGTGCTTAAGATTTGCTAATGATAAGGCGTTGTTAGCAGAAGAGGAGATGATATTAAGGGATATGCTACTGAAGCTAAATGACAGCTGTGAGCAGTATGGAATGAAGATAAATGCCAACAAGACGAAGACCATGGTCATAGGAAGAAAAGTAAAGAAGGTAAACTTGCGAATTCTAAATGAGGCAGTAGAGCAAGTGGACAGCTTCAAATACTTGAGGTGTACTATAACCTAAGCAGTAACATGAGCTGCTGCCAAGAATTCAAAAGAAAAAAGCAATGGTAAAGGAAGCTTTTAATAGAAAAAGGATAATCTTCTGCGGACCTCTGGAAAAATAACTAAGGAAGAGACTAGTGAAGTGCTTGTGTGGAGTGTAGCACTGCTTGGGACAGAAACATGGAGATTACAACGAAGTGTAGAAAAGCGACATTTTAATTATTATCATTATCATCACTATCATTATTATTGTTGTCATTTTCACTATTATGCTTTAATTTTATCTTTTGCTACACTATTCATTTTTAATTGCATAAGTCTGTATTACGTTGAAGGTACTGTACACTTGAATTATTAATGAACTACACATTATACTATAATGTGGTGGGCAAGTGTATATTCTGATATACTTTTGTAATGATTGCTCTATTCTAGCATTTGGTATTATATCTAACGTGTACGTGTATATTACATTTGAGTGAATTTTTATTTTCTTACTTTTCATCTCTAGAATTTCTTCCACTACATCTATGAATTTATTAATTTCTCCAGCGTAAAATATGCTGTATTCTGGCTAAGATCAATTAACTAAACCAAATTTCTCCGCCTTCAACAACAATCCCCAGTCTGCTGCCATTTACTCTTCTATCTATCGTTACGGACCAGTTCCAGTACAGTTCATGCTAATCACAGCATTTATTGAGCCAAATCCTGATGCATGAATTTTCCGACGTTGTTTCTAAAAGTGAATTCAATTCTTGCAAAGCACGTGCTTTCATGACCTGACACAATAAAGCGATGTTTTGTACGGAATAACGCTTCGACTGTCTTTTTACCCAGAAGAAAGACACGGAATTTAATTTAACACGAGTTTGAGTGGACTTCGATACCGTTTAGGAAGTTCGTAAACGAGAAAATTTTGCCACCACATGGAATTGAATCCAGGACCTTTCAGTCCGCACCCAGTTGCACTACTATCTGTAAAATATATATATATATATATATATATATATATATATATATATATATATATATATTTACTGACATCATGACAATCACGTATAAATCAATTTTTTCAAGTCATTATCAGGTCGTTCACAGTGCCCTTACTAAATAACGTGAGAAAGAAATGAGAAATAAATCGACATTTACGAGTATTTTATTAGAGGAAGTATATCATCATAATTTTGCCGGTCATCATTTCAGTACGTGAAAACAAGCGTTTTCCATAAATCAACATAATATGCTGTCATGTGTTAAAACATTGGGGAGGTGTGGGAGGGACGGGCATTAATATCTTGACAAACTTAACACGTACGGGGGGGGGGGGGGAATATTGCTATATATAGTACATAATCTATCAGCGACCATTAGCTGATTACTTCAATCATGGGAGGTGGTTCCGATTTGATACGTCCACCTCGATTAATTTAGAACCAACAGTACTGTACTACCATCATAAGGCTGTTATACCGATCCACAAAACACACACACGAACAAATTGACCACACGTATACTATGTTCCTGCTGAATGCGGTTAATCTATGACAAACGAAGCCGATCCCCAATTATCTCGTGTAAATTCGATTATGTTCAGTCATACGAAAGTGTGATCATATAAATATTTCAGTCATTCACACTGTCAACAGTAATGTACGCTACAGCTAGAGCTCTGACACAGCGAACAAGCCGCTAACGAGGGTTGGAATCCCGATTACAGCAAGGAAACTCGTCCATTGTTTTGTGACGTGTTGTGCAGTGATTTAGATGCATCCACGTCATGCGACGTAGAGCTAGATGATGATGATGATGATGATGATGATGATGATGATGATGATGATGATGATGATGATGATGATGATGATAATAATACTTACTTACATACTGGCTTTTAAAGAACCCGGAAGTTCATTGCCGCCCTCACATAAGCCCGCCATAGGTCCCTATCCTGAGCAAGATCAATCCAGTCTCTATCATCATATCCCACCTCCCTCAAATCCATTTTAATATTATCTTCCCATCTACGTCTCGGTCTCCCCAAAGGTCTTTTTCCCTCCGGCCTCAAAGCTAACACTCTCTATGCATTTCTGGATTCACCCATACGTGCTACACGCCCTGCCCATCTCAAACGTCTGGATTTAATGTTCCTAATTATGTCAGGTGAAGAATACAATGCGTGCAGTTCTGCGTTATGTAACTTTCTCCATTCTCCTGTAACTTCATCCCTCTTAGCCCCAAATATTTTCCTAAGCACCTTATTCTCAAACACCCTTAACCTATGTTCCTCTCTCAAAGTGAGAGTCCATGTTTCACAACCATAAAGAACAACCGGTAATATAACTGTTTTATAAATTCTAACCTTCAGATTTTTGGACAGCAGACTGGATGATAAAAGCTTCTCAACCGAATAATAACACGCATTTACCATATTTATTCTGTGTTTAATATTGTCCCGAGTATCATTTATATTTGTTACTGTCGCTCCCAGGTATTTGAACTTTTCCACCTCTTCAAAGGATAAATTTCCAAATTTTATATTTCCATTTCGTACAATATTCTCGTCACGAGACAATCATATACTTTGTCTTTTTGGGATTTACTTCCAAACCTATCTCCTTACTTGCTTCAAATAAAATTCTCGTATTTTCCCTAATCGTTTGTGGATTTTCTCCTAATATATTCACGTCATCCGCATAGACAAGCAGCTGATGTAACCCGTTCCATTCCAAACCCTCTCTGTTATCCTGGACTTTCCCAATGGTATACTCTAGAGCAAAGTTAAAAAGTAAAGATGATAGTGCATCTCCTTGCTTTAGCCTACAGTCAATTGGAAACGCATCTGACAGAAACTGACCTATACGGACTCTGCTGTACGTTTCACTGAGACACATTTTAATTAATCGAATTAGTTTCTTGGGAATACCACATTCAATAAGAATATCATATAAAACTTCTCTCTTAACCGAGTCATATGCCTTTTTGAAATCTATGAATAACTGATGCACTGTACCCTTATACTCCCATTTTTTCCTCCATTATCTGTCGAATACAAAATATCTGATCAATAGTTGATCTATTAAGCCTAAAACCACACTGATGATCCCCAATAATTTCATCTACATATGGAGTTAATCTTCTGAAAAGAATATTGGACAAAATTTTGTACGACGTCAACAAAAGTGATATTCCTCGAAAGTTACTACAGTTAGTCTTGTTCCCCTTCTTAAAGATAGGTACGATAATAATAATAATAATAATAATAATAATAATAATAATAATAATAATAATAATAATAATAATAATAATGAATAAGAAGAAGAATAACTACCATGGCTCAGTTTGACGTCTTCTATCTATTTAAAGTTGATTTTGCCATGTCTTCTTTCAATTGATTTTTTTTTTATTGGTGTGTAATTGTAGAATATATTTGTTATGCTTCTTTCTGGCATTCGTTCTATATTCTCCTTCTACTTCAACTGATAATAATAATAATAATAATAATAATAATAATATTATTATTATTATTATTATTATTATTATTATTATTATTTCACGGCATGGCGTGTCCTCAGGTTACGGACAGAGGAAGCGGTCTCCAGATATGGAGGGTAGCCGCGAATATATTGAATAAGCAGTCGCGGATAGTCGATAAAAGTGGTCCTCCAGACTGGGAGTTGGGCGAAGAGCTAAGAAATATGTACCCAGAATGTATATTGCGGGAATGTAGCCTCGCCGGTGCTTACTACATAATCACCCGTACCGTAACATTTTTTACAATAATATCAATTAAAATACATTTAGTTCAACTATGTGAATGCACATTGCATGAAAATAAAAATATGAATTGAATTGCTTATCTCCCTAGATATCCTTCATTTTCATTCTACTCTATCATGCAAAAATGAGTGTATTGTAACACTTTTACAATAATTTCAATTAGCAATAAGATATTATCACTCTTGCACACAGAAGTGAAAATGACCGATTTTGAATGGATTGATAATTGCAATACATACAGAGTGTTGGAAATGACCATTTTTTATACAAAAAAGACAATGCAAATATTGGCATTAGTATGATATGGAATTATTAGATTTAGATTCAAAATACTGATTTTACCATACTCTTTCTCGTTTAAATAACAGAGTTGGAATAAAAACAGTAACATATTCAGAAAGATGCCTCTCTAAACATACCGAAACCGTAAAAAAAAAAAAAATCATTTTTTTATTTTCGGTGGAAATGAGCGGTTTTGTTCGCAACATATACAATTATTTTATGTGATCATTGATCACTGATCATATAGATCTACTATATCTCTTCGATACGAACTTTGTAAGATTACTTAAAACGTAACAAACTGATAAGGACATTGACTGTTAGCAATTACATTAATAATGACTAAGTAATTTTATGGAAGAAAGATTCGAAATGAGCAAGCGACTCCTTTGCGGCGTAGAGCAGGTGTCAATTCTAGACCTTTTCAAGTCGAATTTACTATTTATTTTACGTAGTGACAAGATATATGTATAGATAGACGTAGTGGTAGTGATATTTAAAATAAAACTTCATTTTTATAGTTTTTAGATCTCTGAATTACTGAATTCGGTGCAATTTCTCCCTGAAGTTAAAACAATGAAAGCTGATCAGTGCTAGGTTAGCATAAAGGATTTGTGATATTGATGGGGAAAATGAGTTTCAGGATGTTGCTACATTCGCGCTTAATGTCTGTAACTTCTTACTCTCTTAGCCCCATTTGAAGACTTTTCTCACAAGTTTATATTTCTAATACTTACTTACTTACTTACAAATGGCTTTTAAGGAACCCGAAGGTTCATTGCCGCCCTCACATAAGCCCGCCATCGGTCCCTATCCTGTGCAAGATTAAGCCAGTCTCTATCATCATATCCCACCTCCCTCAAATCCATTTTAATATTATCTTCCCATCTACGTCTCGGCCTCCCCAAAGATCTTTTTCCCTCCGGTCTCCCAACTAACACTCTATATGCATTTCTTGATTCGCCCATACGTGCTACATGCCCTGCCCATCTCAAACGTCTGGATTTCAAGTTCCTAATTATGTCAGGTGAAGAATACAATGCGTGCAGTTCTGTGTTGTGTAACTTTCTCCATTCTCCTGTAACTTCATCCCGCTTAGGCCCAAATATTTTCCTAAGCACCTTATTCTCAAACACCCTTAACCTATGTTCCTCTCTCAGAGTGAGAGTCCAAGTTTCACAGCCATACAGAAGAACCGGTAATATAACTGTTTTATAAATTCTAACTTTCAGATTTTTGGACAGCAGACTGGATGATAAGAGCTTCTCAACCGAATAATAACACGCATTTCCCATATTTATTCTGCGTTTAATTTCCTCCCGAGTGTCATTTATATTTGTTACTGTTGCTCCAAGATATTTGAATTTTTCCACCTCTTCGAAGGATAAATCTCCAATATTTATATTTCCATTTCGTACAATATTCCCGTCACGAGACATAATCATATACTTTGTCTTTTCGGGATTTACTTCAAACAGGCTCTTAACAAACATAACGGATGGACTTATACTAACAATCCATATGTGATACGTTAGCTGATAGTAGGCCTAGTTCAAAATTTCTTGTAACTCCGAAAAAATTGAGTTAGTACATGACAGACAAAAATGTCCATTCTTTGTCATCAGTTGTACATGATTATGAAGATACAGACCTATAGAGGATTTCACGTTAAGAAAATAACATTGAACATATGGGGAGTGTTCCATCAACTATTTATAAGTATTTTTCTTGAGGACTGGGAATTAATTAGTTTCCCTTAATTCACAGAACATAGTTTCATTGAGAACTAGAGCGATTTCATGTGCTAAATTTGTGTTACACCTCTAAAATTACCATATATTTAATTTACGAATAACAGGATAACAGCTAAGTTGGTGGAATAGCCTTCCGCTTTCTTGCCAAACATCCCCGCTGATAAATTTAACAGACAGGTAGGGTGGTAGAGTTGAGGCTAAGATTTCACACTGCTAAAACACGTACAACATTGTCTGTGCTTATTAAAATTATAAAGTACATAAAATTTAACTGTCAGCAAAACAACAAAGGCATTAGATATGTAACTTATGTTGTTGTTTGATTATAGTGTGAAGTTAATAACGGAAAAAGTGTACTGTACATAATTCTAAATTTTTATTCTAAGCACTTCTTAACATTTGATAACGGAAAACGTGTGCTGCACATAATCTTAAATTTATATTATTAATATTAATATTATTATTGTTATTATTATTATTATTATTATTATTATTATTATTATTATCATCATCATCATTACTAGTAAGTTATTATTATTGCAGTAACTTTTTAGGTGCCTAAAACTATAATTTAATGCCTACTTTCGATCAATATGGAGCCTAGTTTAGGTGCCTAAAGGTTGGTTATGTTTAAATGTCGGAAGTATAATTATGTGTATAAAATATAATGTATGTTTTTGCAGGCATCATTATGGCAATAATAGTTTTTTTAGCATTTAAATGGATTCAACGTACATAACTTGTGCGATAATCTTGGTAGGACGCTGAACGTGTTAGGAAGAGAATGAGATAGAGATACTATACCTCACTCTTTCTTCTAACGGAGGCTTCTTGTGGCAACAGTACCGGTACACTAGGCAAGACCCATAAGAGCAATTCTTTTTTCTTAAGCTGGAATACTCTATAGTACTGTAAACCAGTGTTGTGTGTACAGTATAGAAACGACTCTTATTTTCGCGTACATTAGTTAATGCAGCAAAACAATTGAACCAAATCATTTGGCACAGCAGATTTGAGCACATACGAGTAGGTATTCAAACATTTCAATACTTCATTACAGTAAATTATTAGATTTTTGTCCCACAGGGTTATTTTAGTTTTAATATTTTGTTTAAGGTGAAGTCGTACAATAATGTTTGGTAGAAAACGATGATTTCAGTATCACGTTACCAAAATTTCACTCAGATCACTTTGCAACCCTGATTCTGAATCAATTTAATTGCATCGAATACATTAATCAATTTCACCATATTGTGATTCGTGTTTACACCACATATTCTTTATTTTAGCCTTTCATAAATACAAAACGTCTATATACAAATATGAAATCATTTAGATAAACGGTTGAGTCATGAAGAAGGATCTTTAGTATAGCGTGAAGCACGCACATATGAGCACAAATATACCTAGTATATTCAAATAAGGTATGTCATTCCTAAAACAACAAGAGTACATCCATAACGAATTTTTCATCAATGTTATAATTCAAAACGATAAACTAAATCAAAAGTCAGGCTCTACAACAGTAAATTCAACTCGCCAATTTACTGTCGCTCTCGAGCTATAGTCAAAAGAAGGAATATTAGCTGATAGCATAAAGCGGGTACTTTTATATGTGGTTTTTCCAAAGTATCCTCAACGTAACTCTAGAGAACGATTGCATTTTCTTTGCATCCGAAAGTAAATTGTTTACTTACGTTCCTTTCAGTTGCAGTGATTCTTCTAGTTATGTTCGGTGGTCTGTACATAATTTAGTTTCAGGGGTGAAAGACGTTTAGAATGTAACACTTCGGAAATACTTTAATAACAATGAGAAGTAAAATGCGGGTTGAGATAGAACGAAGTTAAATATCCAATCTTAGGAAGTTCGTGCTTTCAAGGTTAAGTGCAGCAGGCATATAGGTCTATTGCACTAGCATAGGGCCTACTATACTCTGTTCATACAACAACTCACAATATATCCGCAACTAATGATGGATGACTTGAGACACTACATTACAATAAATTGCACAGTAAAGAAGCAGTTTAATTACGTACTAACGTTGACTGTGAGTTGTGCAATTTAATGAGCGATTTTCAACGTAACAGAAGTTAAATCCTCCAATCACAAGAATTTGAATATAAAACTTCAAGAATTTGCTGGTAATCAAAGTAACAAATGGAGGCATACTTTGCTAAGAAATTTCTTAGTTGGTTAATGGGGTTTCAAAGGGTGCATCAGTTACTGGAAATTATGTAATGTGGCAATTTAATCCACAAAAACGAATAGTAGTTCAGGAACACTGTGCTATGAAAAAACACTTGGAATACCCATCTTTACATGAGAAATACAGCAATGAAGAGAAACCGCCTTCTTCAAAACCGAGTTAAGTATATATACAGTAATTATTTTCGATATACTGTATATGTAGGCCTATCATGTTGGTATGTTGCAATATCTCTTCCAACAATTGAGTTGCCTATAACAATCATTCTGCTGCAGTCAAGAAATGTGGAATGACTGAAACCGTGAGATATGTAGAAGAATAACTTTATTCAAGTATATTTACCAATTCGCAGAAATTTCAATAGTCATTAAAGCAAATTCGAAAAGTAGCCTTAAAAAGAATTATGAGTTTCAATATGATGTGCCACACATGAGATGCATTATTAGATTCACAAAGCTATTGTCCACCGTATCGTATTTCAAGTTTGCGCCAGTCACGTCTTGTGACGTAGAAGGAATATTTACTTACAAATAATTTTTTTCTGAATATAGGAGTATTTCTTTTGATAAATTAAAAATGTATATAATTAACTATTGTAACTAGTCTAGAGACAATCACTGCGTATTTGAGTTATTTTATACGTAAATTATTTTAGACTGAAATTACGCAGATTGTATTTGACAATTAGTGTAGTTATATATTATTTGCTTATTGTGTTTCTTGTTCTATGGCCATGGACCATTGGCACAAAGCCAGGTTCAGTTATTACCCGACTGTACATGTTTGCTGAGCTGGTTTGTTGACGTTTAGAGCTGCCTCACTACTGTTCATTCGATAGAGGTATAGTCCAGTCTCACACAACGTAATAATTTTGGTACCAACTTCCTACTTCTGCTTATTACCTTAGACTATTTATATATTTTTTTAACGACGTGGTCCGCCAGCCGTGCTGCATTGTTACACATTGGACCTCAGAATATTATATTGCAAAGAAATAGTGCCTCAACAAACTACTTATGGACGACAAATGATTAGTCTAAACGTCTGGTTGTGTGGAAAAAGTCAGCGTAACTTGAAATATGTTGTAGTAGTATTTCAGCAGGTGCAGGTATGTCATTTTATCAAAAGTTGTTCAAATTGTAACCAAAGTTGTTAGACATCATAGCACTGCTACAGTGCAAGCAAGAGAATACTACTACTAATATTACCACCACCACCACCACCACCACCACTATTAAAAAGGATATTCCCTATTAAATTTCCATTTTCCACATTTCACTCCTTGAAGTTGGCAGATCTTATGTTACATGCGTTCGGCAATTGTCAAGAAAAGCGTAAGACCTTTAGTTCAATATTTCACCGATGCGGCTGAACGCTTGGTCACACGGTACCGTACATCATTAATCGTCACAAATTAATTAGAATTTGCTTATTTCCGCGTGTCAAAGACTAGTCTAATAAACGAAGGTTACCCTTATTACTGAATGTATCACAGTTGCAATGCAAGCCTTTCAGTCGATTCCAAAAATGGTTTTGAGGGCTGTTCCAAGCAATTGTGCTATGATCTTGCACCATGCTGACTACATAACTGCAGAATCCTGTTGCTTGTAAAATTTTTTATAATAATCCTTTAAAAAGTGAGGATAATCAAAAGGTCTTTGGCTTCTTTCTTTCTTTCCTTCTTTCTTTATCCATTTTACCTTCCTCGTAACACAGACTTTCAGACCACTCCGATGTAGGATGGGAGGGTATTTTTTTCAGAATCAACACTAGACATCTACACATTGCAGACCTCCCAGAATGTGAGATTGGCACAACGCAGGACCAATACAGAGATATCACAAGACAATCACAAGGTAACGGACAACCATCCAGTTCCACAGACAGACGATTTTCTCCCAATGTCTACGCCGGGAATCGAACCTCGGACAGCTTGGTTTGGGCAGTGCATACACTGCCTCAAGAGCCATCCCGGCGAACCATTAGATGTTTGTTTATTAATAGCTATTTCGTGGATATTAAATTTTGGAAGATGGAATTATATTTATTATTTGGAATTATTAAGGGGTAATTGTGAAATAGAAATTATTTCCTTTTTTGTGGTTATTGCTGCTATAACTAAGAGAGCTCAAATTCCATTTTCTTCTTGACTTCCTGATGCTATAGCAGTTTCAACTGGAATTAAAACTCCGTTTTTACTTGGTTATTTAACGACGTTGTATCAACTACTGGGTTATTTTGTGTCGAAAATTGGAGATAGCGAGATGGTATATGTTTAGATGAGGCCGAGGATTCGCCAAACATTACCCGATGTTCAACTTACGGTTGAAGAAAGCCTCGGAAAAACCCCAACCAGGTAATCAGCCCAAGCGGGAATCGAACCCACACCCGAGTGCAACTCCGGCTCGGCAGGCAAACGCGCTATTGCCTGAGCTAAGCAGGTGACTAAAATTATTAACTCATAAGCAGATTGCGGAGCAGGGTACCGGAACGCATGAAGTTACGAACGCACTGACCACCTGGTTCTGTAGATCGAGGGGAATGGGAGAGTGAGAGTGCAGTTACTCCTTGCCTCAACATATACACATTCAGTCACAATAAGACACAAAATAAATGTTCACGTTTACAAATATAATATATATTGTGCATTTCTAGTACAAATTTTAACAATATAAAATACCTAATCATTTGTGTGTGAGCAGAAAAGTGTAGTGTAGTTTATGCTGCGGGGGATTTTTATGTTATAATGGTGGCTACATTGTTCCTTTTATTTTTGGTGAACGCACCCCATTTTCTCCTCCTCTGATTGGAGGAAGAAGAGAGCCCGGCGCTGTCTGCTGGAGGAGCTAGGCAGCGGCCTCGAGAGACGGACACTTGTTCGCAGCGAGACAGAGAGAGGACGACCAGTCTCCAACCTCGACTGGAGGATTCGTCGCTTGTTTTCACTTCGCCATCGTCGGGGTTGAGTCGACCCGCCTGGTTGAATCGGAACGACCGTGGTTATGCGTGGAACGCATCATCGATAGAACATCGTTTTCATATTGCAGTTACATAGACCCGGTGACGGTCTGCTTCATCTTTAACAGAGCATTGACCAGCTCTGTTAATTGCTATATCCAAGACAGTGTGGGATGGTTAACATCCTTAATACGACAGTGAAGTTTCTTCGAGTCTATGCTGGTATTAATGGTGATAGTTTGTGAGTCGGCGACGGCGTATTCTACACGGACTTGTACCGGCATTCAGCTAAAGGTTGGAGTGTTGAATTTTATTGGATTTATCAGAGCCCGTGTGCTAGGGGGAACTGTACTTTCTTGTGGGTGTCTGATCACTCCTAGTATATATTACCATCTTTTCACTTCTTATTCCATGTTAGTTATTAGTTCTCTCTCTCTTTCGGCAATTTATGCCGTTATTAGACTTCAGTTTTCAATATCTTTTTATTATCCCCACCCCCTTGCTTGGGGTTATTCTTATGTATTCACAGCTCTTAACTTACATAATATTTGCAACTCCTTTTCTCTCTACTTTATACTTTATTAAATTGTTATGTTCATGATGGCTTTTCTTATAAGTACTGTTGTTAGAGGCAACCAAAAACCTTGAACGATACGATCCCTTTTTCCCTTCCTGGGTTTCTCCCAGGCACGCCAACACGACAAAAGAAAAGATATACAGTACTTACATAAAATAAATTTTTTCACAATTCAATGCACCGAATTGCAAGATACGAGTACATTCGCAACGTATCAAAAGAAAAGTATCTCCTACTTACACTCAAAATAACTTTTTTTCAAGAAACGCTAAAGGGATGTTTCTAGTAGGTTTTTACAATTTACCAACAGCTTAGATTATTTATCGTCTGAATGAGATGAAGGCGATAATGCCGGTAAAATAAGTCCGGGGTTCAGCACCGAAAGTTACCGAGCATTTGCTCATATTGGGTTGAGGGGAAACCCCCGGAAAAAACCTCAACCAGATAACTTTCCCCGACCGGGAATCGAACCTGGGTCACCTGGTTTCGCAGCCAGACGCGCTAACCGTTACTCCACACGTGTGGACTAAAGGGATGTTGGCATGTATCAACTTTATACACAAATATCGGTTAAATTCTTTTTCATGTTTTATGTCTGATTTTGATTTTGAAGGCCAGTTTTGACTCTACAATTAAATATTTTCCATGTACAGTTTCCCTGGAAAAGGATGAGACGATTGAATATTCCTAAGTCTCAGATGTAAGACACTGCGCATGATCGGAGACCAGAGCACCGATACCCAAGATAACGAATATTGAGTTACTTAAATTCAGGCTATTTGGTTTGTTACTAGCATCGTTCCGAAATTCAATTAAAAAACTGCAAAAAAATATGATAATATTACGTAAATAAAAGATAACTATATACATAAATCGTGTAGTTAAATCGACAATGGACCTTCATGACTAGATCGACACTCCGCACAGAAAGGAAAGCTTTCATGTCGTTTCCATAGCTCAGACGGTAAGACTTCTGCGTGTTGTGTAGAAGAGTGCGAGTTCGATTCTTAGTCTACACAACAATTTTTTTGTCTAAATAACGTTGAAATAGCTAAGTCACGTTGAAATATAGTTTTACAAAGTCCTGAGATTAAGTGTTAATGATCGCAAACAATACAAAATTACAAGTTATAATATTATAAACGTTAATCTAATGAATGCATTTATACACACACATATATACAATGTAAATGCATATATATTAAAAACTAACAATTAAAATGAAATTTAAAAAATATATAATAATAGACAAACTTTTACAAAGGTTTAGAGTCCTTAGGCTATGTCATTTGTTGAGTAATTATTACAATAATTTATTAATACCTTTCCCATATGTGTAAGAAATGCACTCGCAAAAAACAATTTTTGTTAAAAGCATGGCTTTGGATTATTTCATTCTCACCCCTGCAGTTAATTTTAACTATTTTATCTACGTGTTTGCATTCAATTTTATTCATGTTATGATTGAATGTATAAGCACTGTTGCAGTTATTGACTAATTACATATATTAATAATTATTATTAAATACATCTGTTAAGTAACCAATTGCAGTATCTTTTGCAAAATCTTGAATGTTTAAGTTGTCAATAATATTTTTGTACTATATACTATAATACGTTAAAAGAATTTGCAATAGATTTGGGATCCTCTACTTTATAATCATTGGTTTTAATGAAAAAATATTTTCTTTCTTAGGATATCTACAAGTTTAAATTTAATAATATTACGAATAGGTTTAATTGCATTATCTGAATTTTGTACTTTTCTACTCAAATATATTCTATTTCCCTCTTTCATAATTTTTTATAAATTACACTGTACTTCTTGCAGTATTTAAGAACATGAAGATCATTACATTGCAACTCATTACATATAGATTCTTCTTTTTAATACACGAGATTTTGAAGTCCCTGCGTTATCTACATGTTTTAACTTTTGATTTTTTTCACAACATTGAGTGGAGAACATCCACTGAAGTGATTATGAAATTAAGTGAAAAATTCAATATATTTACTCTTAATATCTGTAGTACCAGTATCATATATGTTTTTCCAAGATTCATTTTGTAGACATAAATGTAAATAATCACTAGATACAGCAATTACGATCCTTTCTTAGTTTTTAAATTAATATTTTGAAATTGTTCAGTGACATTGGAAACACACAGGATTTGTTTATCATGGTCAGACAAGCCATTGATTATAGGTTCTGTCGAATAGGAATTCAGTCTAATTCTGTGTACAAAACGTTTATCAATGGCTGTGTTACTTCAGCTTGTATGCTATGGGAAAATGACCCTACGAATAAGGTTTCCAGTTTCAAGGAGTGAATTTAATTTACTTTTACGGAAAAGTTCCGAGAGATAATCTATGTTTATGTCACTACAGATCACAAATTCCATATGAGATTTCTAAAGTCTTTTCTTTACAAATTCAATGTTGGCTATAAATATTAATAAATAATGTAAGAAATATGAATGATTGTAGTTATAAGTCTGATTTACATTATAAAAAGCAAGAAGTTACATTCCTCGGCAAGATTCGAACTTTCGATGTTTGGTTTTGTCGTCCAACGCACAACCACGGACCTATTCAATGCTTATGTTAATAGCATACAATTTAGCTGTAGCAATGTGGTGTCATAACTTGGGGTTTGTTTATTTAATGTAATTAGATTTAATTTGATTAGTTTCGCAACAATTGGACTTCCTGTTATATCCTGTTATTTAGATATTTAATTTAGGGTTGATTTATTAACTCTTACTATGCAAGATGCCTCTTATTTCAACAATTCTATATCATGTTAAATAGTCATTGTCTACACTAAAGTATTATCGTCATCTCTCATTTCTCATCGTAATGGCGAACCGACGTGACATGAGACAGCGAGTTATAGCTCTAGTTGAGGCTGGATATGGGGCTAGATCTGCTGGCCGTTTGGTCGGTGTTCCTGGAAGTACAGCCGCGAGATGGGTTCATCGTTACCAAAATTTTGGGGAGGTCGAAAATCGCCCTATTCCTGGGCGTCCGCGGATTTCTTCATTGGAAGAGGATGCTCTTTTATTCGAGACAGTTCGACAGGACCCCTTTCTGACTGCTAACGAAATAAGAGCAGCATCTAACTTTCCCGGCTCTTCACACACTGTGATCAGCAGATTGAGGAACCGCGGTATTAGGAGCCGGAGGGCTGCGCAAATGGAAATATTGGGGGAAGCACAAGCTGTCGACCGTCTTGCCTTCGCTACCAATCGAGTGGATTTCGATTGGAGAAATGTAATTTTCTCCGACGAAACAACCATCTCGAGTGATTACGAAGGTCCTGTCCGTGTCTATCGTGAGGATGGTCTCCGACATGATCAGCGCTATGTGCACCGACGTGAAAGATCGGGGCGCTTTAGCATATCGTGTTGGGGGTGGATGTCTTACGATGGACCTGGCGTTATAGAACGCATCGATGGCCGGTTTAATGCGGAAACTTACGAGCACATTCTGGAAAATATATTCCTTCCCTCCGCCCGAGAACGTTTTCCCGAAGGAACATTGCTGTTCCAGCAGGATAACCATCCCGTGCACTATGCTGCAAGCATTCAAAGATGGTTTCAAAGGAGACCCGAGATCGAAATCATTAATTGGCCTCCGAAGTCACCTGACTTGAATGTCATCGAAAATTTATGGGCGGATTTGAAAAAGAGAAGGATAGCCACCTATGCCCACCGACGCCCTCGAAATCGAGACGAATTGTGGGATCAAGTTGTTGACACCTGGGAAGATCTCGCCGGGGATCAGAACTTATTCCACAATCTCGTGACATCCATGCCGGATCGACTTAGAGCTGTAATAGAAGCTGATGGCATGTGGACAAGATTTTAAGTTAACAGGTCTCTTTTTGTTTCTTATGATTTTTGTTTGAGGAAGAATACTTTTAACTTCCAAGTAAGATTTATTTTTTTTTTGACGAGGTTCAGCCCACTTGTAAGACCCAGAAATTGGGCATAAATTATTCCATATTTTTCGACAAATTAAACAGTCGAGGAACTCTGAACAAATTAATTACACCTCAATAAAAAAAAAGTTTTACCTGGGATCGAACACGAGACGTTTCGGTTATACAATGGAACCGGCACGCTACTATATGAGCTACCGAGACAAGACAATGATAGCAGCAGTCCAGAATGTAGATCCCTTAGCAGGCATTTGCCATTCGGTACAGTGAAGCAATATTATTTTGGGACTCGAGCTATGTTGTGAAATCCTGGCCTTAAATGGCAGTCTTCTTCGTGATCCTTATTCTGGTCCTTGTCCTTGTTGTGGTCCTTGTAACAATTCTTGTACTATCTGTCATGTTATGTATCCCTACGTCGATATCGAGTGAACCGCGCTGTAGAACTTTAACTTCCGACGACCAAGAATCGTCTCATTCTTTTTCAGGGTAACTGTACTTTTGTTATTACACTGCTTTTGAAAGAATAGAGTTATATCTGTCCTTATACTTTTTTAACAATTTTCAAAATGCAGTGCTTTTTTCCTTCAATAAGAAAATAATCATTTCCGAACTTCTCTGTAAGTTCGTTCTGAAAGGAATGCTTGGTGCTCTTTATTTTCGGCATGTTCCTAAGTAGTCTGAATTATAAAACAGCTAGATTATTAACAGTAACACAAATATGCATGTATAAATAACCAAATAAATAACTGAAAAGAAATAAAATATACTTGTTCACAGGATCTCAAGTACATATGGTGATTGCAAGGACTCACACTAAGCAGAATGAGAAAGGCGGTAATGTATTTCTTACGAAACCAACTGTATTCTCACAGTACCATCCCACCCCATGGGTAATGACGTCATGTATACTCCGTGTATTCCAAACTTCAGTCTCGCGAATTGGTGACCCTAGTCCGCAGTCTGCTCGTAATCAATGTAAGGATCAAAATTAGAGAAAAATAACTTTCTGAGAGTATTTTCCTCTGATATATTTCAGTTGCCACGTCTGGATTCGAACGCGGGTCTCTGGCGCGGGAATCCTAATATTTTTCGTTCAACCAATAAGACGAAGACAAACTTGCAGTTCATGGTCAGTCAGTAACCTCTAACAATGATCCAAATGTGTTAATCATAGGGTTGGACAGTTTATTCGTTGCTCATACAAAAATAATATGCGCGTCTCTGCATAGGCCTAATCAGCTGTTGCGGTCAGCCACAAGGTTTCCAGGCTACGCTGTATAAATGTGTTGCTCGCATGAATCGCTGCAGTGTTGAACAGCGTGCGTGTCACAGGAGTACTCCGGGGCCTCACTCGAATGCCCCGCAACCTCATCAGATTCTGAAAAATACGGCACTAAGATTTAGTCACATTTTTACACATAACTGCAGAATTTTTCGAATTAGTTTTTTTTTTTCTTTTCTTTTCATTAGTTCCATTTCTTATTTGTCTATTCATCTATTTTCCTTTTCTTCTCCCACTCTTCATTTCTCTTCCTTTGCTTCCTCTCACAGTCTCTTTCTCTCGCTCCCCCCTCCATTTGCCTCACGCTTCTTCCTTCTTTGGGTTATTACCTCCTCCCTTTTCTCTTTTACTTTTCAATATATTTTTCCTTTGCCTCTTTCCATTTTCTTTTCTTCCTCTTCTTTTCTTTTTGCTTTTCTCTCATTTTCCTTCTTTCGTTCTTGCTTTAGTTTTCTCTATGCAATTTTCTTTTCTTCTGATCTTCTTCCTTTGCTTCTAGTTTCTTTTGACGTTGCTTTCCTTCTTTTGTTCTTGGTATTTCTCCATTCTATCTTCTTCCTACTTATTTTTATCAATTTCATTATAATATTTTATTTTTATTGTATTTTTCCTTTTCTATTTAATCCTTTCTTGGCCACTTACTTACAAATGGCTTTTAAGGAACCTGGAGGTTCATTGCCGCCCTCACATAAGCCCGCCATCGATCCCTATCCTGAGCAAGATTAAACCACTCCCTACCATCATATCCCACCTCCCTCAAATCCATTTTAATATTATCCTCCCATCTATGTCTCGGCCTCCCCACTAACACTCTTTATGCATTTCTGGATTCGTCCATACGTGCTACAAGCCCTGCCCATCTCAAACGTCTGGATTTAATGTTCCTAATTATGTCAGGTGAAGAATACAATGCGTGCAGTTCTGCGTTGTGTAACTTTCTCCATTCTCCTGTAACTTCATCCCTCTTAGGCCCAAATATTATTCTAAGAACCTTATTCTCAAACACCCTTAACCTATGTTCCTCTCTCAAAGTGAGAGTGCAAGTTTCACAACCATACAGAACAACCGGTAATATAACTGTTTTATAAATTCTAGCTTTCAGATTTTTTGACAGCAGACTAGATGACAAAAGCTTCTCAACCGAGTAATAACAGGCATTTCCCATATTTATTCTGCGTTTAATTTCCCTTTCTTGGCACTAAATGTCAATTTTGTGCAGCATCAATTAAAAAATGTGCATGATTTATATATATATATATATATATATATATATATATATTTACTACTGAAATCTTAATAATTATGTACATATGAGAGACAGTTACAATACATTAAATATTTTTCACGCAGAAGTATAGCAGAAAATGTTTCACTGTCATATATAATATTTAAAAAAATAAGTAATAGCTTATCATCAGAGGGCGGATCAGAGTGACCAGGTTCCGTGACTTCATGTTACTGATGCAGAGAGCAGAATGTCTCGGCGCGTGTTCCCTAGGTACAGACAGTGGGTAAAGAATTATACAATATGTAGTAGGAACATCACGTTCCGCTTCGCAAACAGGTGGTGCATGCTACTACTAGTAAAAGTAAATGCGAAGTTATTATGTGGGAATACGACTATCCGATGAACTACTTATAGTAGTGGCCTGCTGGAAAGAAATATTTACTAACGTGTGAGACGATAGAAAAGGTGAACCACACAACAATGGCAAGTATATTTTCTAATGCCATGGATATTTTGTGGCCTAATGGTATCAGATATAATAATGTATTTCTTTAAGTTGGTTCACCTAGCTTGATTAGCACATGGACTACATAGGGTGGCGGAAGTAATTCACTCTTCTTATAGTGACGTCGATAGCTTTATAGGTAATGTTAAGAAAATTTGTCTGAAAACACCTTCCCGAATACAAAAATTCAAGGAAATGGCTCCCGGGGTTCCCCTTGCACCAAACCCCATAATAACAAGATGGTGTAGTTGGCTGGACGCTGTCTTCTATTATGCCACATATTATGTTCAAATTGTGAAAGTGATCAATAGTTCAGATTCTACAGAGGCACGTGCAATTGAAATAGCAAAATCCCTAATTTCAAATGATCTTTAGTTTAGATTTCATATCGAAAGCCATAACGTTGTTACAAACATATGATTTACACATGCCAAAGACTATAAACAGTGGAAGTATCTGTAAAACGTAAGAAAACCAAAGCCGGAGAAGGTACGAAAAAAATTAACGAGAAACTTTAGAATGTGTTAGCAAAGAAATAATGATTTTTCAATCATGTGTGGTGTGCGAGATGTGTTGCTGCAAAAACAAACAGAACCTTCCAGATCAAAAAGTGAAAGAAATATATCAGATATTGATATAAGTTAGTATATTATTCGTATTCACCTATTACGCCTTGCGATGTCGAAGGGAGTTTACCACGATGTAATTTTTGTTTAAGTAAGATACACAGAAACATTCACTTTCGACAATCTCCGCATGTACATTATTGTCCACTGCAATGCACAGACTACGTAGTATTCACTTTACACGTAAGTACAATCTACTGTTTTTTTAACGGAGTACAAATTCACAGCCGTCATGTACAGCACAGTGTACGCATTCTTTTGATACAACTGTACGGACAGTGCAGCTATGAGCCCGTTGTGTACTTCTGGAATCACCGTCTCTGCTTCAACATAAACAGACTATAGTAAATGGTGAGTAAACTTGTAAAAACAGTCACTCTGATCCGTCCTTTGCTTATCATTCACTAACTCTGTAAAATTTTCATTCAAACTTACAACAGAAATGTTTAAGAAAAATTTCCTTTCAAATCATCAATTATTTGTGACGTTTCATTTATGTTCGGGACAAATTACTCTATTGTTAAAATTATCTTCATCATTACTAGGGGGCGGATATTGATGAAAAGTCATCTTATTTTCTACATTAGGACGATGCCTATTAATATATAAATCCTTTCTTTGTCAATATCAACCTAAAAAATTAATTTTATATTGAATTTTTTGACATTTTTGAACTAATAGATCATTTTTATATTTTTCGGCATTTTTTGGCCATTTTTAATATTTTGAAGAACTTTTAGATCATTTGAAATGCATTTTACTTTCTTCCTTACAGATAGGCCTGTTAAATCTTTTTCTAAGCAAATAGGTCAGTAGTAATTACCTAATGAATAAGTGAGTAACAGTGAAGTTTGAGTTTTATGTTTGGAACAAAGTCTAAAATCCATCCTTCATTCCAATGAAGGCTTCACTTCACACAATGGAAGTAATATAAAATGCTTGACAACAGCTTAGTTTAAGTGAGGGCTTTGACCGCTACTGTTGTTTTATCGGTACGAGGGTGTCTTTAGAATTTATGTTTGGAAGGGGGGAATCTTTTACCGTGTCCTGGACAGGACGTGTCCCTAACATGGTTCGGAAAGGATGTCTACTGTAGTAGACAGTATTTTTAACACAAAGATTGCAAGAATGTACGCTGCGCCCACAGTTTGTTTTGTCATTCACACTCCCCCATCTGGAAGATCTGGTAACAAAAGTAAAGAGAGGAAGGAGGAGGAGACTGAGAATGAAGGCACTGACATGGACCATCTCTTATTGAAACACATTGTAAACCCTCATTAAAATCTATAGTTTTCCCTTAAAACCTTCATTTTGTTGCATGCCCTTTTCCTTTATCTTAGTCAAATTCCAGGAAGTTTCCTTCACTCTCCGAGATTTGCAGGGCAGTCACTGAAACAAGGTGACTAACTTTTAACAAGATGTGGTGCGACTACTTTCAATAATATTTAAATGTCATTTTCTTTTAATTTAATGTAATTTTTCCATTCGTTTAAGGTCATTGTAGTGATCATTTTAAGCAGATTTTTAGGTCATTAATATCCGTCCCCTAATCATTACTATTATCACCCATTTAAAGGATTTATTCTTCGACCCTCTCGTCCCAGTTTTATTGTGAACAAAAGTCATTCACACTGAAAGGATTTAACGGTTACTGGCATATGAATTGATAGTACCTAATATGATTGTAAATAAAATATACTATACATATAGCGTACGTTAAACTGAATAACAGACTCAATTAACAAAGTAAAAAGTGGTCTTAAAACGAAACTGTGACAAATTGTGTGTCAAGTCCAGGTAACCACAAGTAGTGGACTCCCTCGTCATGTGGTAAAATTGTTTCAGAGTCCCCTCTCAAAATAAAGCTCACACAAGTTTAATATATTTGAGGGTTTGAACTCTGTTAATAATATTGATGTTTTCCATCGTGAATATGCTCTACAGTATGTTGTATCAGATGGAAATAAATCTGAAAGAACACAGGGTGTCATCTTGTATTTGCGTAATACCGAAAAATATCGATTATGAGATTAGAATGAACACAGATGAACATAAAAATACTTGAGAAATAGAAATATCCACGAATAACTCGTTTTAACTAATCTTAAGTGTGGACATATGGCACATTCGTTTATAAAGCAACCATTTCAGCAATGAAACGCGCATTTCTTTGTTTTTATAACAACATCAGGAGCTAGATAATTATAAAGTTTGCTTTTCCCCTCCTAGACTCATAGCATTGTGACAAGTAAATAACATTTTCATGCCCTGAACGCAGCATCATTTCCAGCTATAAGGGTGGATAATTATAAGCGAGTATACTGCATATGCAGAATTTTCACAGAATATCAATTTCATGTTCAACAGTATCATTATCATCGTCAGCCTCGAGAATGGTTCCATTCAGATGCATTTCGACTCTAGTCTAATTCATGTGTAGAGTTGGTCTATCGATCTCACATTTTAATGGCTCAGCTGCGTACTATCTTTCTAGTTGTAATATTTTATTGCGTGCTATGCTACTGGATTGCTCTGAAATATTTAAACATACGTGTCTACTGCCAACTTTTTAATCGTGAGTTCGTTTCATTATGACTTGATCCTTCATATTACATCTATAGTAATAGTTTGGAAATTTTACTTCTCTCAATAATTCAATTTCGGATGTTAGAATTTTTTTCTCGAATGTCTCGAATTGTCATGGACAAAGATTCAGAATCGTACTGTGTTTAACAAAAATATGACACCCCTCAGGAGCACATTATTGAAGTCAGAACCTCTTATTTACTACTATACAGAGTGATTCATGATGACCGTATAATATTCTCGGAACTGATTCCTGAGATCATTATGAAGGAAAAAAAATCATATATGCATGTGTCCGATTTTGAATAATTTTGTAAATCATCGCTGTTCTTGCTTTCGTAACATACTGTCTATTGTGAATTTCGCTCGAGCGTTTAGACTCTATAATCTACTACACTAGACAGAGTATTCTGTAAAAATTCACAACGAACTGTGAATTGGAACAATTGTTGACAATTTTGTTTCATTTATCAGTAGTAAACGTATTACACTGTTGCGCACAGTTTACTCTCGGGCAGGCATGCCAAACTCAGTTGAAAGCAGAAAGTATGACGTCAACCTCAGTCCAACGTCCATGCAACGCTCTCAATCAAAAAGATGCTCCATGTGGCGCATAGGCGGAGTTATGGGGGGGGGCCATGAGGGGGCACTGCCCCTCCCAAACTTGTCTCAACTCTTTTTTTTTCTATTAACGTTAGAAAATGTATTTGTTTGCTTTTGTTATGATTAAGTTTCTGTGCTTGTATTGATGAATTAATGTCTTCAGATCATGTGTCTGAAGTAAAATATTTATTTTAAATTTATGAATGTATAAGAATTTCTGTACCTCATTTGAGGAATGGAAGCACTGTAATTTTTCTTTTCTAACAGCCTGTATACTCATGTGTTAGAAGTCTGCAGATGTTCAGGCCGACACTTGGAGAAATATGAATAACATATTGCACAACAATGCAGAAAAAAGAAAAGTGATCCTGGCAGAATGTGTAAACTTAAACAAGAGAGATTGTTGTTGTTCAATCAACTGTCCGAAGACAGGTTTGAACCTCGTAAGTAACACCAATAATCAGGGCCGCCGAGAAGGGCGAAGGGGGCGAGTGCATATGGGCCCGTGAGCAATAAGGGCCCGTTAGGTTAAGTGAGTCTGATCACTTTTTATTATCATGAATAATTATTCGTAGATACATACCGGTACTATAACATTTTGTAAGAATATTTGTTACATAAATTTGACAATAACTCAACAATAGTAGAATTAATACAAATTACCACTTCATATGTAAATATTTGACTTTTATATAATAGAATATCGGTTTCCCGCATTAACGTTTACCGACAAGACAATTGAGGGCCCCGGCATTTGCCTGAACTATGTTCCCGTCGCTTGTACTGAACACGTTCAATTATATATTAGCTTGTCCTTTTTAACTACCAACCTCCCCAATGGCCCACCGCAATATGCTAGTGGACTCTTCCAAACTGAAGTCGCAGGATCACGTTTCCTTTTCAGTACATTGTATGTTTCGTGTCGAAACTTTCACCTTTTCGTTGTCGTTTGTCTAGTAAATACTGTTCATCAGTGTTACCAGTTATAGTTTAACTGCACAATGGACAAGTACAGGCATAAGTCGGGAGCTGAGAAGCACAAGGAGAGACAGAAAAAATTGGGAGATATTAATATGGGTGCTAGACTGCTTGAAAAATATTAAAAAGACATTAACAGAGAGATCAGTGATGAGCCGAAATATTTAAAATCAATTCATGCCTCTAATGTAGGGTCAACCCCACTGAAACCTTTGAATATACTAAATAGTCTGAGGGAATTAAAACTGAACAGCTTATTTACAAATATTTGTATAGCTATTAGAATATTCTATACAATTCCTGCGACAGTTGCTGATGCTGAAAGATTCTTCAGCAAGATGAAGGAAATAAAAAATGTATACAGATAAACAATGTGTCAAGAACGACTGAGTAACCTTGGCCTCCTTCGTCTGGAGAGCGATCTTGCTAGGTCTTTAAATTTTTATGATATAATTGATAATTTTGCATCAATGAAGTCAAGGAGAGTTGTTTGTTGATGTTGGACTGCAAGTTAGAAATTACAGGAATAATGTTTTATGAATATAATATATTGTGCTAATGTGAAGTTGTACTAAAAGTTTCCAATGTAATAAAAGTGTATATTTTTTACTTCGTATCTGTATATGGGGTTATCTTTTATTTATTTTTCAAATAATTATTACGGTTAGAATAACTGGTAACCTGTAATTGTTACTTTTTTCAGCGGGGGTCCGAGTACAATATTGCATAGGGCTCCATAAATTCTGTCGGTGGCCCTGCCAATAAGGCATAACTCATGAGCCAACTAGGCCAGGAGATAATGGGGTAGGGTGGCCAGTTCCTTTCCTCTTGACGAGAGGTTAAGTAAAATAATTAGAGTTTACATGTCGCATGATATCATCAGGAAGGTAAACTTCATATACAAAAGTTTCTGTTAGCACTGTTACGTAGTTTCATTGAAGTACGCATGTGTTTCTCTACAAGAGAGAAAAAAGAGGGAGATTGTTTTAAGTTATTAAGACCGTCGTTAAGTAATTAACGTCACGTGATTTCCCCCCTTTATACGACCCTGCGACTTAACCACTTGGACGGTCATTAGATAGCATGTCTGAGTAATTTTATCTTGTCGGATCGGGCAGAAGTGAAGATTGCATTTACAGTACGTAAGGTGCTCTTTTATAATATACAGAATTATTTCAACATGAGTTACTACTACGAAGGACGAAACTGGTAATTGGAATTAGATGCAATAGTCTATAGTGCGATAATATGCACAAAAGAACTGAAGCCTGTAACGAAATGAACGGCCACCATTTTAAAAAATGTGTTTGAATATCCATAGTATGATTATTTTTCAATTTAACTTCATTCTCCATATTGTACGCTAATGTGCTGTAAGCAGTATAATATACACTGCATAATGAATATATCTGAATGGATAGCTCAATTCGTGAGTAAAAACACTCATTGTTAATACAGTACTGTATTTTGATTAAACAAAAACCTAATGAAAATGATCAAACTCAAAATCGTGATATTTCCTAGTTTACGTAAATGGACGAATAACTTTTCTTCCGTCCTATACCTAGTAAAGTGATTTGTTTGTATTTTACGCCAGTATCATCGAACTCCAGTCGTGGAAGGGGGTAGCAAACGGTGTTTCCGGTTCTCAACCGTTAATCCAAAGGTTAATATTACAAATGTTAGTAAAAATAAAATGATGTCGCGTATCAGCGTCGCCGGCGTGCAGGAATTTTGTCCCGCAGGAGTTCTTTAAAGTCTTTGTTTTTCTGAAACGACCCATGCGACGTGCGAGGTGCGAGACTCGCCTCGCACAAATCCGGACTACACGAGAGATAGTGAGTGGTTTCTATAACTGCGAGAAGAGAGGTCTGCGCACCGCGAAGCCATAGAAACCACTCACTGTCTCTCGTGTAGTCCGGATTTGTGCGAGACGGGCCTCGCACGTCGCATGCGTCGGTTCAGAAAAACCAAGGCTTTACATGCCAGTAAATCTATTGATATGGGCCTATCGCATTTAATGCCATCGACCTGGGCTGGGATTGAACCCGAACCTCGAGCACAGAAGGCCGGCGCTATATCGACTGAGCTACCCACGCCGACTAAATTATATTATAAAATAATATAAAATTATGCATCAAATTTGATATTTGTATACAAGATACAGGTCTATGGTTTTTCTTCTCATAAGAGATTTTTTTTTTTTCAATTTTAATGGCATGAAATCATTACATATTTTAATTGTTGATGGGATCAACGTCTCAACTCTTACTATAAAGGGATTCTAGAGTGCAGAGTCTAGAGTCCAGACATTACAGATAATGAGGAATTAATTATTCCATCGGCCTAATTTATTTTGAGTACATATGTGTAGCTAGACTTATTGTGTGTTAACGGAAGTAACGCTTGGATCCAACCAAACAGAAGAAATATGCTCATTGTCTCAACTCTTACATTAAATTATTATCGAGGGACTCTAACATGCATTATCCAGTTGTTCTCCAAATTTATATATATATATATATATATATATATATATATATATATATAAAATGTTACGGGAACGGTTAATTGCCACAAAATTGCGGTTGAGTCAGTGTAAGATATGTGAACTACCACAAAGGCATACAACTTTCTGGTACATTTTCCCTTCCACTTGGTACAGACTTGGGACTGGGCAACCAGCATGGTTGGTGTAGTTAAAAATGTCGTTATCTTTGTCAAAAGTTAAAAAAAGTTAAATACCATGTAAAAAAAACCTAAGTTAAATCTTACTGTCACGAATTAATGTTAAAAGTTAAGTTAGAAAGTCTTACTATTAATGCCTTGTTCCTATATGAAATTCTAAGATTTTTCCAAAACACCTAAACATCCTAGTAGTATAGGTTCCAAGTGCCTTATTTGGCAAAAGCGCGAATAACAAAGCCCTGTAGATATTATTTAACAAGCCATGCACGAAATACAATTGATAAAAGTGAAGGTTACAATATTGAAATGTCCCATCCAGTTTCTACATTTCTACATTTTTCAGAGCTGATACATTTGCGGTACACGAAAAAATCACTAATTCATTTTCTACGTCGTTTTCAAGAATAAAATCTTCGCCTCTATTTGTCTTTATGGTAATTGATTCCAGCACATCTTGGACCTCTCGTCTTGTTTTAGGCAATTCGGGATGTACAGCTGATCTGGCAAAATGTAGGCCTATATTTTGCCTATAGGCCTAAGTTCAAGATCCGTTGTTGTCAACTCATGTTCATTGTCATGATTTGCCAATTTAACACGATTGATTTTTTAAGATTTTTCAGATAAGTTTTCTATTGCTTTTCTTTTGCAAGTATTGCTTATTTCTTGACGATTTAATTCTATCTCGGCTATGCTCGTATGATTATGAGTAAAGTCACACTTACCCATGCCACATATTTCTTCAGCTAACCCTGTTGTGTAAACCTTCGCTTTGCAGCTTCTTTGTACACACTGCCATGTATGATTGTTACTTTAGATATATAATGAACAGAAAATGTAAAATTGTTGATCGCTAAAAGTTGTTTACTTTTTTCACCGTAAGTCGAATGCACTGCCAGCACTAAGCAGGGTAGAACAGACACTGATGCGAAACATAAGCAACTTGGTCGACACAGGTACCAACCACAAAATTTACCGCAGGTAGTTTTGTGGCAATTAACATATCTCGCAGATACCAACTCTAAAATTTACCGCAGATAGTTTTGTGGAAATTAATGTATCTCACAGATACTAACTCTAAAATTGACCGCAAATAATTTTGTGGCAGTTAACATATCTTGACCTTATAACTATTTTACCTGTTCCGGTTTCGTGGTAATTCACCCGGACCCATATGTTACCGTCAAAACCTGAAATCCGTCAAAACCAGTTTTAACTAACCTGTTTTTTTAATGGAACATAACAGGAGCGTTGCCATCGCAAAAACAACAATGTCACATAGCGTGATAGGCCTGTTGCTATGTTAACAACGGTTGAGTTGCCAAACTTACCGTTCCCACATGGCTCTCTTGGCGACATTTATTGTGCACATTAGTACGTTTCGTCTTTGATTCTCTGTCGATTTTTGTGTTGTTTTCTTACCTTCGCGTTAACTGTCAATGTTTTAACGTCAGCCATCTTTACGTCAATTGCTAGTTTCCATCAGCTGGCAGCGTGGTGGCACAGTCTATACTTGTTTTTTTGAAAGAAGGGACATGACAGTTAAGCGGCCGAGCTTGGAACTACAGTGCTATGTTGCCAATATGGACTACCACACTGTCAGCTGATGAAGCTAGCAATTGACGTTAAGATGGCTGACGTTAAAACATTCATTGACAATTGACGCGAAGGTAAGAAAACAATACAAAAATCGACAGAGAATCAAAGATGAAACGTACCAATGCTAACATTGTGTGCACAATAAATGTCGCCAAGAGAGCTATTAAGCACTCGTCACTTGGGAACGGTTAAGTTTGGCAACTCAACCGTCGTTACCATAGCAACAGACCTACCACGCTGTGACATTCAGTTGTTTTTCCGATCGCAACGCTCCTGTCATGTCCCATTTAAAAAAAAAACAAACGAGTATAGTATATACTGTATAGTCACGAAGCTTGAGTTGTCGAAGGTACTGGGAACAATAGACTGTGTCGGTATTATTTCGCATTGTCTGTAATGGGGTGATAGTAGCGATCCTAGTCTGTCCATGTCCCATCTTTAAAAAAAAAAAAACAGGTATAGTAAAAACTAGTTCAGGCAAACAAAAGCATGAACAATATGTGTATATGCAAGGCGTACCAAAAGTCTAAGCAAACAAAACCTAACCTGTCACTGATTCCAGACCTTACGACAATTCGCTTTCTATCTAGGCTATCTACATTTGTTTAAACTAGTTTTTACTAATTGAAACTCGTTTTAACGTACTTCGGGTTATAACGGTAACTGCCTACGTAAGTATCAAACTTGCTAAGCATCACTCGGTCGTCCTGAGGTTACTATATTAATATTAAAACAGAAGTCCGCAGATTCAAACCTGAAAAAGTGCGATGAATTTTTTAAAGAAATTATTATTAAACTCTAGCATGATTTCTTATGAAAAGGGTAACTACAGACCCTCGTCCCGTAGAATTATGGCACATAATGCTTGCAAAATAACTGGGCAAATATTCCTTTATCATCAAAATCCCAATTTTGAGAAGAGATGCCTCTGCGGGCCGAAGTCTCATTGTCAAATGCAGGAGTCTCAAGAGAAAAACAAATCTTTAACTAACAAAGCAGTAATCAAAATATACTAATGGTGAGCATTATATCTTCAAATAACGCAGTCATCTTAAAAGAGGAACAACATCATTGTACAATTCAAGTTCTCAATTGTATATGAAACTAATGCGCATAAGCATGCTATGCAACAGAGGTGCTATACAACACGTTATTTATAGATATTTCCCAAGTCAACCAACTATAGGTACTTACTGACAGACAGTTCATAGCTATAGGCTTCGATTTTTGGAGGTGAACGAACTTTTCATCCATATGGTCATGAAAATGAGCATTCTAGTTCCAATCTCAGGCAGTGGTAGCACGCCTCGTGGCGTGTCAGTCTGGTGTCCAAGATACGTGGATCGAAACTCCAAGGCCGCCCAACGTTACCTGTTATGTGTCCGACATATCAAACCCAGCCTTTAGAACTGGCCGCAGGACTACGTTTAGTAATCCATCACCAATTTCGACATTCATCCCACGGAACGAGACTAGTAATCCCATCTGATCCCGTTTCAATAAGTTCCGCATTGCGCGATACCTACAGTATGTAATGCAAGAGCGTGTTAAGTCTACGAAAATATTAATCTAATATGACGTCATACAAATGCAAGGAGATAAACTCTGTACAACTAAATCAAGTTTACAATGAATCAGAAATAATACAATAAAACAATACATTTTATGAGGAATAAAATCAATGTTAAAATTTATAATAAACAATACAATGTAATTATGGAGGACAATGACTCAACGATTTTCGAATTTTTTTTTCAAAAACGACAAGTTTATGCTCGACTTTCGAAAGGTAATACAAAACAATTTCGGAAACATAATTTCGACTGTAACCTATCACAACCCTAACTAGCCTAACCCAAGCTAAACTAACCTAAAGTAGGTCGACCAAATTCACTTCGATAGACACAAAGCTTCAAAAAGAAGGACATTGTTCCAAAAAGAGGGCGGAAAATATGTACTTAGGTTTAGACGTAGGCCTACATTATAGCCTACTTTAAATTACGTCATTATCTATTTTATTACAAAATATTTACAGTACAGATTTAAGCTTATGTCATACTTATAAGTATGTTAATATTACAAAAAAATAATTATAATAAAACTTAATAATAATGCTTTTGCAGTTAGCTGCATATTAAAGTCAAGGGAATTGTAATAATTATTAAAGAGGACAGAAAATACCTACGCTATTTACATTTAGGCTTAGTCTATATTAAAATTAAAAATTATGTCAATATCTATTTTATTACAGTATCTTATGATAAAACTTAATAATATAAAATTATTTTACAGTTAACTGCATTATGAAAGCCAAGGGAACTATAATTATTATCAAAATACATAAAAAGACCGCACAAAATGTGAATTTAGTATTACTTTGTATGCAAAGAGAGTTATGATCGCTGGTAAAGAGTATATATTTTGTTGATGCTGCTGCCACCTACAGGAAAATTACTTCAAAAAGGTGTCAAATCAGATAATGTCATAATATCAGACATACAAGTTACGAAAAAGAGGACATTTCTTGATTGATTTAAAATCCGCCCGGACCGCGAACAAAGGCCTAAAAAGGAGGACATGTCCGGACAAAAGAGGACGTCTGGTCATCCTAACCTACAGTATTCTGATCGCCATCAAGCAGTAAACATCGGCTACCAACAAACAAAATATAACCACAGCCTATTATATACAGTCGCGAAGCTTGAGGTGATTTTTTGCAAATCTCGTGATAAAGCGCTCCAAGCGGTTAGCAACTAGAAACAATAGACTGTCCACGGTCGACTTTGGACTGTGTCGTATTTCCATCGAGTGCTAGCTCGTTGCGTATTTCACATTGATGCTTGTGAAATGTTCGTTATTGGTTGTAATGAAAATGTTAATGACTAAAATACAATAATTGGAATAATAATATTTTACCAGAGACGTAGAAAAATTAAGTTTGTTTTAACGAAATTTATTGATCACGTTTTATTTTCAATTCTGGTGGGATTATTATTGCTTAGGCCTACTTTTTTTTTTCAAAGGATATGTTTTTAATTATAGTTGTTAATTTTGTTGTTATTTTTATTTGTTACTTTACTAGAGACGTAGAAAAAGTCTGTTACAATAAAATTTATTGATCACGTTTTATTTCCAATTCTGGTGTGAGTATTATTGCTTAACCTCATCCCACTTTAACTACGTAAGCCTACACTACAAGTACCGCTACACGTAAGTTACTCCATTAATTCATATTTCCATTATTATTGTTGTAAAGGGAAATGCAAATTAATATTTATTGGTTTCATAGTTAATTATCGCTATAATCTTGAATGATTGAAGCGATTATAGTAAATTTCAGTTCGTTTTGCACAAACAAAAATAATATTAACCTATTTCTTGCAGGTATATTCGAGTTTATGGTGGAATTTAATATACTTCATTAAAATAATAAATTAACTTTATGCATTTAATATTTCAATAATGGAAGGAAGGTGTTAATTTTTCCAAAAGAACACAACGAAAGTGTAACATATTTTGTCGTCTACTAGGAGAGAGATCTGCGATGATGAGGCGATAGTAGCGATCCTAGTGGTGGGCAACTACCCATGTTTGCAATTTTAGTACATATTGAGCTTCGCGACTGTATATAGTAGACTGTGATATTACGATACCGTCCAAAACTACGTAAAACATAAAAAAATCTAACAATGTAAAACCATGGTCCCCCCCCCTGCAACAATCTACGCATATAAATGATGTGAATTTAATGTGGCATAAGTATACATGCTCAGAACTTCTAAAATCCAATGAGAGGCTTTCCTCCAGAATTAATTTATATAATTATCAAAACATGAATTATTAATAATTCTTCAGAAGAATTAGATCAAGGGAAACATTTTTTTTACATTCGCGTACTACGAATAGTATAGTACTAAGCACGTGGTTCCACTTTCCGGCACCCAATACTTTCCACAGAATAATGTACGAGTAGAAATAGTTATACCTCTTCTACGTACAATGAATGGATGTATCGTCGTCATATTGTCCAGATGAGACGTAAAAAAATGCGGTATATGAAAATCCTATTACTAGATCTCTATCTCTCTATCTCTCTGTCTCTCTATATCTCTATCTCTCTATCTCTATCTCTATCTCTCTCTCCCCAATTCCCTGTAGTATTTTTAAGTCTTTCGTGTGTTTCTCTGATTAAGGTTCTGGCTGATATATAAATCTATTAGCAGACAGTACATCTCACTTAACAATACGTGACAGAGGAAAAACAAACTGTTTGTATGTATCTGAAGTCTTATTAGTATAATGAGTAGCTAATCGGCGATGTATGCAATGGAGGGGGGGAAGGAACTGGCCACCCTACCCCATTATCTCCTGGTCTAGTTGCCTCATAAGTGATGCCTTGTTGGTATTACTTGTGAGGTTCAGATCTGTATTTGGACAATTGACTAAACAAAAACAACGTGTTTCAGCCATATTCCTGAAATCACAGCGTACATTTAATCCCAAAATTTTATTATTAATTATTTACCTGAGGTAGTACGTTGATCCAGCATTTTCTGAAACTAGTGACAGATATGTTAGCCATTCAGCTAACAATATACGTACAGATATGTAATGTAGGTATTTAAGTTTGCTTCATATGTCCAGGTGATATATGAATAACGTAACAGAGGTGAATTATGGATAAACGGCGTAATAATAACTCTTTGGAGGCCTGGACCGCACCAGCAATAAGGCAGTTTAGTGCAATTATATGGACAATATGGCGGTGATATATCCGTTCACGGTGAAACACAGTTAGTTCTAGTGAACTTTCGCAATGTCACCAAAGTTACGTTGGTGTGACTGAGAAAAGCTTTAAAGGTGTATAAATGGAGTACGAAGGGAACCACCTCTGCGCAGTTTTTCCCTGTTCACTACTAAGTTAAATAGATTAATAGTTTTAAGTTACTCTGTAATAAATATTGGATGTGGGAAAGTAAAATCATATGCTTAGTAGGTACTCTATAATATTCTCAGTAATTATCTACTTAATTAAAATTGTTTTCAAAGAGCCGGAAAGTTCATTGCCGCCTTCACATAAGCTCGCCATCGGGCCCTATCCTAAGCAAGATTAATCCAGTTCCTAGCATCATATCCCACCTCTCTCAAATCCATTTTAATAGTATCCTCCCTCTACGGCTCGGCCTTTCCAGAGGTTGTTTTCAACTAATACGGTATATGAATTTCTGGATTCACCCATACGTGCTACATGCCCTACTCATCTCAAACAACTGTATTTAATATTCCTAATTATGTTAGATGAAAAATACAATGTGTACAGTTCTAAGTTGTGTAACTTTCTCCATTGCCCTGTAACTTCATCCCTCTTAGCCTCAAATATTTTCGTAAGTACCAGTAGGGCTAACTTATCTTATGTTGGAATTTCGTAAAAAACTCTTTTTTACGGCAATGGTTGTTAGCCCTTCGACCAAACCCCAAGCTGGAGAACCGCCCCTTATCGACTGTCCGCGACTGCTTTTCAATAGATTCGCAGTTACCCTCCATATCTGGAGGCCATCTCCTCTATCAGCAACCTGAGGACAAGCCATGTCGTGGTGATAGGGGCCCACAATACATGGAATACATATGTAGTACGCAATTGTAAAAGAAAAAAATAGTGACTACTTTGGACTAGTTCAGCCATCGTCAATTGGCCTGCATACTAGTTCGGAGCGCAGAGACGCTGGCTGAGGAGGTAGTAGTGTGCAGTGTGTCGAGCCAAGCCAACGCATCCCATCACAGACGCCAACTTTCTGACCATAATTTACAATGTCTTCTTCGACTGTGTTCTACACGAGCATTGACACCTAACATTGACCAGTTAGTGAGGGAAAAACGAATTAAAACATCCAGGAAAACCAATGCTAATGATCAGCGAAAATAATTTGTATCATTTGCTGTTTACAGTGTAATAAAATAATTTAGGCCTACTTCAGTCATGTAACAGAAACGACATTATGTTTCATATGTTATACATAACAAATAACTAGTTTTGTGATATATATATAGTGTCAGATAAAAATGGATAATTAATTTTATTTTATTAACGACACTTGACTAAAGGAATAGAATGACATGATTTAAATATCACTAATGAATTCCATTGGTTTAATATTTTGTAACAGTGAAAATGCATTATAGGTCTGTAAGCTCTCAGTTACTTTAATATGAAAAAAGAACTAATTACTTTCAAAACCGTTACAATACATAACGGAAAAATACAGCTTGTTTCTCGTCTTACACTGAAGAGCGATTTACTTATTACACAGTTCCTCTTAAAATAAATCAAGTACATGCTTCTTCCGTGTTTATTTTCATTATAACTATTAGAGACTGATTAAAAGGGTTGAAAGGACGCCACTGCCATCACCTGATTTCTTCCCCTCCTCCAACTCCTGCTGCACAGTTGATGTCTAAGGGATAGAACTGAGCTAGCGAGCAAACTGTGCCTGCACCATAGTGCACTGAGATGACGACTCCTGGTCTAGTTCTTCTATAGAATTGCCAACGAATTTTATAAGGAACAACATCAAATTTGTAATTAGGGAGATATTTTGAAATGTTCCAAGACATAACATTTTACCTATTTGTCTTTAATTTATATCTGTAGTAAATGGCTATTTCCTTAATTTCATCTACACAATATTGACTAACTAAACTCCTAGAATTGACATTGAGTCAAATGAAGTAATATGGGAATAAGAATGTGCTGCACGTACCTAGTGTATCACGCTGTTCCAACGCCGCCAGACATCGGCACCGCCCCGTAGACAACGATGCAGCGCTGCTGAACTTACAGTGCATTTAATTGATCCTTCAGTACGTTATATTCATATTGGAGTCTGTCTTAAATGAAAATATAACGTTCACAAGAACCACGTCATTAAATATGATCACTCACAGAAAGCACACACAGACTCAAACGCAAGGAAGTAAAATTAAGTAGCTACAGGATTTTAAGTTCATTTTTTCGTAAAAATTAATAATTTACCAAACCACAAGATAGGAGTGACGTGGTAAGGGAAGATCAATGATCAATCGAAGCACAGGATAAACTTACTGTCCTCGCCAAACTTAGACGACCCCTATCCTTATCTCAGAGGAAAGAAGTCACATCAACCTGCTCTCGATGTACAGTAGTGGCAAAAAAACCAGGCCGACCCTTGTAGCTGATTTCAGAGCCTTGTTTACTCCAGAGCACGATAGACTGGTAACTAAGACTTTCGTGGTTCGAATCCTGCCTGGGAAGGAAACTTTTTTTGTTTGTTCCTCATTCAAATTTATTCCCAATACTTTTCGATTGCAGCGATATTTTACTACATAATTAACTTATTATTCCCAGAATATGAATTTTACCAGCAATCGAAAAGTATTGGGAATAAATTTGAATAAGGAACAAAAAAAAGTTTCCTTCCCAGACAGGATTCGAACCACAAAAGTCTTAGTTACCAGTCTATCATGCTCTGGAGTGAACAAGGCTCTGAAATCAGCTACAAGGGTCGGTCCGTTTTTTTTTTTGCCACTACTGTACATACGTACAATATAATATTATGCAGTTGGCCGCGTCCGATGATTGAATAGCTTTATAACAGTGTTGTCATAACCAGACATCGGATTTTTAGGCACTAAAAATTGCAGTTTTAGGCGCCTAAAATAAGCTCAAAATTTGTAAAATTAGGCTCTATTTTAATGAAAATAGGTATTTTAGGCACATCAAGGTATCATACTTATTTCTTTCACTGAAATTTTTAGTTACACACTAAAATACGCACAAAAAAGTATGTTTAAACATTAAAAAAGAATACTATATTATATTTATAAACAGAGCTGCACAAATTTAATATATTGAAACTAATGAAATAATGATTATTGATATCAAGATTACTCATTTTAAGTTATTGAAATTCAGTTCCATGCTCAGACTTTATTACAATTATCTGCACAGTACACCACCAGAATTTTTTCTAAATTCTCCACAGTTAACCTTTGCCTTTTGTCACTGAGAATCATTTTGAAGGCAGAAAAACTTCTTTCAACCGAAACTGATGTGAGAGGCGCAAATTTTAAATTAGGTACAATAGAAACATCAATACTTACTGGAACATTTACACTTTCCCCCGATATCACTCTTGATACTTTTTCCAACAATGAAAATCCTACATTCTTATTTAATACGTTGTCCCACTTATTTTTAACTTTCTTCCCAGTTTCGCCCAAAGCAGAATGTATGTTCACTTGAGCTTCCTTTACTATTGCTATTTGGCTACAAAGAGATTGTTTTTCACGTTCTAATTGTTCAATGCTTGCAGGTATGAAAGAAAAGTTTGATGTTATGTAGGCAATATCGTTTTTCACTCGTGAGTCATTCAGACAATCTTTTACTGCTTTCACACACGCTGCACTATCAGTTTCAGGTAATTTATCAATAACTGTAACCACTTCTTTAAAATACTTAGAATAATACACCACTGACTGAATCCAGGTTCCCCATCGTGTAACAACCGGCTGAGGTGGGAGTGGGATATCTGGAAAGTTCTCTCTGAATATTGAAATCCTGGATGGGGCTTTACAAAAACATTTTTTTGTGTTAGAAATAAACGAATTGACAAGAGGAAATTCATTCCGGATTGTTTCAGAAACCCTGTGAAGGCCATGTGCTAGACAGGTTGCATGCGTGAGGTTAGGATAAAATGTTTTAAGAAGTGGAGCTGCAGCAACCATGTATGAGGCAGCATCAGTACAAAACAACAGAACTTTAGAATCGTCTATATTACCTGAGTATAAAGACTGTAGGCCTTTATTTACAAAATAAGCAATGGCTTTCGAAAGTTCCTTAACACATACGAGGTGTGGAATCGAAGGTCCATCAGGACTAAGTTTTCCTACTACCATATTTGCTATATACCTATTCATAGGATCTGAGGTTTCATCCACAGAGACCCATATGTAAGAATCACCTATATACTCCCGAATGGAAGCTAAAGTTTCATTGTATATTCTGTCTAAGTAATTTTTTCTTAGGGTCGACTCAGATGGGACATTTTGTTTGCAGTATTTTTGTAAAAACTGTCTTAAAACCGGATTTTCAATTGCATTCCAGGGAATGTTAGCAGCAACAAACGCTCTGGTTAAATCAGCATAGAAATTGCTGCTGAGATTGGATGAAGTAGGCTGTGTTAGTAAAGTTTGTTGCAGTTGATTTTTCTGCTGAGCTTTAGCCTTATGAGCCGCTCCTTGCACATGCTGCTTTAGGTGGCACTTCTTTTCTTGCGAAATCTAAAAATGTAAAGTAAACTGAATTAAAATAAAATCCTAATTGTTGTATTGCCGTATTTCTATCACAAAGTTAGTGGGTTCGAACAATCAAAATTTTAATGACCTGCAAATACTTTAACTATCGGAATTTAAAAGGTTAAAGTGTAGTGGTCTTAAAAAGAATTATACCTCAGGATAGCTCAGTCAATGTATAAATATTATAGGCCTACTCATTAAAATTAATAGAATTTATATATTTCAACTATTGTTACATACCTGTTTTGCTACAAATCTTGCAGAATATTATTTTTCCATCATAAGTGAATTCTGAATATTCTGTTAGCCATTGCCGGATCAATGTACATTTTGCACTTATATTTTTCGGCATTATCGCGTTAAACTTCACAGGAAAACGTCCTACCGCTCAAAACTTCTCAACACAAATAAGGTGAGGGAAAGAGCAACTGTTAACGAGCATTCAAATGAACCGTTGTTATTGAGATTCATTGGACAAAAATACAAAGTTCCACTTATTGTTGCATTTCCTGGTAGTGTTAACACTAGGAGGGCCATTCTTTTAAATATTTTGTGACGGTTTACCCTACTAATTCGCAGTTTTACGACTTTTCATAAATATTTCAAAAACACTCTTTCTCCAAAAATTGTGATTTTATGACACTCTGAAGGGCAGTACAGCTAATCGGTTTCAGAACGAAAACAGTCATTTTTATAGTATAGTATATCTCTGAATCGGTAGCAGCACATGTTGTGATTGTTGCCTGCTTCAAAACTAAGGTTGGTTCTTTGTCGGCATTTATGCCTCCAAACATGTTAAATTCGGTGAAATCTATTGCGAGTGTCGTGAGATTCAAAACATTTTGTTTCCTTTATCAATGGTTTCATGGCCGGTGTGAAGCAAACTTTCCACTTTTTAAATGCCTTAAATTTCGCAGTGAATGCATGTATAAATTATAAAAAAGTAAGAGTAAAATGCGAAACTTTACAGTGAGTTAGGCATTTTTAGGCGAATATTAACAAATTAGGCTCTAATAACCGTTTTAGGGCATTTTAGGGCACTATAAAACTCTTTGAATACCTTTCAATTTCCATGAAACACAAATATTAATAATTATTTTTACTTTTCTCCTAAAGAAACAAAATAGGCATTTGCCCTAGAATCCGATGTCTGGTCATAACTCGTGTATATTTGTAGTAGCAAATGGATCGTAGAACTCCAGCTGTCTCAGTTTTATATTACCTCACACAGAATTAACTTCTTTCAGTGATGTTATCAGTGAAGTGAAATAAAATGTATAATATGTTTAGGCCTTGGTTAGATAGTAAGTGCCCGAGTGATGCAGTGGAGGATGGTTGTGAAGCTAGTATCTCTCATTTGAAAACGCCGCCAAAGAAAAGGACAAAACCCTTGTTAGGGAGAAGATCAAAGATTCGAAAACAGACAGTACGCATAGTACAAAATTTAATTTTGTTTCTTACTCAGTTATTAAGTGGAAATGGGGTTTTACCAACAACAAATATAAATAAACTCGCATCAATTGCTACTGAAGTTGGATTAACGAATGTCAATAAAATTGTTAACATTAAAGACACTAAAAAATATGAAACGCCAAAGTAGAAACACAAGAAAAAATATAAACAAGTATTCGATAAAATATGCGATTTTTTAAGGATTTGCTGCGACGAACAATGTTTGAATATTACTAAAAAGGAGAGGCGCCTACGAACGACAAACTCATTCAAGTTATGCGTGACAAAACAAGAGCGACAGGTTATGAATTCCATACAGTAGTACAACTTTATACAGACTTTTGCACAGTATGAGTTTTTCTTACAAGGTTTTACAGAGGAAAAATGCTAGATCGGAGTCACAAGAAATTATTGCATGGTGATACCACTACCTCTCACAGATTAAGAAATGTAGACACAACTGACACTGAGTAAATGATCAGTTGCAATAATTTGTTTCCTCGTTTTATGTACTTTATTTTGTGTGTGTGTGTGTGTGTATATATATATATATATATATATATATATATATATATATATATATATATATATATATATATATATATATAGTGTAACTTCAAAATTAAAAAACAATAATGTAATTTTATTCTCACAACAAGAACTCTTCACTTTCTACAATTTAATTCTACTCCCGTCAACAATGGGATTTGCTCTCCACACAGCAACACAGTATTCGGTATTGCACTCCATATACGACAATGACAATTTACTTGGATTATTGAGAACAACAATGAACTGTTAATTTTAATTAATGTTCACAAAGCACTGTTTATAAATCAGAACTCTCAGTTCTCAGTTCACAGTTCTTCTAGCTCAGTCACTCGAGTTCACAGTATCTCGAACCCCAGACAGAGACAGTCCACTGAACTTCGAACTCAGGTCCCTCCAACTGCGGTCCACTGCACTCGAACTCAGGTCTTCGGATGCTCACACAGTTGCGGACACACACTCAAGTCGAACTCCGGTACACAAGACTGGCTGGCTTGCTGTCCACTAACTATAATAACACTGACTTACTGACTGGCTGACTGACTGACTGACGTTCACTTGCGTCTTCTCTTTTATAACCAAACCATAGTTTCTGGAGAGTTCGCGATCTCGAATAATCTCGATATCTCCCGTCTCTGCCGCGGACGCTCTCTCTCCTTTCTCCGCCACAGCACATGCCCCAGGAAACAGACGTGCGCGCAACCTGCCCGTCACGGCCAACCTTGCACTTCCTTCTGCTGGTCGTGAGATCGAATCTCACGTGGCTGTCACTATATATATATATATACTTGCAGTGAAAACACTGTATTAAATATGCAGAATTTCGTCTCTCTGGAGTTTCTCAACTGGATGGATTAAACTTCTTAAATATTATTTTTAAATAATTCAATTACTCCATTATTCGCTTAGTAAGACGTGACAACGCAGCGTTACAAATAAACACGCGACGCACCATAAATCATTCAGTTGAGTTATCAGAACTGGTTTTGAGGAGTAGTGTGGGGGAGGTCGTCTAAGTTTGGCGAGTACAGTACATCTGTATTATTGTATTTTCGGCGTGTTCACCATATTTAAATGCACTTATTAGGAACTAGCAACACTGCAAAAACTGTTTTTCTTATCAGAATTACAACCAGACCCGATGACAAAGAAAGTGAATAAAACGTATTGCCTTTAAACACCAACACAATTTGCTCTTCCTAAATAATAAGTTGACCAAGAAAGGAATAGACAGGGCCGTATTCATAGACATTTTTAGCGCGGGTTTCCGGTGGATGATCAGCGTTTTTCGTATTCATAACCCAGTGTTAGCGATAGGTTATGATTTGAATTCTGTACTAGTAACCAGTGGATAGCCGGGGCTAGCTTAGTACGCTCGTAGCGCGTGCTGCGAAATGTCTATGAATAGCACCCACTGTAGTTTGTATTGAACTAAAAGTTACGAGGTCTACTAGTTTCTTGGTTTACTTACATCAATTGCATACATCTAGTCTAGAGCCAAGTATTTATTTCCTATTATATCACAATTTACTTATTCTGAATATTCAGATTTTCTGTTTAAAGTTTAGATTACGATACACAATAAAACGAACTTGACGCTACACGTAGTATAGAACTGAGCTACTTGGATTGTCGTGCTGTATGCTAACTTACGAGTTAGTCAATGCCAAACGTTTCCTTTTGTCATGTGAGTTTTATGATCACGTGTTGAACCCGGACCAACCAATGTACACATGACGATCTTCTTTAATTTTCTTTCTCGCAGGAATTGTTTATTATTATAAATTAAATTAATCTATCTGATATGAATTGCACAATTTTGTATAGCTTAGCGAAAGTATCCTTGTAAATTGAATTAATCTGTTTACTGTGTATTGTATTGTATATGTTTATATAGGTTGGCTTGTATACTGTATGCTTTAAATTGAAAAGTAATCTGTATACCTCTACTGATGAATTGATTATGCTTGTAATTTGAAGTAGGCTAATTTGCATGATATGTATTATCAATTTCTATATACCTCAACTGATTGAATTGTTTATGCCTTTAAATTGAATTAACTTACTTCCCATGTATTATATTTTATAGCTCAGCCGATGAATAATCGTTTGGATTTGTAAATTTAATACTCTGATTGGCTATGTACTGTAGACCTATATTTTTTGGCTATATACTGTATATTTTTAGTAGAGCCATCGATGTAGCTCAGTCGGCAGACTCACTGGCTTGCTGATCCGGAGCCGCGCTCGGGCTTGAGTTGGATCCCCCGTTTGGTGTGATTGATTGGTTTCTTCCGAGGTTTTCTCCAGCCGTGGGACTGATGCCGGGTGGTCTATGGCTAGTCCTCGCTCTCACTTCACTTCGCCCCCGTTCGGTCTGATTATAATCTGATTGTAATTATAATTATCTGGTTGGGTTTTTCCGAAGTTTTCCCCAACCATAAGACAAATGCCAGGTAACCTGTTGGCGAATCCTCGGCGTCACCTCATCTTACTTCATCTCGCCAAAAAATTGTAAAAAAAATTGAAATTGAAATTGTAAAAATTGTAATTAGTAATCTTGTAAAAATTTGACTTGTTCCACATCTCAAGGCTTCATTGCTAAGATCTATGGAATATAATAAATGAAATTAAATGAAAAATAAACTGAAGAGTTGGATACATCGGTCGTCTCCGTGAGGTGCAGACGTGTTCATTACCACCTCTTACCATCCATTATTCATTTACGTTTTTTTTTTTAATAGTTAGTCGCCTGTGGGTGCGGTACTTCGGTACTACTAAAGCTGCATCTACACGGTTCAGTTTTTTATTTTCGTACGCATGCAATCTGGGGAGAATATTGAAAGAATCAAGTTGAACATACACGTTCTATTAAGATGCATGGAGGTTTTATATTTACATGGTACACCGTACACCGTATTGAAGTCATCTTTAGTACGTATATAAATTAATAAATATTAAATTTCAATTCAACACTTAGGCGTAGTTGATTATAAAAATTTTGATTGAATACTCCATCTAGGCACTCTTATTTGCGATAATCTATACGTATAGTCCTGGTCAGCTTAATTAATACCCTATCTTCGCCTACATATGCCTACATTATAGTGATTTTGTAGCTCTCAGGTTGAATTTCCTTTTACCAACTTCGTTTCGAATTTCGGGTACTGACAAATATATTACAACTGGCAGTTATTTTCTAACTGTTATGTTAGCATTAATAACTTCGGTTTGCATTAAATAAGAAATAACTTACAGTGTATGAAACATGCATGTAAATATATTGACATTTTAATTAAATTCTTTCGTGTTTAGATTTTTATTAAAATGTCCAAGAGAGGAAATAGCATTGTAGCGACTTCTCCAAGATAGAAAGTGCTTGAAAGTATTTTAAATAAGCTATAGCCTACATTTTAAAGTGGTGTTCTGTTTTCGGAATTCGTACTAATCATTTCACGTGACCAAACTACATTTTTAGGTTAGGTCTTGTAAATCGTAAACTTTTCAGTTAAAGCGATGAATTTCATGTTGCCAGACAAAATAAATTTTAATATTAAAGCATACTAATCCTAATTACCAACGTAATATGCGAGAATTGCAGAAGGTAAATATACTATTTCATAAATTATTGAATCGTGTAGAAAACACCTCGCAACACAAAGATGAGATGTGGTAAATAAATAAGACATGTAGTTATTGTTAATTACTGTATTGTTATTATTGTTATTATTATTGTTATTATTATTATTATTTCAGTATGTAGCATTGTGATTTTTTCCTCTTTGGTGATAACTGGTATTAGTTGGCAACACTGAAGAGACGGCCAAATTAGACTTTTAGAAACTGCACTTACGTGATCCTCACTATACTTGCCGCCATTTTCATCTTGAAAGGTCAACTATTACCAAACAAAACAAATTTTCAGTTTATCCACGGCCATCTAGAACAGTCAGCTGCTCGCTACATGATATTGTTGAAAGAAATAACGCACAAGATACCCTATGGCAATGGGTAGCTTTCAATTATTGCTGCATGCGTTCTCATTTTTAGTGGAAAAAGGTATGCAAAATTGAATTCGTTTCTTTGACTCTTGCATGCATTGCTTGAATGCGTAAATTTGAAGGGAAGGTTGAACCGTGTAGATGCACCTTTATTCACTTATTCTACAGAATATGGTTTTATATTAGAGAATCGAGCTGGCTACATGGGATCAGTAAATTGAACCCGAGGCAAAAAAAAAAAAAGAGAAGAAAAATACGAAGACGAAACTGAAGAGTTTCAGATATGCAGAGAAAGTATAAACCTTACTCTGTAAACCTTACTAGTATTAATTGAAAACCACTACATTTAATATTTAACACTTTAAAAATTAATGAAGTGCCTGACTGCGCGAAATCTAACCTTTTAACTTTCGTTCTTGTTTACACAAAGAAGAAATCCCCATCACAGAGAGGAAACTCTTGAATAAGATTATTGTCATATCTTTAACTATCGCTTGTCTTACAAATTTAAGTCGAGAACTAATTAATGTTTCATTTATATCTTTAATTATGATTTTAACATACTCTCTATCACTATGCATTTACCTATATCTATATCTATGCCTAGGCCTTTCTCTCTCTCTCTCTCTCTATCTCTTTCTCTCTCTCTCATTCTCTCTCTCCTCTCCCCTCCCTCCTCTCTCTTCGAGGTATTTTTTTTGGGCTTTTTGAGCAATATATATCCATCTGATATTGTATCAATTGATAATTATACTCATATTTACCTCAAATGATCATAATATTAGTAGGCTATAGTCGCCAATAAAATCAGCCACCTGTGTACCTCAGGCGGTATTTAAGTTCATCTAGAACCTATAGTGAGGGTTATTCCTATAGAATACACTCTATGTTCCAGGGCTCTCCACAAATAATAGTCTCATGCGGTTTGGTATGGTGGACATGCTGGACATAACCCTCTAAAAATTATCTTGTTATCTAAAATCTTCTTTACTAATTCCAAAGAATTCTGGGTAGTATATGCTATGGTAGAGTAGTGTTAAAAATATGTATTTTGCCTCTCATCCCACAAAATAAAATAAAATAAATAAAATCTTTTAATATCTGTGTGCGTTTTCTCTCTAAATTTATAAGATAGTACGGACGGAGACATTTTTTACTAAAGGAAATTAATTATTAGGCATAGAATTCTTGAAGCTCCTCGTTTAAAAATTTCTAAGTTTTAAAAGTTATTTGGTGGTAAGCAGGTAAGTAATAGCCACAATAGCTCCTTGTTAAGAGGATTATGACTCATTGGTAAACTCATTTTCTACGATTGGCTAATTCACTAAGCTAGTGTTTATATATATTTTCTGAATTAAAAGATTCTTCGTCAGTCTTCCAATAAATCATTAACATAATACAGCATTTGTCACTTCATATGTTTATTTTCTAAGTAGCAGAAATAGCAGTAGCCGCAAAAGCAGTATAGTAATAAAGGCATCTGCAGTAGCGCGACCGTCGCGTCATGAAGTTCTGGCCTGATTCCGTTGACAGGTCGGCTTGTATGACGTCACACAACGCGTGCTTTTGGTAAACACAGAAAGTATGGGAGTCTTTATTATGATGGTGTAATATTGTGATTTAAAAGTATGCATTAAGTGCGTTCATCAGTAATTTTAAAAAGGCAATACGTGAACCATTAATAGAACATTATAGTTTTGTTAGTAGTTAGTTCTCCTTTCATCCACCCAATAGTCGCCCTGAGTCGCGCAGTTGGTATAGCGCTCGCTTTCTGTGCCCGAGGTTGCGGGTTCGATCCCGGCCCAGGTCGATGGCATTTAAGTGTGCTTAAATGTGACAGGTTCATGTCACTAGCTTTAGTGGCATATAGAAGAACTCCTGCGGGACAAAATTCCGGCACACCGGCGACGCTGATATAACCTCGGCAATTGCGAGCGTCGTTAAATAAACCGTAATTTAACAATCCTCCCAATACAGATAAAAATCGACAGGAGTAACATCTGGGGACATTAGTTGTCAATGTAAGTGATCACCGCGGCCGATCCAATGTTCGGGAGATGTGAGAGTTAGATGTCACTTGACGTCTGTAATATACAGGGACTCCGTCATGTTGGAAGAACATGCTCATTCTTGTAGCTAATGGAACCTCCTGGAACAACATGGGAAACTCGTTTTGCAAAAAGGCCAAGTAGCTGCTCCCTGTAAGACGATGCGCTAATACAGCAGTTCAATCAATTGATTATGAAACTAGCTTCATCGGTGAACAGCATTAATAGAACTGTTCGGCGATTACCAATTACCTACCGAAAAAATGCTATTCATCTAGCTTTACCTCCTTCTTCAAAGTGTTGCACCTGCTGTACGTGAAAATAATAAAAGCCGCAATGACGTAATGTTCTCCAAAATCTTGTCTGTGGAACACAGAAAGGTGCAGAATTTCTTAGTGTACTTGTTGTAGGACTAAAGTTCTATCGACTGAAGAATACCTTCTACTTCACCCACAGTTCGTTCATTTGCACGTTCAGAAGAAATAAGACTACTGACAAAGAGAACTGTACCAGTTTCACGCAGTTTGTTATAGACACTAGTAAACATTCTAGAGTTGGGTACTCTGCGAATAGGAAGCTGTAGACGATACTCTATTCGAGCACCTACAGCATATCAATCACAAAACCCACACATAAATACCATATCGGCATATTCTGCAAACATAAAGATATGCGGCATTGTTAGAAACACTTGTAATATCCAACAGCGTAAAAATACAACTGCAGTCACATGTTATTCAGTGTTCTTGCACGCCGATCCGGAGTTGCGCCCGGGCGCGGGTTCGATTCCCGTTTGTACTAATTACCTGGTTGGGTTTTTCCGAGGTTTTCCCCAACCGTAAGGCAAATGTCAAGTAATCTATGGCGAGTCCTCGGCCTCATCTCGCCAAATACCATCTCGCTATTACCAATCCCATCGACGCTAAATAGCCTAGTAGTTGATACAGCGTCGTTAAATAACCAAGCGAGTAAGAAAAGCCACTATTTCGGTTGCTAAGGACGACGAAATAAATACCAGTTTAGATAGCAATCATAGATAAAAGTATATTGTATATTCTTAAATTCCATGTTAATCACAATATTTCCGCCTCAGAGACTAAAGTCAGGAGTGGATAAGTGGATGTCTGGGTGGGTGGATGGATGCATAGATGGACGGGTGGATAGATGGACGGATGGATGAATAGATGAATGGGTGGATGGATGGATGGATGGATAGGTGAATGAGTGGATGATGGATGGATGTACGGGTGGATAGATGGACGGAAGAATGGATGGATGGATAAATGAGTGGATGGACAGATGAATGGATGGATGGATGGGTGGGTGAATAGACGGGTGGATGGATGGATAGATGGACGGAAGAATGGATGGATGGATGTTTAGATGGACTGATGGGTGGGTGGATGGATGGATGGACGAACGGATGGATCGATGGATTGGTGGGTGGATGGATAAATGGAGGATGAGAGAAACCCACTCACACTTAGGCAACTGCTGTGGGCCCATTGTTCCAACTTCACATTTAACGTAGACAAGAAATGGTCGACAAATCTTTCCTAGAGCCCGCTACAAGGGACAAATGTGTGCCTTAGGTACAGCTTACAGCAGTAAATTTTTTTTGGAAATATTCAACTTTTCTTCCTCCATTACAGTATCTTGCATAATAATGAAAATTGGTATGTGTAAAACACTGTCCTTCTGCTATGTGAATAAACTATTTTTACGACTTAATTTTTTTTCAAAATTCAAAATGGTGGTAGTTTACTGTACACTAATGAAGCGTTTCTCTCATAATTCATAAACTTAATAACTTTTTCATGTTCTCTCTCTTTTATTTTATTGCTGAAACTACATTCCTTAAAAAATCATATACTTTTATTTTTTGTTAGAAGAAAATACTAATATTTGACCATTTTAAATGAATTTATTTTTATCAGACAATCTATCAAAGGTAGAGATATAATCTTGCATCATATTGTAGATATGACATGCATAAATACACACAAAAAATTTTATCGCAGAATGATGGATAGTTTTTGAGTTACGTGGGAAACGCTTCATCACTGCACAGTAAACTGCATTTTGAAAAAAGAATGTAAATAATTTTTAATCTTAAAAATATTTGTTTCATATAGCAAAAGACAAGTGTTTTACACATACTAATTTTCATTATTGTACAAGATACATTAATGGAGGGAAAAAATGTTGAATATTTCCAAAATTTTACTGCTGTAAGCTATACCTAACCCCTTCCACGATAGGGTCCTCCCAGTTTTGCTTCCTCTTCGAAAGAAGCCATGCGTAGGATCTGTCGATCTTTAAAACCCATCGCCCTTCATCAAGTTTGAATCCGCGAACTTTGGATGCATCACCTCGTATACTAACCAGAAGACAATGAGGACGATTAAATTCAGAGCACGACTAATAGAAAATAATAAAGCCGCTACACTCCGTTTCCCAAAACAGGGTAACCTTCATTAAAGGAAAAAAAGGAGATTAAAAATCATTGCCCATAATAATCTTCACAGTGTGCAGGTAAATGCTTACAATACAGTACAAGGTACAGCTGTCAAGAAAAAAAAGTGGCCGCACTCGTGAACAGCGAATATTTTCAAAGTCCACTTCGGGTGGCGGCGATGTTACACGATGCATGTGCTTGTACAAGCAGTTCCCGAACTATGAAAGTGTTCCATGTCTGCGCCTCGTAGGCCAGCGATAGAGTGCTTGTTTAGTGATTCAAAGGTTGTGGGTTCGGGCCTTCTTCAAGTTTTCATTTTATTTTTTAATCGTTCTTTAGCGATGTAAATGCTATTCAAATTATAATTTATATTTAGTTATCGTTCTTTATGGATATCACGTTGTTTATATTTTGTTATCGTTCTTTAGAGATATGAATAAAATTCAAGTCATCATTTGTATTCTGTTATCGTTTTATAACGATATGAATAACAATTTTTATTATTGTATCTCCAATGGTGGTTAGCCCTATTTTACATATGTATGTTAGGGCTATAGTTTCATACACAAAAAAGATAAGCATAAAGAGAAATAGAAAAGAAAATTAAATTAGCTTACGCGATGTAAACAAAACATAAACAAACCGTAAATTAGGCATTGCGATTGCAAAATAAATATCAGGTATCAATTTGAAACATACAAAAACATTAACAACACACATACGTAACACTTCTATAACACAAATACGCAGCCTTCCGTACCATACATCATAAATTAATACACAATAGTCATACAAACACAATCAAACTATAATTACGACATTGCGACTACATCAAGCGTCACATAACTGACTCACATACATAACAAATCAAGCATCCGTTACAACACATACACTTCAACATAGTAATCACACTTTTAAAAGTTACAAATTTGGCTCCAAGAAGAATAAATAGGACACTGTTACTAATTACTATTCTTCTACAATTTCTTAAATATATCTGTAATAAATCTGTGAAATTCCGATATGAATAATATTCACGTTTTTTATATTCTGTTATCGTTCTTTAGATATATAGATAATATTCAAGTTATCATTTATATTCTGTTTTCCTTCATTAGCATTATAAAATAATATTCAAGTTATTTATATTGTTATTGTTCTTTCGCAATATAAATAATCTGTATTTTATGTAAGTAATTATTATAATACAAATAACCATCCTTCTTTGTAAAATAGGTTATTTTATTTAGATAATTAAATAAGTATTATATAATATCTTATATTAATTAAACAAACCGATATTTATCATTTATATTTTGTTATCGTTCTTTAGTGATACTGTATAAATAATATTCTACTTATTTATATTGTAATCGTTCTTTAGCGATATAAATAACATAAATTTAATATTAGGTTTGGAAAAATGCAGTTGCATAATACTGGTATTAGTTTTTCTTTTTGTATTATTACATTATACTATCTTGAACCACAATAAAATGAAAAGGAGTAACGAGGAATTGAACCTGAGACGTTGACATCTAAATTTCGACGTTCGTCCGCTGAGCTACGAGGGCAAAAGTGTCGAAACATTTTCGGAAAAATTGGCCCAATCTCACTCTAAGATTTTCTGATGATTCGTAGAAGCTAGTCCAGGATGCGGGGGGCAAAGGCTAATTGAGATTTCCCGGTCTCTGATCGGGTCAAACATCCTGATAGAATTAATATTTAACCCTTGCCGTGACTTTCGGTGAAGTCCGGAGGGCCCAATTAGTCAAATCCACTCTCCTCATCTCCATGAATAAAAGGCCTGAACGCTACCATTACGCTATCGAATCACAGAGAGAATACTTCAATTATAACTGTAGATATCAGGCAACGTGGTCCAACAACATGTAACATCGCCTGTCTCCGAATTATAGCGAAGATACCCGAAAGGAACTTTGTTCCAGGAGAGCGGCCACTTTTTCTTTTGACAGCTGTACATCGTATTGCCCATTTGTTTCCATTATTAAGACACGAGCGCCGTGAAACAGTTGCAACCTCTCTGACAGCTGCGTGAGGCAGACAGTCTAGTAGACCGGTTATTCGTGAGGCCATCCACCTTACAACTCCCCAATTTTATGGCAGAGTAAATTTTAAAGAAACAAGATTAAAAGTTACGTGTTAAAGAAGCGGAAACCGCCTCCTGCTCGCTATGCGCGCACATTAATGTATGGTAGCAGCCTGTGATCAACTTATTACTTTAAGTGTACGTGCAAGGCTATACACCTTATTAGAATAAACTGAAGGTACAGAGTTCAGTAGTCCTCCGTTCTGCGATGTGGCTAGCCACAAACACAGTGTGATTGCAAAGCAAATTGGAGAGTATTTTGTTTTTGTATATGTCCTGTTTTCTACAAAATGGTGGCCATCCGTCATGCAGACCAGGGGTACTCATGGGAGCGCCCTGAAGCCTCGCCCGGGGCGAGGGGGTGCAGACTGGGCAGGTACGAGTATAAGTGGACCGAGCAACGAGTAGAACTCGCTGCTATGGAACTCGGCGGAGCCAGCGGGGCAAGAAGATGAGGATGTAGGATGGTCTTTCAAACAAAATATAAACAATATAAATCAATTTATTGCATTTACATTGACAAAAGAAAAAATGTTTGGGAACAGACGTAAACTTAAAATGCTTGTGTGTTTGTGGACCAGACGAGTAATATCTGGAACAATCGATCTACTCGAATGCAGCCGAATCACAATGTCAAATGCTCAACGCTTAGCTGTGATCTGTGGCTGGTTTCACATATTTTTAGAACAGAGAAAACCTGCTCACATAAGTACGTCATACCAAACATACTCATTATTTTCGCTGCATTCCTGTGCAGACGTGTAAAACGATCGAATGAGATATAATGATAGAATGTAGTTATATCTTCAGTTATTTTGAACTCACCTCATGAAAGCTGTCACATTTGAAGCATGGAGAAAACTGTGGATGTCGACGGAAAACGGGAACATGAATATTTTTAAATCCAACTGGAGGGATTCTATTTCACTGAACCGTTCCTCAAATGCCTTATCTTAGTCAAAGACTCCACAAATGCAGTATATTGTCAATCTTTAACATTAGACTCATATTTGCTTACTTACTTACTTACAAATGGCTTTTAAGGAACCCGAAGGTTCATTGCCGCCCTCACATAAGCCCGCCAGCGGTCCCTATCCTGTGCAAGATTAATCCAGTCTCTATCATCATACCCCACCTCCCTCAAATCCATTTTAATATTATCTTCCCATCTACGTCTCGGCCTCCCTAAAGGTCTTTTTCCCTCCGGTCTCCAAACTAACACACTATATGCATTTCTGGATTCGCCCATACGTGCTACATCCCCTGCCCATCTCAAACGTCTGGATTTAATGTTCCTAATTATGTCAGGTGAAGAATACAATGCGTGCAGTTCTGTGTTGTGTAACTTTCTCCATTCTCTTGTAACTTCATCCCTCTTAGCCCCAAATATTTTCCTTAGCACCTTATTCTCAAACACCCTGAACCTATGTTCCTCTCTCAGAGTGAGAGTCCAAGTTTCACAACCATACAGAAGAACCGGTAATATAACTGTTTTATAAATTCTAACTTTCAGATTTTTCGACAGCAGACTGGATGATAAGAGCTTCTCAACCGAATAATAACACGCATTTCCCATATTTATTCTGCGTTTAATTTCCTCCCGAGTGTCATTTATATTTGTTACTGTTGCTCCAAGATATTTGAAGTCTTCCACCTCTTCGAAGGATAAATCTCCAATTTTTATATTTCCATTTCGTACAATATTCTCGTCACGAGACATAATCATATACTTTGTCTTTTCGGGATTTACTTCCAAACCGATCGCTCTACTTGCTTCAAGTAAAATTTCCGTGTTTTCCCTAATCGTTTGTGTATTTTCTCCTAACATATTGACGTCATCCGCATAGACAAGAAGCTGATGTAACCCGTTCAATTCCAAACCCTGCCTGTTATCCTGAACTTTCCTAATGGCATATTCTAGAGCGAAGTTAAAAAGTAAAGGTGATAGTGCATCGCCCTGCTTTAGCCCGCAGTGAATTGGAAAAGCATCAGATAGAAACTGACCTATACGGACTCTGCTGTATGTTTCACTGAGACACATTTTAATTAATCGAATTAGTTTCTTGGGAATACCAAATTCAATAAGAATATCATATAATACTTCCCTCTTAACCGAGTCATAAGCCTTTTTGAAATCTATGAATAACTGATGTACTGTACCCTTATACTCCCATTTTTTCTCCATTATCTGTCGAATACAAAAAATCTGATCAATAGTCGATCTATTACGCCGAAAACCGCACTGATGATCCCCAATAATTTCATCTACGTACGGAGTTAATCTTCTCAAAAGAATATTGGACAAAATTTTGTACGGCGTCAACAAAAGTGATATTCCTCGAAAGTTACCACAGTTGGTTTTGTCCCCCTTTTTAAAAATAGGTACAATTATGGACTCCTTCCATTGTTCTGGTACAATTTCCTTTTCCCAAATAGCAAGTACAAGTTTATAAATTTCGCTATATAATGCACTTCCGCCCTCTTGTATTAATTCTGCTGGAATTTGATCGATACCTGGAGACTTGTACTTTTTCAGATTTTCTATCGCAATTTCGACTTCTGAAAGCGTGGGTTCGGGTATAAATGGCTCAGCAGTTTGTATTTCAATTTCGTCCCGATCATTTCTATTTGGCCTATGTACATTTAGTAGTTGCGCAAAATAGTTTTTCCATCTGTTTAGGATTGATGGAGAGTCTGCAAGCAAGTCACCATTCTCATCCTTGATCACGTTTACCCTTGGCTGATATCCGTTCTTAAATTCCTTTATACCCTTATATAAATCTCGAATGTTTTATTCTTACTATTTGTTTCTACCTCATTCAGTTTTTCCTTCAAGTAACCTCTCTTTTTATTCCTAAGTGTACGACTTGCTTCCCGTCTTTCATTGAAATAATTATCTCTCTTCTCCTCAACTGGATCCTGTAAGAATTTCAATTTTGCTTGTTTCCTTCTTTCTACTACCATGCAACAATCTTCATCAAACTACGGTTTCTTTTTCTTAGTTTCATAATAACCTATGCTCTGCTCAGCTGCAATTTTGATACTATCTCTGATATTTTCCCACACGCTATTAACATCTAATTCTTTCTCAACTTCGTCGGAACTTTCTAAAGTGGCAAACCTATTCGAAATTTCGACCTGATAATTTTGCTTAGCTTCCTCGTCCTTTAATTTCAAAATATTGAATTTAGTAATATTAACTTGTTGCTCTACTCGCTTGGCTACTGATAATCTTTCTCTTAATTCTCCAATCACCAAATAATGGTCAGAATTACAGTCTGCACCCCTGAAAGTTCGAATATCTACTATACTAGTATGTCTCCGTTTATCTATCAAGATGTGATCTATTTGGTTGTGTGTCAATCCATCTGGAGAAGTCCAAGTATATTTATGTATATCCTTATGAGGGAATGTTGTACTTTTGACAATTAAATTTTCCTATGTGGCAAAGTTGACTAATCTAACTCCATTGTCACTACTAATTGCGTGTAGGCTCTCTTTTCCAATAGTTGGTCTAAAAATATCCTCCCGTCCTACTTTAGCATTGAAATCCCCCAATAAAATTTTCATGTGATATCTAGGGAACTGATCAAAAGTATGTTCCAATTCCTCATAGAAGCTATTCTTTATATGGTCGTCTTTCTCTTCTGTAGGGGCGTGAGCATTTATAACAATGATGTCGCACCATCTACCCTTAAGTACTAAATATGATAACCTGTTACTGATAAATTCGACCTTTTTTACTGCTGATTTTATTCTTTTATGAACAAAGAATCCTGTTCCTAATTGGTGATTATTGTTTCCTTCCCCATAATACAACAAGTAATCTCCTATTTGTGATATGCCATTCCCATCTAACCTAACCTCTTGTACTCCTACGAAGTCTATTCTATATCTAGCTAGTTCTTTTGCTACTAATGTTACCCCTCCTGTTCTATAAAGACTAGTTACGTTCCAAGTGCCAAATCTCAAATCCTTATTCCTTTGCTGTGGTCGTGCCAGAGAATCAGTCCTATTCCGAGGCTTATTATAGGGATACGTAACAAGCTGTTTTTTACGGTGATGGGTTGTTAGCCCTTCTCCCAACCCCCAAGCTGGAGGACCACCCCTTATCGGCTGTCCACGACTGCTTATTCAATATATTCGCAGCTACCCTCCATATCTGGAGGCCGTCTCCTCTATCCGCAACCTGAGGACGCGCCATGCCGTGGTGGTAGGGACCCACAATACATATTTGCTTAGGTTTGAAAAATGAGATAAATTGCGTTCTTGCATTTGTTGTGTCCACAAATTAAGTTTCATTCCAAATGCTTTAGTTTTATTGAAGAAATCAATAATCAGGAGATCTTTACCTTGCAAGGAAATATTTAGGTCATTTAAATGATTTGTCACAAGTGTCAGGAAAGCCAAGTCTGCAAGCCAAGAAGGGTTGATCAGCTGAGAAAAGCTCGAGCTAGCGCGCTGTTACGTTATCACAGCGTAATACCCCTCGCCCTGCCCTAGCTCTGTGTATATGCATTGAGTGCAGGTTTCCCTTTGTGAGCATGACTGGTGTAGACTACGAGCATGTGATCAAAAGTCTCGCTTTAAGGAAAGATCTATGTTTGTTCATACTATAATGGTGACTGAACATAGAATTTATTATTATTATTATTATTATTATTATTATTATTATTATTATTATTATTATTAGCAGTAGTAGTAGTACATCATGTTCCAAACAGATATTAGACCAAGCGGTTTGTTACGGTTTCACACCACTCCATCTCTTCGCCAGGCGACCAATGTATCTTCTTCCACGATGTTCATATTGCAGGATTTGTTTAGGGATGCGTCCGCTCTCCATTTTCTAACATATATTTCCCAATTTCGCCTTTGTTTGTTTACACATTGCAAGACAGGTTCTATTTGAAGTTCGTTCAGAAATTCTTCTTTCCAATGGACTTCAAAGTGCGATAAATTCCTTAGCATGACTTCCTCTGGAATAGAAGCAAAACTGTGCGTAATGTGTCGTAGATTTATGTCAAGTAAAAGAGCACTGTCCGTAATACTGTAGATGGCTCCTGGTAAAATTTGTCGGCCATAAAAGAACGTTGGAATAAACAACGACTCGGTAGAAAAAATGAATCTTTAACCAAGAAACTATATTTCCGAACTGTATTTGACCGACTCGACAATCACTATATTTCATAATAACACAGTTTTTGTCGGGGCATGGGATGTTCGGAAGTTATTTTCAGAGGTTTCAAATTAGATATGAGGTGTGACAGCTCCGAACTGTGACAGGTCCGGAAAAATCATTGTGATAACAGTGATTTTGTCACAATTTAATTTTTGTATTTGGAAGATTCTTCGCGACTGTGGGCTCCGTTTCCTGTCTGTATATTACCAAGTCGTTAGAACTCAATTTCAGTGATATCTACTTATCTCTGAACAAACGACGAGGAGTACCAATGTTTCTCATCATTGCTCTTCTGCGTATATCGGTGCCATGTCTCATATCAACAAAAGTGATTAGCGCGGCGAGTATACTGAAAATAAAACACGCTCTGATCTCTGAGCTGTATTATCGCTATGTGTGGGCGCGTATATTCGCCAAAGAATGTTTACGAATGATCAAGTGAATCATTTATGGGCGAATATAGCGAATGCATAACTTCAGCATCGAAGAGTAGCCCAATCCCGGGCCATAAGCTTGAAACGGTGGATCCAAAAATGTGTACTAGTATGGCCGTCAAGTTACCTATACTTCATCTCCTTTTCCGGTGTGTTCATCAGCTGTTTTGTTCATATTATTACTATTACAAATTGTTTCGTGTTCTTGTGAATATTTCAAAAGTGTAGTCAAGTTCAGCAGCAGTTATTTTTTTTTATAAATAAGCTAATATTCTGTTCGGCTCAACTGTAGAATATGTCCGTTGTTATGTCCCCCTATGCTTTAGAAGGATTGCCAACATCCTTCTTGATAAGAGAAAGAATGTGGAAATGAAGTGTTCAGTCCATGTCACAACCATAACACTTTTAATAAATATATAGTGAAACATGTACATTGATATAATAATCTACTAGTAGTCCTGTTACCTCCAGATCCATTCTAATCCATTTACGTATGACCAAAACCGATAGTAGCAATTTAATATTTGGCAATTGGCGGTATTTCGTTGTGAATTATGGGGCGTAAAAGGTATAATTTGACGTCATATCCGTCGCACCGATTTCAAGCATATTTGGCTTGAAGTACTCCCTCCTTTCTTTTTATTCTCTCAGAAGTTGCGAAGTTAATCTTTTGCCTATTGAGCTGGACGAAAATTAATTAGATCCTAGATATGTTGTCCTTCAAGTTAATATTCTGACTTGCAATTGCCTTCATTGTGCACCTATCATGTACTGTACATCAGTCGCCATATGAAGCATTTCGCTTTCTTTTAACGATATGATACAACATTAAAACAAATGCCAGTCAAAATGAGGTTTTACGTAAATTAAACCGACAGAACGACTGGGACATTATAAAAAGAGTAGGCTACAGTTCAAAATGGACGTATGCTCACCCGTTTATAAGGCAAAAAGAACAACTCTTACAGAGATTTAATTTTGAAAGAAAATATCTGGAAGCTGCTAATCGCAACACACAATCTATTATATTAATTATTAACCATAACAACATGCAAGCACCGACAAACTGTATTATTTTTATAAATGTTTGTTTCTAATTCCCAATGCTCAAATGTTCTTGTTAATTGTACTGTTTACATTCAGTCATTATTTTGGGTTTACATTGTGAATGAGGTCCAAGTCTGCGTTATTCGCATGTCCGCCTACCTTCTGCAGCAATTCCTTGTGCTCGGTCACGTCCGGTGCGGTTGCACCTACTCGGCTCTTTATTGGCGCGTTACGGCGGCCACATGGGGGGGGGGTAGAGCAACAGATAGCAGCGCTACAGTACGAAATGCGGATCAATGTATTGTAACAGCCTCGCGTGACTACGCGCCCTGCGGCAACAAACAAGGGATGAACGCATTCTGCCCACCATGACCTACAAACTCGCTTTGCATATCCCTGCCCTAAGACTCTTCCCGCTGAGTTCGTACATGAAACTTTGCTCGTCAAGTTATTCCACGTGGAACTGATATTTATTTAAGTTAGAAGGCGAGACATGAACTGTGACCTTAAGCTGAGCACAAATTACGAGCACCATTTCAAACAACCCACCACGGTATCTAGGTGCTAAAGCAGCTGGGCTTAAAGTCAGAGGGCCGAGTTCAAATCCCGGTTGACCTACCCTGAATTTATAAATTGAAAGAAGACCGTGGTCAAGGCAAGACAACAGAGAGGTTTTCTTCGGATATTCTGGTTCCCCTCTAACAGCTCAACAATATTATAATTTTACATTTTGATTATATAACTTTTAACACTATATCACTTAGGAATTTGTAGTTCATTGCTTTCGCGTGTTCAGTATTAGGTACGGTACCTTGTTGACTAGTTTCAGCCTGTTGTGGGCTATCCTCAGAACTGAGTGGTCCTGGTTTTCGCGCATTCTGTTTGCGTTTCCTGTGAGGGTGTGTTTGTGTAGTGTAATGCGGAGCCAAAAAGTGTGTGTGTTCTGAAGTTGAGTTGTGTGTCGAGTATTTCATTTGGGTGTATTTTTGTGTGCCTGTATATTTCGTATTGTTCTAGTGTGTTTAGTTTCTGGTTTTTCGGTTCAATATGTAGAATTTCCATGTCTGTGTTTATGTTGCTGTAGGGTTACCATGAAAAGAAATTCTATAGTAGGACATGGAATCTAAAATAAGAGGAGGAAAAAGGAGGACTTTTTAAAAATTGGTATGAACAAAATAAAGATAAAAACAATGTCTCACCTTAGTCAGCTTTCTCACTAGCTGCTGGATCAGTATTACATCTGTACCCTACTTATCGGTGGAGCCCACTTTGTACAAAAGAGCCTGAAGAGACCAACTTATATCTTGTAACAAATAACTATGAAACTGTTCACAAGACATCTCCTTGAAATTACATTTCACCGTGATGATACCTTTGACTGTCTCCGTTAGCATGCGATTCCGTTCTTTTGTCCATTGAGCAGATATTAGGGAAAGTACTCTCTCAGCACTTTCACTGTGACTTTTTTTATCCAATGTAATAAACCCTATTTCATCTTGAGGTATATTAGGGTTATAGTTGGCATCAAAATACATATTTGATAACCAATAAACAATAGTAAAGTGATAATATAAAATAGTGGTCACAGTTACAAATCACACGAATTATGTAAAAGCATGCACATTAGTGAAAGAATGGCTCCTGTTAAAGATTAATTAGATGTTCCATTGTGGCTTGGGATAAATACATAGAACTGACATATTTTTAAGAGTTCTGAGAAAGTTCCAGTGCTCGCAGAACTATTAGAATTGAAGAATTTGCACCATTCTTTATCTAAACTTAAATCTTTGTCAAAATTAACTTGATTTGCATATCTTTGTACATTGCAGAATAAAATTGATAAAATAGCTTAGAATCATGAATAGTGACATTTTTAGAATGTAAGAATTCAATGCATGTCAATAGGTCATCATATTTTATGTTTTTATGTGCTCCAGCTTCAACCATTGAAAGCAGTTAAGTTCTTTCATAGGTTTTCACCATTTCTTTAGATATTCTATGCATAATATCGCACATTATTCAATATTCATATTAATTCTAGTTTAAATGCGAAATGCTGGACATTTCAATTTTTTTTAAATGCCTGCCGGACAGGATAAAATGATTAAAAAAAGAGGACATGTCCTACTTTTGCCGGACGGATGGTAACCCTATGTTGCTGTAGGTGTGGTTGGCATTTGTGAAGTGTTCTGCGTATGTGGAAGTGTTTTGTATTTTGTTATGGCTGTGATGTGTTCTTTATTATATTTATTGTGTACAGGTTAGTTAAGAGAGTTCCGTATAAAATGATACAGGCATAGTTTTTGCTTCACAATTATCCCAACAATCTCCACCAACATTCATTACGAATGCAATGAAGATCCACGGCCTGTGGTGCACTCTTGAGAGTATCTACGCTTCTCAGCAATAGCTACATCTATGGTCCACAACCATAGATACGGGGCGAATAAGAGCAAGTTAAGGGCCCTGCCACTGCACAAAAAAAAATATTTCAAAGGTCTTAATAAGTCAAGCAAAATCACTAAATGTGTGTGTTTTTTTTAACTTAGTGATTTAAGACGGCACTTATTCCATCGGGTCCCGGCCACTTAGTCACTTATAACGAGTCAACCTCTGCACATGTATGGACATTGTGCCACTGCCATACATCTATGATGCAGTGCATGAGGGTAGGCCACTAGAGGGAACCCAAGCGGTGGAACTTAAACTGAGATGATTCGATCCGGCATCGGGATGGGACTCCGATGTGGCTTAGTGGATAGAGCATCAGCACGTAGAGCTGAAAACCCGGGTTCAACTCCCGGTGCCGGAGAGAATTTTTCTTCATTCTTTCATTATCGCATTCCCCTGGATTTTACTCCCGTTACATTCTCTTATACAACACCACGAATTTTCTGTTTTTTTTTTTTTTTTTTTTTCCATTTCGTTTCCGTTTTCATACCATTGTTGTTTTGTTTTCTACTTATATTTTTGTTCATTTATTTGTAATACCCCACTCTTCAAAAATATAAAACTGAGATCTCCGGATCATACACAACAGTGACTGATTCCAAAACTAATAATTAAAATCCATGAGGATTTACAAATACCATTTCTAGATGTAGAGTTACCATTTACCGAGGCTTTCACAAGATTTTATCAGAAGTTGTCCAGAAACATCAGCTCTCCCATATCTTCATTTGGCAACTATGATGTGGCGGAATATAGGATTCATAGAACACTCAAATTCACTTTCAGAGACTGTAATAAAGTTTTACGGTATGTTAAAGAATTGTGTGTTGCGTGTTTACATTACCTAAATAATGATATTCAACATGTGTCTATTTCCAATGAGCAGTCATAAAACTTTCACAGCTTTGGAACTGCGCCAAACCGCGATGAATTTCAACAAACAATGCCTCGCCTTCTGTTCTCTTTCATCGGTCATTCACTTCAATTTAACGATTCAACGAGGAGACCCAGAAGATAAGTAGTCCAGCTTCCGAAAACTATAGATTTACTGTAAAAATTTAATATTTCACTAGCAAAGGAAAAAAATCCAAGCTACAGCTGTTCTATATGTAAACCTGTGCTATGTAATGTTATTACTATTAAGTAATGTTTCATAACTGTACATTCATACACCACATTTAATTTGTTTTGTTCTTATTCTTCCCGTGTCTTGTTTTGTTTTCCTTCAACGTAACGTTTGATCTGTTTCAACTTCATAATTTTTAGTACTGGTCGCCACAGATTCACGGATGTAGTTGTGATGGAAGTAAGTTCGATTCTGACGAGAAATTGGTTTCTGCGTCACGGACAAACTACATGGCGACATCTCCAAAGAGTCTCCTTTTAGACACCACGAAGGCGCATGGGGGCATGGAAGTAGAGTTCAATACTTTATTAGTTAAGGGACTAAAATGAGGTGATGTCTATACCTGTGGAGTAAAGGCTGGTTCACAATAAACCGACAACGGAAACGACAACGAGAACGGAAAATAAAGTATTTAAATGTAAGCATACACAATCCTTACATTTAAATACATTTATTTTAACAATATTTACGTTCTCGTTCTCGTTGTCGTTTCCGTTCTCGGTTTATTGTGAACAGCCTTAAAGGCTGTATTTAAATACATTTATTTTAACATTATTTCCGTTTTCGTTCTCGTTGTCGTTTCCGTTCCAGGTTTATTGTGAATCAGCCTTAACAGTTAGAGCGTCTGGCCGCGAAACTAGATGGCCCGGGTTCGAATGCCGTTTGGGGCAAGTTACCTGGCTGAGGTTTTTCCGACGTTTTCTGTCAATCCAAAATGAACAAATGCTGGGTAACTATCGGTGCTGGACTCCGGATTCATTTCACTGGCATTATCACTTTCATTTCATTCAGACGCTAAATAATCTGAGATGTTGATACAGCGCCAGCGTTGTAAAATAACGTACTAAAAATGAAGTAATGTGATTAGCAGTATGCTACGACCCCTCCCTTTTTACTCCTAGATAGACCCGGCCCGGTACTCAATTTTACAGGAGGCTGAGTGGACCCCGGGCCGTTCAGGAAGTTTTGACTAAAAAAAATTCTGCAACCACCAAGGATCGAGTCCGGGACGATCCGTAATCAGTTGCTCTTTCAACTAATAATAATAATAATAATAATAATAATAATAATAATAATAATAATAGCTGAATTTGGTATTCCCAAGAAACTAGTTCGATTAATTAAAATATGTCTTAGTGAAACTTACAGCAGAGTCCATATAGGCCAGTTTCTATCTGATGCTTTTCCAATTCACTGCGGGCTAAAGCAGGAAGATGCACTGTCACCTTTACTTTTTAACTTCGCTCTAGAATATGCCATTAGGAAAGTTCAGGTTAACACAGAGGGTTTGAAATTAAACGGGTTACATCAGCTTCTTGTCTATGCGAATGACGTGAATATGTTAGGAGAAAATCCACAAACGATTAGGGAAAACGCGGAAATTCTACTTGAAGCAAGTAAAGCGATAGGGTTGGAAGTAAATCCCGAAAAGACTAAGTATATGATTATGTCTCGTGACCAGAATACTCTACGAAATGGAACTATAAAAACTGGAGATTTATCCTTCGAAGAGATGGAAACAGTAACAAATATAAATGACACTCGGCAGGAAATTAAATGTAGGATAAATATGGGAAATGCGTGTTATTGTTCCGTTGAGAAGCTTTTGTCATCTAGTCTTCTGTCAAAAAATCTGAAAGTTAGAATTTATAAAACAATTATATTACCGTTTGTTCTGTATGGTTGTGAAACTTGGACTCTCACTTTGAGAGAGGAACAGAGATTAAGGGTGTCTGAGAATAAGGTTCTTAGGAAAATATTTGGGGCTAAGAGGGATGAAGTTACAGGAGAATGGAGAAAGTTACACAACGCAGAGCTGCACGCATTGTATACTTCACGTGACATAATTAGGAACATAAAATCCAGACGTTTGAGATGGGCAGGACATGTAGCACGTATGGGCGATTCCAGAAATGCATATAGAGTGTTAGTTGGGAGGCCGGAGGGAAAAAGACCTTTGGGGAGGCCGAGACGTAGGTGGGAAGATAATATTAAAATGGATTTGAGGGAGGTTTGATATGATGGTAGAGACTGGATTAATCTTGCTCAGGATAGGGACCAATGGAGGGCTTATGTGAGGGCGGCAATGAACCTCCGGGTTCCTTAAATCCAGTAAGTAAGTAATAATAGCAGTAATAGTGCTAGTGCGGTGGTAGGGTGGTGTTGGTGGTAGTGGTGAAGATCGCATCATGAAAATAGCCTGAAAATTCAAGTAGAAAATAACATAAATGGCCCAAAAAGTTATAGAAATATAACTTAGACCTAATTTAAAACATAAAAATAATAACGATAGGAGACTGGGGATGAAGATGTGAAAGATGCAATAGAAGAAGATGAATAAAAAATTAGTGGCAAGACAAAAGCGAGTGGCGCTGGAGATGTGACAAGAGGTCAGATATAGGACACGACTTCTTTCAACATATACGGATCACGCCCTTGAAGTTGGTGGAATTATGTGACAACCTTCCTCTATCAATCTGAAGAAACAATAATTTATTGCCAGTACTAAGATTAATGTTGCGAAGGAAACGGTTTTATGTAAGGCGTGAAGTATTGACTACACTGTAAACACGCCTCCCATTGATTGAAAGGCTCATGGACAGCGCCCAAGTATATTGCACTGGCTCACATAAGGTAGTAATAATAAATTACGTGAGGCTACCTAAAGACGTCACACATGGACCGAACTGCGATTAGTGAAGGCAAAACACACGACTCGGATGTAATTATACGACGAAGGCAATGAACTGTCAAGTGAGAATGTAATATCGCGGAGCTCATCTCCTGCGTCACACCTGCGTGCATAGAGATCGTGTCAATACAGCCCGGCTTAATTGGCGTGTGACAGTGCAGGTCGATGGCGCCCACCCGCACGTGCTCAGACAACTGATCGGCTTCTTTATTTAACGATGCTGTATTAATTACTTTAAGTCCAGGGGCGTGGCAACCATATAAGCACTGTAAGCACTACTTACAGATCGAAATTGTTCAAATAAATTACGTCTTAATTTGGTCTATTGTAGGGTGACAACAGACTAAATACAGCGCTTCTGTTCCTGCTTAGCGCATGACGTCATACTTTTACGCCCAGTAACTGATAACGACAGGCGTAACAGAGGTAGGTCAATCTTAGAATGTAGGCTTTCACGGCCGGCGTCAATAGGATTGGTATTTTCCGGGCTAGAGGGCCGTAGTCTGTCGGTAATACAACCAAACGCTTCGTGCTACTGTACTCCAACCAGGAGAAAGTCTCAGGGGAATGAGACGCAGCGGGGTAATGCTGTCCTAGATCATATATGTAACAGATAGGTCGGCCTTATAGGCTTTGACGTTACGCTGCCATCTAGTTGTTACATAAGGAGTCACGTCATAATTCCCATTTGAATTGCATTAGCGACTATACTGCCATCTCGTGTTCGTTTACGGCGGACGGATGGCGATCCTGGCGGTTGTTCTCTTCAAAGTGCTGCCGATTTTAACATAGCGATGAGTTGTCTGTTACATACATGATCTAGGATGCTGTGAATGAATGTTGATGTCATAAGATGTCATAAGGCCACACACGTGGGTACACGCATTTCGATTGGCTAACTCTCAAAGCACAAACGATAACACTGATACACACATACTTATACTACCCTAGTTACAAAATTAGATCACAGTTAATCTCCTGGTCTTTTAATCCCTCCATACAGGAAATAACACATGCAGGAGAGCGCATGTTTTTTAAACTGACGTTATAACGGTAATATTATCTATCTACTTCGCTCCAATAGATGACGCAATAGTAAGCACATTCCTTTCACGGTTAATCTCCTGGTTGGAGAACAGTACCAGTCTCAGTACCAGTCCTTGATACAAACAGCAGATTTCTCCGCGCGCGTGTACCACTCGCCACTGAAGATGTCCAACGGAGTAGTGGACGAAACGTTTAGTTGTATTACCGACAGACTACCCCCTCTAAGCCCGGAAAATACCAATCCTAGAGGTAGGCCACTTTACACATTAAAATTGACCTGAAATACGCTAACGTAGTATGAACGCAACAATGCTATATTACACTAGAGTAAACCGTACTTCACAAGAGCAGACCTTCACTCCTCAAGAGTTTCATGACGAATGATTTTACTCCCCACTCTATTATGACCGGTAGGAGTGCTTGGTTTCTACGCACTTAGAAACGTTTGTTGCCGAGCTATACAGTGCAACAACTTCAGTGTGCCTGCTGTTGCACGATGTGTTAGGCCTATATTACACTATCAAATTTCTGTGTCACAGAAGTTTGATAAATATGTATGATAAAATCTTTTACAGTGTAATATAGCATCTTTGATCACATCTAGCAGTGACATAGTTCTGTGATAAAAGTTATGGCCATCACCATACCTTTCATAAGATTTGTGACTGAGAAGAAAGAAAATATAAATACACATGGTCTGTGAAAACCACAAAACTTTTAATATCACATTAAGAGTCACACGAAATGTTTCATCATCCATTATTAAATTCTTAGTAAATATAGGATTTCACATCTTCATACTGAAGTTCTCTCAGTAGAGTATGATGAATTCCTTTTGTATCTTTTCTCCCTACCCCAATCTCTAACCCAAATCGTCGGCTTAGACTGTAAACCTGCTAACCAACAAAACGGAAATTTTACAGGGGAAACAAAAAAACTGAGTGTAAATTAACTCTGAAACTTCACCACCTATACTTTGGATTTGGTCCTAAAGTTTCAGAGTTAATTTATACTCAGTTTTTTGTTTCCCCTGTAAAATTTCCTCTTTGTTGGTTAGTAGGTTTACATTTTTTCTTTGAGTTCTTCTTTAGCATTAATGCAATAACCATTACTGCATATTTTACAGTTACAACAAGCATAGAACTATTGTGGATACATTATTAGAACTGTGATGAAAGATACGATCAAAGTTTTGACATAGTGTAATGTAGTCAAAATCTTACATTTGGTTTTATATATATATATATATATATATATATATATATATATATATATATATATATTTGATAAAAAATTTTATCATTCTGTGACACAGAAATTTGATAGCGTAATATAAACCTTAGATACATCCAATCCAATACTTTTTGGAGAGTCTTGGTCTTGAACAGTGGTTGCCAAACACCACGAAATGGTGACGTAATAGAAGTGCAACCTGCACACCACTATTGCAGAGAGGAGGTTGGGGTGGGTAACTCCTCAACAATGTAATGAATGATAGTGCAGGAATGGACTATGACTGGGCTTGTCATTTACGTCTGTACATACGTCCAACGCCAGAGAATATGCTATGAACAGAGAAATTTTTATTTCCATTTCATTTTCAATTAATTTGTAAATATTATCTAGTTATCCTTTTCTTCACAGTATTGGGAAACAAATCTTATTGGAATTATTAATTTGCACTGGACACATTATTTCAGCGACACTGACGATAGGTGATTTAACAAAATGATATCATGTATACTAAGTTCTCCCCCCCACCTATAATCTAGGTTTAGTAATTTCGTCATTTTCGTTTGTACATGGACTTTCTTCTTTAAAAACCTATACCGCTTTAGTTCGTTTTATTCCTAAAATAAGAAAAAAAAATCTGAAATATCCATAATATTAGAGAAATATTACTGAGCGTAAGAACTACTGTGCTCCAACCACGAGAAAGTCTTTGCGGAATGAAACGGAGCGGGGTAATGCTGTGAATGAATGTTGATGTCATAAGATGTCATAAGGTCACACACGTGGGTACTCGTATCTCTATTGGCTCGCTCTCACAGAGCAAACAATAACATTGTTACACACATATTTATACTACCCTAGTTACAAAATTAGATCACTGTTAATCTCCTGGTCTTTTAATCTCTCCATATAGGAAATAACATATGCAGGAGAGCGCATGGTTTTTAAACTGACGTTATAACTCTGATATTATCTATCTACTTCGCTCCAATAGATGACGCAATAGTAAGCACATTCCTTTCACGGTTGATCTCCTGGTTGGAGAACAGCCATATTTTATGTAAAAATATAATTATATTTTATGTATAAATGTATGTCATTAAAGGTTACCTCTACTTTATAATACGATATACAAGCCGATACTTTTTATTTTTTTCTTCATTGATGAAGTATGTAACTTAAGTTAAGGTTGTGGTAATCTTTAGGTACGACAAGAAGAATAATGACATCGTACATTGTTATTTTATACTCCATTTAACATTTTACAACAAATTAAGCACCTCACGTTTTCCCCATCAGTACGAAAGAAAAATTGTTTCTCCCGTGCTTCTTGAAATTCACGTTTTTTCGTATTTGTTTCTTGTTTACAATGAAACATTTCGAGGCACAGTATTACACAGAGTACTGCAGCTGATGTGTGCCTACTTCTAAGGCGAGCTGCACAGTAGAACGATACGATGCATATCTGAAGGTCGTAAGAGATACGCTATAATTATTACGATAGGTATCGCTTAGGCTTCGGCCACAGTGCAAGCGGCCAGCGGCGCGGCGCGTTGAGTGGCGGCGTGGATGAATCACAAACGCATGTTAGCAAATGCAGCTGGCCATAGTGTGAGCGGAGCGGCATTTTGGAGGGGAAGTTGGTTCAAGGACAACGCTACACGCCGCTGGCCGCTCGCTCTTGTTTGAGATTTTAGCGGGCGCCGCTCACAATTGCAAGTATGAATTGTCAAGAAATGAGAAAGAAGTTATCATTTAAGAAGTGAAAACCCGAATATTCCTGTGGAATAATTGGGAGAAGAACTTCAAAAACCTCTCCATGACGAGGAATATGTAGAAAGACATTTTATTGAACGCAAATAATATTTTTATAATATGTCATACGATTATTATTATTATTATTATTATTATTATTATTATTATTATTATTAATCATACTTCGTAGAATATTGTCGGGATAAACACTCAGTACTGCATACAATATTAAACATATTCCAACTCCGAAATAAAGGTACAATTATATGATGTAAATATTTCTGTTGTTACGATTAACCATCGTTAAAGCAAAGAAATACCGGTACGATTAGAACTATTAGGTCAAAAGTAATTATTTACAATCTCATAGAAGAATATTGACACTTCTGTTATGAAAAAACACAATCTATTAAGTACAAATTATAATGTTATACTAACATCTGCGACTGATTGAAATAATCTGTGAAGTTATCCTTATTTTTGTCTATCAAATTCACTGCAACTATTATTCCTGCGATCTGAGTTCTAATGAGTTTGCACATCATCAGTTCTGTAAATTTGTAAAGTCGTTTCATGATAATGCAGATCATTCTTTGTTGCAATCTTTTCTCAAATGGAAGATTATAATATGTGCTGGCTCTTTTCACATTTGTGTCCATATTTCTATTCGCGAATCGCCACTTAGCACGCAATATTCCGAAAGCACATTCCACATATTACTTTTCGAACACTAGATAAACGTTGATTAAAATTTTCCCTTCTAGGCGTTAGTTCTCTCACTAGATATTGCCCCATAAGATAAAGTTTTAGAGGATAGGCTTCATCTCCTTTAAGTACAAGTGATACCTTTACATGTGAGTTCGATAGTTCAGGCACATTGAACCTGTTGGTCTCCAACAAATTGAGAAGTGTAAAGTTGTGAAAATGCCGCCATCACTGTTTTTCAACTTCCCACCAAATCAGTGGTTAAAATGTTTTGTCTGCGCCAGATATACTCTGTAGTAATGCTACGTAAATTAAAATATCTGGAACCGAATTTATCAGGACCATTTACCTGACCATTCTTTTCGTCGTTTGTTACAAAGCAATTAGGGAACCACAACGTTCGTAGTAATCACTGACTATTTGTTTAATTTTTCTTTATTTGGTTATGGTATAAATTCTTTAATCGATTCATTCTAGGTTACTTCACACGTTTCTCTTGCCATTACAATTGTTGTAAATTTTCCTACCCTCAAGGAAAATGCCAGTGATCGCAATGATGTCCCTGTGGTTATAAACCTACAAGAAAGAGTAATGTTAGAAATTTACGTTAAATTTTTCTTCATTTTAACGTAGTAGAAGACTTAATATTAGAATATATAAATATTTTAGTCACTAATTCATTAAATATTCATTATTGCATTCTATTTCAGAAGACGTGGCAAAAATAAGTGGTAGAATTTAAAAGATAAATTTGAGAAGGAACTCCAGAAGCTCCCAAAGATACGAAGCGGTTCCGAAGTTCTTGAATCGCTACATCGTTATGGATGTTTTTCGACCTGACGATGTTTATGAAGGACTTCGTCCTTTCTGATAGGACTGTAGGAAATCTTTCCTTCCAGGAGATCCCATCGACTCCAAACAGTCCTGATTTGGGGGAAAGTAAAGACAATTGTCAGGCGATGATAACGTATCACTTCAGACGAATATGTCTTCGAATGCCTCAAAACCAAAGCCAAGGGCTCGAATATAAATCTAAATTATTTAAATATATATTACATATATAAAAATATATTTCTGTTAAATCTAGTTATCAATATTTTGATATTTAAAATAGGACCATATATAATCGATGCTGAAACTAGAGTAGTTCGATATCCTGTTAATAAAGCAACGGCAAGAGAGCATATTACAGTGGTCCGGAGCACAATTTTTAATATCTCTTTTGCCGCATATGAAAAGTAATAATTATAAGTGCAGTGGAAAAATTAAAATTGCACAGCACACAATTGTAAGAAGTTATAACTGCAATAAACCAAAATGAAAAAACTGAAAAATATTTAAAACTGCTTATTTCTAATGTTAGGTTTTCGTAAGCATAAACATGTGTTTTTTTTTTTTTTTTTTTTTTTGCCATGTAAGATGCAGCCCATGCAATTATTCGTAATGAATGAAACTTAATTCCATCAACACAAAAATTTAAGGATTCATAGGACTATTCCTATTTAATTTAATTTATATGCATTATAGTCTAACTGCATCATTGCTCGAAGAATGCATGATCCTGTGTCTTTAACTTAAAATAATTTTATCTTAATATGAGCCGTTGATAGCATAAGTGGTGTAAGTAAAAAATGGGTAATTAGGGTTAAAATAAACTTTCTGTAAAATACAGCGCAAAGTAGCAATTAATATTCAACTTATTTAAACTATTAGTAGTCAATCTATAGCACGAAGGACATATTAATTGCTACTTTGCGCTGTATTTTACAGAATTTTTACTTTGAACCTCATTACTCAATTTTGACTTACACCACTTCTGGTCTGAACGGCTCATATAATGATTAGCCATTGTGCAATAGTGATAGATCTCCGAAATTTGATGGCTTGCTTCTGTAGTCGCTCCTTATTTTTATTTAGAAACTAGTCGAAAGTTGTAATAGGCATGCGAGTATACTTCAAATATCTATCTGGAAATGTCCCTAATTCTCCATACAAACAATGGAATTCTCAGAGTTTCACATCTCTTATTAAATGGATGAACATAAAATTCTCTTCCATTCCTATTTTAAGCTGTTCTTTCTAGATAAGAATTGCCTAACAGCAAACACTGTCATGATCTCATATTCAAGCCGCGCCGCGCAGCTTACCAACTCTGCGCTATATGGCAACACCAACGCTCTCTCCTCCCCACTCCTCAATTTTTGAAGAGCGGTACCGCGCCGCTCGACGCTTCCACTGTGGCCGCAGCCTTAGAGATTGAACAGGTGCACACCAGTACACTGCTGCGCCTATTTAGTAGAATGTGTTTGAGTCTAAAGAAATCAGCAAAACAGTACAGCGTGGTCTGTTGTGACGAGAATCTAAGTCCCCGCATACTGGTAAAGCATCATGTCACAAACACGTTCACGTCTGAGTATTTCTGACAAAATAAATGAGACAGGGAAATCAAAAACTCCCTAACGCCAATAAACCAAATTTTACAGGAGAGAGAAAAAACTTATTATTTATCTTATTAACTTTAAATGTTATACATTTATCTATTAATATTGTGTAAAATTACATCCTTTATTAATTAAATACTTCAAAACCTAAATTTTTACATTATCTTACACTACAATTTGAAATAAACACTGCTGGAGTTAGTGGTTTTCTGACTTCCACAGTGTATGAATTAAGAAAAGTGAATAAATATGAGCCATGTGAAGAATATACGAGAAAATGGAAGTTTATTATTAAGACTAATATTGCTACATTTCTTTTTAATTTCAAATATATGAGACAGAAAATCACAAATTACCATAAAGCACATCAAAATACACAAATAAAACCACAAACAATATTAAAATGTTAACACAGTCTCATTCATGTTACAGATCCTGTTTTTTCTCTCAGTCTCATGTTCTTCCTATGCATCTAGATTCTAGATTATTACTGTCCGCAAACAGAGTTTTGTAATTCATCCTACTTTCTTCAGAAATAAACTGTATTAAATTTTGCAAGTCCTTCTGCTTTCTTCTTTCAATGGCAATGCTGAATTGTACTTTAGTTGACTGGGGAATGATGCATCTGTATTGGGTTTCTGGAAGTTAATCGACTCGATATTCTGCCTTTAATAGTCTCACTTAAATGGATTTCATAGATTTTTGTGACATTCTTAATACTGTATCGTATCACTTTACTCAGCTGGTTGAGTGATAGTGTTGCCACCTACCGGGAAATTAAGCTTGGAATGCCAAAAACTCTCTTATTCCATGGAGTAAGTGGAGTTCTCACTTCCACGAGTTTTAAAACACCCTTCAGAATGCAGATGAATGTCGATATTAGTGTATTTTTGCCTTCCACGCATGCGGGACAAACTAAAAAGCATCATCCAGCCCATAACTCAATTTTGTCAAAAATTGGAGTTGGTGGGTTTTTGATCTCCCTGTCTCAAATATTATTCAGCGCCTTGAAAATAACGCAAATATTAAGCATATTACTACAGAGTTTAAGTTAATATTCATCCTTCCATCCATTTCTCATTTTATTGATTTACTTAATTTATTTATTTTCTTATTTATTAACTTATTTGTTAACTACCTTACTAACCTATTTATTTACTTATTTACTTACTTATTTATTTATTTACTTATTTACTTATTTATTTATTTATTTATTTATTTATTTATACATATATCCTAGGAAATAAAATTAATTTGTGTTAACGTTGTATCAGATTCACTTTTTATAACGAATTAACAACTCTTAAATACCCATTCCCATATGATTGATTTTTTATTGTCCATAATATTCCTCGACTTTAATGCTCCACCGAAACATGATGCTTGTAATTGCAGGGGACTTGCTCAGCGTATTATATCTAAGTAGGTAACATTAGCCTTTTCCTATATCGACGGAGCAGTGTACGATGACATCTAACGTACTAGTGTGCACCTTTTTAGTCAATTCAACACAGTTTTAACGAGCACCAGTGTGGCAACCCCGTTTGCAAGAAATTATCGTGCAAAAACTGAAAAATTATCGCTTTTTGGACAAAATTATCGTAGAGTGCTAATTGTTTTCTTTCTACAGATTTCAAATTTTGTACATGCTTTAAAAAATTGAGTTTTGGTTAATTTTATAATACTTTAAATTAGTGCTTTATTTCATACTAGCCATACCCGTGCGCTCCGCTGCACCCGTTAGAAATAAATATAAAGTAATTACATAATTAAAATAGGACATTTGATCCAGGGAAGATTCGTGTTTGATAGAAGGATAAATCGTTTAATATGTTACTTAATTTAAATTGTATTTAAATAATTAAAATGCGATCATTTTGGTCCAGAGACCACTCATTTGGTGCAATGACAATTCCTTTAACATGTTTCTTAATTTTTATTACATGCATCCATACTTTAATGAAGACTGACATATCATTTAGATTTAATGTGTATACTTTATTTTACTTGCTATATGTTTCCATTGAATTATGATAATAACTTAATTTTAACCCTTGTTTTCTACGTATTCAGTAAATGGCGCTTGGGCCACTATGGTTCTAAACCCTTCAAATAACTTATATTATATTATATTATATTATATTATATTATATTATATTATATTATATAAAAATGTGTTGATAACGGATGTACATCGATAAGTAAATTTTTAATTTGTTATGGGGGCTCTTGAATCTCAGGAGGAACAAATTTTATTTTACAACAGCGCAACATAATCTGCTTGGCTCATTACCCAATTTTTTTGCATTGCATTTAATGCATATGTATTTTATGTATTTTAACACGATTCAATTGAGCACAGTTAAAGTTTGGATTATAAAATAATGGAATGCTAAGCTAACATATTATTACTGCATACTAAATCAATTCACTCTTGTGGTTCGTTAATTCTCTGAGATAAACATTATTTTAAGAAATACAGGAAACGAATACACAGAATAGCCTATCAAGTTGTAGCTATTTTAATCTTACCTGTCCTCAATTCACTCCGAAGTTACTGTAATAATATTATAGCATTATGTCCATATAGAGAAACTACACTTTCCAATGGTGAAATAATAATTAATTACACAAATCGGTTAATTTAGCTTCCGATATTACTTCATACAAACACAGAAACATTCTCTGTAGGCTATGATTCATAGCTTTCGATTGTTGTTGATCAAGGCCCCTTATAGACGAATTCATTTGTTTATTTCATTACACCGCCTTAGATGGTAGTTATTTTAATTTTGAAACTCATTTATCTCATTAAATATCAGTCCGATCAAAATTTTTCAAAGAATAAAACTTATCGGAAATGATTTTTAAAGAAATTTTTGTTGTGTAACATTTTTCACAAAAATCAATAATAAGCGAGATATTTCGATTTATTTAATTCAGACCCCCTTATAAGCCCCCTTTTAAATAATGTATTTTGAATGCCATATAGCCTAAAATCTAAGTTACAACGAACTTAATTTATATTCCAATTTTCATCGAAATCGGTTCAGCCATTATCGCGTGAAAAAGTAACAAACATACAGACAGACAGACATACATACATACAAACAAAAATTTCAAAAAAGCGATTTTCGGTTTCAGGGTGGTTAATTATATATATTAGGACCAATTATTTTTGGAAAATCGAAAATTACCAGAAAAATTTCGGCTACAGATTTATTATTAGTAGGCCTATAGATTTTCTGAAATGCTTACTGAAATACATAATCAATAACAGTACTGGTAATTTTATTATACACATATACAGATAGGACAAAACAATATTAAACTGACTCACGAACTGCATACTCTGGATCTCTTCTCTATACATATTTGAAATAACTTTTGAACAGACAACCCATCGATAATCCTGAGACAGCTATCTCAAGATTTAATGTGACCATAGCGTTGGTGAGGGAAGAGGAGCCACATCACGTTCAAGAAGCTATCGCTAGCCATGTAGAAGCGTGGTACAATACCGCGTTTTCGTTATGATAATTTAATGTACTTAGCTTGAAAAGGATTTTTACCCTTGTCGTTGAATTATTTATTATTTTTAGGTATTAGGATTTATTTGTTCTTGTTATTGGTTTAGGTGTATTAATTTAAGTAAAGTTAACAAGACTGAGGGAAGCATTTTTGCACATTTCTTGTAAATGCCAATACTACATGTCACCCAATAACTACTAAAATAACATCAAAATGTGCCTAATTTGACCACCCACTAGTTGTAATATACAGGGTGAATACTAAATGCCGTCTTCGAAGACCAAGGTGTAATAGACCACGTCAAAACAAGCATAAATAAGATAGGGACCAATACCCTATCTTGCAATTTCCCCCAAATGTCTAATGGGGCAAGTGTTATTTCCGTGGATAACGCTTCTATATGCACGGGTTTAAGCTTAGACTGTAACTCTCACATGTTATAATGAACATCCCGTACTTCCAAATTGCACTTTCGTCAGTCCAAGCACCGCGCACACAGTTTTGCTAGGATTTAGTTCAATGCCAGACAACGGGTGGTCGCGCAGTATGCTTTGAAAACTGAGCCTGCTTGACGTACGCAATGTAAATAGTGCTTACCTTACTTCACAATGCGAAACAGATATTGTAACATCAGTCTAAACTGGGACATTGCACAGAGAACTCACACTACAGTATTTGAAAACAAACCAGCTACATTTATTTTCTTCCCAGTTCTTGCGCTGAATCCAAGAAATCCGACCATTTCTGGGAAAGAGGTACATGTCGCACACATCACATCGTTATTGTCCTTGATATTTAACTCCAATTGCTACGTGCTATGGAACAAAAGTAACTATTACCCCATTTGACTTGTGAGTATTGTCTTTAATATCTCCATAACTAATCATACCATGACCCATCTCGAATATCACCGCCACAATATCCCCCATCATACTCCGGTCTTCGAAGACCGCATTTAGTATTCACTCTGTTTATGTACTTTATACATAGGTTGTAACTGGTTGGTTTCTAGTCTCAAATTACTTCCTGTCACAATCACTTTAACTCCTACCATTTCTGGAAAAGGAATTGATTCCCTTTCGACCATAGAGTGTCGGTGCCAGTGTTTCAATCTACTATTTGCTTCATTATAATAACAAAATAACTGTAACTTTCTCCATTTTTTGCAGTGCTTCTGTGATTATCAAATGTGATATGGATTTCGTTCTTTACCCATTGGATGTACAAAAATGTGCCGTTGACTTCAGTAGCTGTAAGTAACTTATATTTCATTATCAATAAGGTTCGGATAAAGTATCTGTATCAGGATAAGCATCCTTGGTCCATGCGTTTTGTTTACAAACATTAACTAGTTGTCGCGAGTTCCCCAGCCAACAGTAGTGACGATGTGTATTCAGTTCCTATCAGCTGTACTCTCATCCACTAATGTTTTACCTAGGGAGTGGGGAACGCTCTCTTCCCAGCAGGTAGAGTTTTAGCTAGTGGAAGGAGGTAGTATTTACTTAGTCTGAAGCAAGTCAAGACCCTATCCTATACAGCTTATCTACTTCATCCGAACCTTAATTATCAATGTCACAATATGCATACTTCTGATATGGCTATTGAGCAATAGTTGTAAAATTAATTCCTTTAGCCAACATAAATTAATATTGCTGAATATTTCAGACCAGTTATTTTAGTCCTTGAAAAGCATGTATTAAGTAAAGGCACAACGTGACGACTATACAGTAGCTATGTTCATTGCAAATGGTTGTGCACAAACAAATTAATTAGATTAGTCTTAAGTGTTCGTGTAGGCTTACGCGGCTGGTGTACATGGTCGGGGCTTCTACCGCGTTGTCTTGGTGTTGGTGGCTGACATTTCGACCGCTGTGTTGTGGTCATCTTCAGAGCAGTTGTATAAGGAAATAGTCTGCGAGCTCGTATATATTATAGTAGTTTCGATGGGTGGAGTACTACTATATATATATATATATATATATATATATAGCTCGCAGACTATTTCCTTATCCAACTGCTATGAAGATGACCACAACACAGCGGTCGAAACGTCAGCCACCAACACCAGCCCCGAAGCTTATCCACAGACCAAGGTTAGTCTTAGTTTGGACATTTTTCATATAAAAACACAACGTTTCAAAGGTTAAAACTACTCTTTTCTACCTGCGAGGAGGAGGTGAAAGAGGAAGAGGAGAATAACAACGATGGGGTAATGTAATCTAATCCTACTCTATGGGGCCATTGTAATTGTATAAATTCAATTGAATGATTAGAAAATGAAATTAGAAGAAACAGAGTCAGAAACCATTGCTATATTCGGTGGCCCAGTGGTTGTCATGCTTGCCAATGGACCGAAGTAACGAGTTGAAATATGGTCCCAAATGGTAGAAATTACTAGCATGGCTTAGGAAAGTAAGTAAAGCTGAACTACATAAGAGTTCTGATTCAGGAAAAATTACGGGTAGATATTCCTCGAACATTTAAGGAGACGCTTATTGTGACTTTTTTAATTTCTTAAAGTTTCATAAAAAATTTATTAATTTTAAACTACATAAGCATGCCCGCAATACTATTATCTCTACAAAATTTGATGCCATTAGGCATAATAGTTTTTTTAATTATATATTTTTTTAAATATAGTTTATGCTCGACCATGCCGAAATGTAGTAATTATACACCTGGTAGTAGCCCTTTAATGCACCTCATTAAAGTACACCTATTCATTAGGGCCTATAGTTCAGTTGTTCAGCCAATGAGAAATCACCATTGTACCATTATAAAAGCGCAAGTATAGATTATTCTCGGATATGCAATCGAAAGACAACTAGCGAAAAGTCGCGGAGGCTGGAAATCCAATACTGTCGCAGAAGGTTATGTTCTGTTACTATAATAATTAGCGTTAACTGTAAATAATATTCAAATAAATTCAATTTGTCATCTCGTTTTTCAATTCTAAATCAATTTCCAGGCTATATCAAGACTAATGTTCATGTTATTCTCTAGATTATATCAAGGTCAATGACATTCGTTCCTCGGAAAAAATCAATACTTTCGCGTCTGCGCACATCTCACAATTTAGAAGGTCAGTTCCGCTCCTCACTTACATAACCATAACATGAATACTTATGAATAATTTCAAGTTAGAAATATGGTCGAGCATAAAAAGTCGTATGAAACTTCCCTGTAATGGTAATTAAGACGCTCGTATGGAAAACAAACATACTCGCATATATATATTAATCTAAAGGCAATATGAATATGCTCCGAAAGAACTTAATATCAATATTTCATAAAAATACTAATTACATTTTATCTATAAACATTTAAATGACCTCTGTGAGAAATGTCAGACCAATCTAACAATAACTGTTGTGCAAGGAGCTTTTTATATTCAAGAAACTGCTTAAAATTTTGAAGTCGAGAAAGAGCATAAAAAGACATTTCTCTCAACTCACGCAAGGTATGTTTGGCCGCATTTAATTATATGGGGTGGTACCTTAGAACAGTGAAGATTTTAGATTGGAACAGGGTTCGTCTGTATAGCCACAGGGAGCATTTTGTAATTTTTTGCAATTTCTTTTTTCTCTATTACTATATATATATATATATATATATATATATATATAGCCAATAACTCCAACACATTCCAATCTTCAACAGAGGCAATTCTTCTCAAAATATGTGATTGGTTCTCAGCCAACACATTAGTATTAAACTGTAACAAAACTAACATAATCCGATTTAAATCCTGTCCAAATTCAACCTCACAAATTTCAAGCGCAATGATTAATAATAGGTCCCTAATAGAAACAACAACAACCAAATTTCTTGGCTTAAAAATCGATAATATGTTAAATTGGAAAAAATCATAGTAAATAAATTACCCCCAAACTAAATTTAGCATTATGAAATATATTTAAAATGTTCAATCTTCTTATTGCAAATTAACATTTGCTATAACATGTAACTAAAAGAAAATTATAAACGTACAGGCGAAAACGTTTATACTTTTCTTTTAGCAAATGTTAATTTACAATAAGAATGATAAATCATATGATTGAAAAATTTAAATAAATATATTTCATAACTTTGTAATAGACTTATCTGAAAACCAAAAATGAATATTGTAAATACAGCAGGTTTTGCTATTAGATCTATGCAAGAGATAGTAAATATCAATACCTTAAAAACAATATACTTTGCATACTTCCACTCGGTAATGAGTATTGAAATAACATTCTGGAGAAATTCTACAGATAGTAGCAGTATATACCTACTACAAAAAAATAGAATAATAGTAGGTGCTAAATGTTGGAAATCGTGTAGGACCATTTAAAAAAAAAACTACAAATAATGCCCATGGCTTGTCAGTATATTTTTTCATTGATAAACTTCCTCGTATGCAATCGTGAAAACTTTGTAACTAATGCAACAGTTCATGGCATAAATACGCGTCAAAAAAATGACTTTCATACTCCATCGGCAAGTCTGTCGTGCTATCACAAAAGAGTGAGTTATATGGCAGTAAACATTTTTAATAGCCTCTCTATGGATATAAAAAATCAAACTCAAAACATAAGATTATTTAGGGCCAAATTAAAGAAGTACCTAATTTCTCACACCTTTTATTCTGTAAGTGAAAGTATGACATTCAACAACGCTGTATGAATATTTCTGTCTTGTATTAAGTATCGATACTAACCCCTTGTGTTGTACTACTATATTGTAAAACCCTTCTGTATATATTTCAACTAGACTGTGACTATAATTAAGACTTTGTAGTACTATTAAGATTTTTTGACAGGTTCCATATTCTGTGAAGCGATGTACGAATACCGTGGAATGTAAATAAATACAATACAATAAAATTCACGTCATACAGTTTGAAGGGCTCTCAAATAGGAAATGAAACCATATTATAAAACTAGAAGGTTCAATTATAATTACGAACATAAAAACAAAAAAATAGATTTTATTAATTTTTCACTATTATTTTACATCTTTTCCCCTTAAGTTCTTGCACGGACAGATGTATCTGATGGTTGAAGTGTCGATTGAAACAAAATGTCTCGAGGACGAGGTTTTGACAAACTAGGAAACAGAGCAGAGAAATGGCACACAGTAGGTTTTCGAAGGTGAAGTATTTAAAGAGGAAATGACAACTGTGAATTATTTACTTGTAGATAGATAAGAAACCATTTGAAAACTGACAGGGTTCAGACTGGAACAAGCTCAGTGGAGAGTAACATTTTAATGAGAACTTCAAGTCTGTAGATGGACAAATAGAATTATGTAATGCCTCCAGTCAGAACTATTCTTCCTCACCATCATCGTTACCAGCATCATCCGGCAGCTTGTTCTCCTTATTTGAAGACCAGAGTAGATTCAACCTTTCGAATGTTGTGTTCTAATATCGTAAATTTCAGCAATTTGGAAACAATATTGATCCTTATTAACAAGCCACGTTGCTTCTTCCATCTTCCAACACAAATGAAGTTACAAACATGATGTACACCAGGGGTGACCAAAACTCGATTGACAGTGATTACACGCGAGAGACTGTCTAAGAAGTAAGGAGAAGGGGTAAATGTACATAGCATGAAAACTACAACCAGTGGTGGTTCGTGCACTAACATTGAGTTCATTAACCCCGCGAATAAAAATCTCAAGCTTTCCTGTATCAGTAATGTCAATACTGTCACCAAGAACCAATAAAAAATATAGGCCTATACAAATTTTCTTGCTTTTTCTAAATATTCCTCAATGAACACAATCGGAAATTCCCTGAATTCTCTTCTAGATATTTAGTCTAGAAATGCGCGGTTTTTCAAAATTAACTAACAACTTTCATTGGACTAATTATTTGAGCCATCTTGATCATTACGTTTGTTTTAAACTCTCCTCCGTTGGAAGGCTTAATAGAACAAGCTATTTCGTTCGCCACTACACAGATGGCTTCCTTACATATTTATCTTTCTCTTTATGACGATGATTTAAGGCTGATTTCAGTTATTGAAGTTTAATAGCTCGTTTCATTACTACACTAGCACGTAATATTCAATCAATTTCTCTTATTATTATTATTATTATTATTATTATTATTATTATTATTATTATTATTAAATCAATAACTAGTAAGTTACTGATAATAGTCATCAAAAGATTAAAAAAAATTAAAATGGAGATACGGAGTGGTAATTATTTTATCGTTCAAGGGAAGATGTAGGCCTGTATATTGAGGCACGTATATAAGAATTATGGTAATACTTGTTGATAAATAATAATAATAATAATAATAATAATAATAATAATAATACCTGTTATGCCTGTGTATTCAGCGTAATGCCCTGTAATGTCGCTTCTATACACTACTACTAATCGAACCGTTGAGCAAAGCAACATATTACATTTTCTCCGACAGAACAGCGAATAAATTTCTCTTCCCATTCTGTACGAAACCTTCTGTTCCTGCTCGTAGAGACAGAGGGTTTGTATAGCGACATGGTACCGACACTGCTTACCTTTAGTACGTGAGCGAGACAGAGAGCAATGTACAGGAAACTCCCTTTATCAGTATGAATGTCTTTGATTACACGATGTAATCACGATATCTAGTTCGGTCACCGCTGATATACACAGAAGTCCTATATATTAATATACACAGTGAATAATAAGTTTGGAATATTGTTAATAACTTCTTAAATTTTAATTTTACAAAAAAAATGTATACAGAACTTTTCCAAATAAGCCATACAACATTATGGAAGTTTTCGAAAACAGTTATTCAGACATACAGGTGTGACAGTAAACATTTTTTTAATTAGGGGGCCTACATTAAAATTTACATATTCCGAATCTCCAGTAAATGTTACTTACGAATGCGTAGAAAATTTACTCATTCTCCCGTTTCTTATCGCTTAACAATTTATTAAACTTGTTTAGTGGACTTCAAATTTGACACAAATAAGGTGTAAAATCATGTTGAGTAGACCATAAACTAAACAAAACACTATGACTAACCAAACTTAATCACAGATGCTCAAATGAGAACCATTCACAGCCAAACAGTATCCCAGTCTATCACGAAAACAGTCCATTGTAGATATGAGATGGAACAGAACAGTCATCATAACTGTGAGGAATACAATGGACTACTTTCGTGATAGACTGGAATATTTTCTGGCTTTGAATGGTTCTCATTTTAAGCATCTGTGATAAAGTTTGGTTAGATATAGTGTTTTGTTTAGTTTTATGGCCTACTCAACATGATTTTACATACCGGTACTTATTTGTCTCAAGTCCATGAAACAAGTTTAATAAATTGTTTAAAGACATGAAACGGGTGAATGGGTAAAGTTTCTAAGCATTCATACGTAAAATGCAATGAAGATTCGGAATATGCAACTTTTAATATAGGGTGCTATGTAAAAAATTAGTTCACTGACACTCTGTATGTCTGAATAACTGTGTTCGAACACTGGCATAATATTGTATGGTTTATCTCCAACAGTTTTTGTATAAAACTTTTTTTGTAAAATTAAAATTTAAGAAGTTATTAACAATAATCCACACTTATTGTTCATCCTGTATATACATGTATATATTATATTGCGCACATATATTGCGTTTATATCCTTATGAATATAGATTATTATTCAGTAAAATACCAGATATTGTCAATGGAAGAAAAATAATTTTTAAGTTTCCTTGCGAATAACTACAATTTACGCTGATAATAAATTTAGTACACTGACAGAACTCTAACGTATATTTAAAAAACGGAACATTTTAGATTAATTGTACAATTTCATTTTCAGATAAATACACCACGGCTGACTTGATGTTCAGCTGGTGGAAGCACTCCAAACCCCTCAACTTGCCAAGTGATTTTGGAGATGGTTATCGGTTGCCAAAATACGTTGTCTCCTTCGAAACAGAAGACGAAAACCAGATTATATTATATGGCGAAGGTATGTACTTCTAAAAGACACAATCACAAGTTCACAAGTTACATTAATGTAAAATACACAGTATTGTGCTAAATTTTCTTTTATTTTACACTGATTAGCTCTGATAAATTTTATTAATTCGAAAAATACCCGATTCTCGGAGAATCATTAACTCCCTGTTCTGAAGGAAGTACTACCAATTCAATGCATCACAACCTCACTTCATTGTATTCTTCTTAATATCACTTTCTCGTCTAATGTTCCTGTGTTCTTAAACAAGAAAGTACAGACGCTTCATTAAGACAACGAAAATGTCCCGATACCAAATCGGTTCATTCATTCATTCATTCAGTGTTCTGCCCAAGGGCAAGTCTTTCACTGCAAACCCAGCTTTCTCCAATCTTTCCCATTTTCTGCCTTCCTCTTTGTCTCCGCATATGATCTATATATCTTAATGTCGTCTATCATCTGATATCTTCTTCTGTCTCGAACTCTTCTCCCGTTCACCATTCCTTCCAGTGCATCCTTCAGTAGGCACTTTCTTTTCAGCCACTGACCCAACCACTTCCTTTACCTCTTTCTAATCAGTTTCAGCATCATTCTTTCTTCATCCACTCATTCCAACACAGTTTCGTTTCTATTCTGTCTGTCCATTTCACACGCTTCATTCTTCTCCATACCCACATTTCAAATGCTTCTAGTCGCTTCTCTTCACTTCGCCGGAATGTCCATGTTTCTGCTCCACTACACTCCACACAAAGCACTTCACTAATCTCTTCCTTAGTTCTTTTTCCAAGGTCCGCATAATATGCTCCTTTTTATATTAAAAGCTTCCTATGCCATTGCTATCCTCCTTTTGACTTTCTGGCAGCAACTCATGTTACTACTTATAGTACATCCCCAATTAATTGAAGCTGTCCACTTGCTCTACTGCCTCATTTAGAATTCGCAAGTTTACCTTCTTTACTTTTCTTCCTACGACCAAGATCTTCGTATTGTTGGCATTTATCTTCATCCCATACTCCTCACAGCTGTCATTTAGCTCCAGTAGCATATCCCTTAGTATGATCTCCGTTTCTGCTAACAATGCCATATCGTCAGCAAATCTTATGTACTTTATTCTTCTTCCTCCTACTATCACTCTTCCCATGTTCTGAAAACAGTTTTTCACTCAATTCTGCAAGTAGATGTTAAAAGTAGGTGATAAAGAGTATTCTTGACGTATCCCTCTCTCTATTCACTTCCTTCTGACATTTCTTCTCCTATCCTGACGTTGATTCTTTGTTTCATACAAAGGTTACTGAACAGCCTCCTTTCTTTCCAATCCACGCCATGTTTCTTTAAGATTCCCATCAGTTTATTCAAATCCACTCTGTCAAATGGCTTTTCCAGGTCCATAAATACTATATATAATTCTTTATTCTGCTCTAGGTATCTTTCACCGATTGTTGGTAGCAGTCCAATTGCATCTCTCGTACCGTTTTCCTTGCTGAAGCCAAACTGCTCTTCTTCCAACCGTTCTTCCATCTTAAAACATAAACGTCGATTTAATTTCACGAAAACATAACAGAACACACAAATATTTATTTAAACTAATATTAACTCCTTCCTAGATAACTCTACTGATGTAATTGTTTTTGTAATTTTACTAACGATATAACGCAAATAAAATAACAAAATAAATATTTTTTCTGGGAAAACTATCAAGCTTTGACCCTATGTTGTATGGACATTTTTTGATCCTGTAGACCGTCCCCGACGACTGTGAAAAGGATGGCACTTATACCCCTTACACCCTGAGAGTCTCTTGGCAATAGAGAGCATTGCTTATGCTATGCCACTCGCTGTAGTTCGGTAAAAAAGCTTTGTGGTTCCCAAACAACTTTCTGATTCCAAAATTAAACTTAAATTTCGAAACATACCTAACTTCAAGTATGAAGGTAAAAGCCCATACACTGAATGTTCGTACTAATAAATACTACAGCTTCTTAATTAATAAAACTAACTACTCCCAAAAAGACCTGAATGAACTCGAGGTCAAGAGGACAGCATGTGTTTATTTTAAATTTTGACAATAAATCAAACATCTCTTGGATGCGAGATTACCTGTGTCCTATCGCTTTAAGCGAACCACACCAACCCCAAAGTTGCATTTAATGTCAATCGCGCACGTATGCAATTAGTTATGACTCAAAGTGTAGATAATTGTGAATTAATTATAATTTAATCACTGCCGATATTTGAACTGCGAAGAGCCAAAACATTAGTTATTCGGCTGGCGATGTCGTCCTTTGTTGATATAACGGTACACATAAATTCCGCGCCAGAAGCAAAAGCCTTCGATAGAGTCATGCTGGTCAACCAGTGTAGTCAAAGCCAAGAGAGTTTATAGTCTGGCGGGAGTATAATGAACGCAATTTCTGGAGTATTGTGAGCCTGCAATTGCTCAAGCTATGGAAAGATTCTCCGGCTATTGAATTCCTCATACATGTGTAGGAGACCAATGAGAAGTTTCAACGAAACTATAAGCGACAGACTCTTTAAAGTTGTTGTTAGTGACAAAACAAGGAAGTTAGTTTGTGGTACAAACACTTCTTATTGCATCTATCTTAAATCTTGCGTACACTACTTTTAACACTTAAATATAAATGACTGATTACATGGCAAACTTACTAGTGTTAAATTATATAACCACGTGTGGCTTACAGCTGTTTCGGTGCATCCTTCACACCATCATCAGAGCCTACTAGATCCCGGCGTCAACTCGACATCGCTGCCTATTGTAAGGGTGCGTTTGCGTGTTGAAAAGTGTTGAAAAGTGGAGTCGAATAGTGTGTGTGTGTTCTGAAATTGATCTGTGTGTTGAGGATTTGATTAGGGTGTGTTTTAGTGTGTCTGTATATTTCATATTCTTCTAGTGTGTTGAGTTTTTGGTTTCTGGATTGTATATGTAGGATTTCCATGTCTGTATTTATGTTATTGTATGTATGGTTAGCATTAGTTATGTGTTTGGCATAATGCTAACCAATGACCAGCCCTACTATAACGCTCTCAGCAAGAAATTCGTAACTGGTTTGTATTTTATTTTTAATACTCAAATTCAGCCTGGATATAGAAGTTCTGATTTATATGTTCACAGGAAATCACTCTACTGCCAGAATGCACATAATAATGAGAAGAGAACTTCGAAGTTATTTGTTAGAAAGCTATCTTCCAAGCTCGCTGTTCGTCATAATGTCTTGGGGTAGCTTCGTGGTCATACCCGACATGGTGCCAGGGAGGATGGTACTCCTTGTCACCACACTTCTCTCTCTAGTCACGATGTTTGACACAGTGAGGTAAGGTAAACTATTATATAAAACATTCATTATATTTTTCATAAAATAATTCTTGTCAACATAACCACAATGATCTTTACGAGTATACAGAGTGTAAGCGGTATAAGTGCCATTATTTTAACTAATGATTGTTCATGTCATAAGGAAGAAACAATGTCCTCACAATTTTTTTCTAATTGCAATATTTAACTAATTATTAAAGTTTACAATATTACGCGTTTGGCAACTTTGCTGGATGGGGAGGAGGGAGTTTACAAGTACACAGTACAGCTCAAGCGGATACAGACATACCGGTACAAAACAGATGCTCTGTTCTAATGCAGGGGCTGACCGTTGTTTACATAAAACGAACAGCAAATACAAACTTTCAATCTCATTAATAGAACTTTATGGTAAATTTCCATTTTATTTAACAATATTTGCAATATTGGTCCAGTTTTTTATTGTATGTCAAAAAAATGAACAATAAGGTTTACTGCATAAAATCACACGAACTTTTTTTTTAAATGCATCATTTTAATCTCTGCCGCTTCCATAAAGCAGTACCATTTTTAAAGAAATTTCTGTTTGTGTGATTTTCGAAAGAGGTAAGAGACTCCTAGTTTCTAATAATCGTTGAGAAACCGCTACAAAAGTTCGCCGATTAGGTAACCTTCATTGCGGAAAACATTGACGGTACATCTTCTTGCCTCACTTGAATTACGACGACTTTCTCCATAAATTAACAACATATGATACTCGTATTGCTAAACTGTGAATGACATTGTAAGTTGTTCATCGAATACCCGGTACCGAGCTGTCATCCGTTCGGCAGTATACCTATGGATAGGGAGCTTGAACTCATCTTATATGTAGGCCTACGTACGTCTGTGCGGAGTACTGCCTGCTGAACACGTTGCCAAGTGTGTCACGCCAGAATATTAACAAATTTAAGCATGTAATTTTATTTAATTTCACGAAAACGTAATAGAACACTCAAATATTTATTTAAATTAATATTAACTCTCTGCTAGATATACTTACTGATGTAACTGTTTTCGTAATTTTACTTACGATATAAGCAGTATAACGCGAATAAAATAAGAAAAGAAAATTCTTTTTCTGGGAAAACTATGAAATTTTGACCCTATGTTGTATGGACATTCCTTGATCCTGTAGACCGTCCCCGACGACTGTGAAATGGACGGCACTTATACCTCTTACACTCTGTATGTCTTCTTTTCTACTTACCGATGCTGAAAATTTAATAGCTTTTAACATATTTCCTATAGCAAACTGGTGAGCTATGATGAATAGCTATGATTGTCACTACGAATTGCAACACGATAAAAACAGTTCATCGCGTATAAAAGTAAGGCTTTCTCTACTAGATAAAAGTCATTTGTTAACTTAGCAAGTCAAGGAAATATTGAACTCACTCTTCATTTACTAATACTAAAAAGAGTAATAAAATGGGGAATCTTATAAACAGAGAAGTATGTAAGAAAGATCTTTTAATAGCGTTTACCGGATATTCATCTCTATTTTAGAAATTACAATATGTTCTCATATAATTAAACAGTATACACACTGTAGAAACTCAATGAACGCAGAGAAAATGTTACCAGTAACTAGTTCTGATGATGGCTGACATAAAACTGAAACTAGTCAACTAGGTAATTACAACTTAGTTTATTTTAACACATTAAAGTGGTTATGGCCATATATTAACTCTAAGTAATTTAAGGAAAGGATAATGGAGACTCCGATGTAATCATGAAGTATACACCTTATACAACGATATAGCTTTGTCAACTTTCATACTGATCAGAAGACTGCAATGGGCAGGATATATAGTCAGGATGGAGAATGGAAGGATACAAAGGAGAACTTTAGAGGTGCCATATGGAGGAAAAAGACCTGTTGGAAGACCACGGAATAGATGGGAGGATATAGTTCAAGAAGATCTACCAGTTTGCTGAGATTGCGGAACTGGAAGGTGGCAGCAAGGGATAGAGAAGAATGGAGAGGAGGAATTGGGGAGGCCATGGCCCGAAAACGGGCCGAAGAGCCATAGATAGATTCCTAAGTGTGTCCGCCGAGTTAGCTCTGTGATAGCATGTCTGCCTTGAGTCTAGCCGGCCCGGGTTCGATTCCCGGCGGGGTCAGAAATTTTCATGTAAAATTTCTACCTCGGGACTAAAAGAGATATGATTTGTCCAAAGGAATATTCTTGTATGAGAAGGCCTACTGGTCTTAGCTCTGCCAGAATAAATAAATTATTATTATTATTATTATTATTATTATTATTATTATTATTATTATTATTTAAGAAAACTTGTTCTTTCAACAAGTGCGTTTTTTTCTGGATGTAATAATTTGCTTGTGTAGCACTTATAATTTTACAGAAGTGTTGGTCTGCAATGTCTTTAGGACTTCTATAAATTTAAATATATGTGGGTGATGATGGTAGAAGTTAGAGTTCAAATCCGAATGGAAAGATTCGTAGGCATTAGTTTTTTTTAAGTTGGTTATTTAACGACGCTGTATCAACTACTAGGTTATTTAGCATCAATGAGATTGGTGATAGTGAGATGGTATTCGGCGAGATGAGGCCGAGGATTCGCCATAGATTACCTGGCATTCACCTTAAAGTTGGGGAAAACCTCGGAAAAATCCCAACCAGGTAATCACTCCAAGCGGGGATCGAACCCGCGCCCGAACGCAACTTCAGACCGGCAGGCAAGCGCCTCAACCGGCTGAGCCACGCCGGTGGCCCGCAGGCATTAGTAGTGTGCAGTGAATGTGACGAGAAACTTGACCACATTTCCGGCGGGAAAATGCTATCTTCTTTTATATAAGTGTCTAATAAATAATCACTGTGTCATTAGGTTTTATTGACATGAAGTACTCAACGAAATAAATCACTCGCTTCGTCAGAACGAAGAAATGGTAGGCCATAAACGTAATTCAACCATTTCCCAACTTCATCTTACCATCAGCAAACTGTTTTGAAAGGCCGAGTTGTTGCATTTTTCTGTGCCACACTTGCCCCAAATGAAATGTGTAACCTTCAGTTTTACTATCTGGAAACACTGTTTCGATGGCTATCTTTGTGGGAATTTTAAAGTCTATGACAAATTTAAGAGGGGAAATTTGAAGATTTTTCAAAACGCCTAACAGCATAGTATAGGATCCAAGTGCCTTATTTGGCAAAAGCGCGAATAACAGAGGTATGCAGATATTATTTATCAGACCATGCACGGAATACAATTGATAAAAGTGACGGGTACAATACTGAAATGTCCCTGAAATGAAATCTGCACTTTTCAGAGCTGATACATTTGTGATACACGAAAAAAATCACTAATTCACTTTCTACGTCGTTTTCAAGAATAAAATCTTCGCCTCTATTTGTCTTTATGGTCATTGATTCCAGCATTTCTTGGACCTCTCGTCTTGTTTTAGGCAATGCGGGATGTACAGCTGATCTGTCAAAATGTATATTTCGCCTAATAAGTTCAAGATCCGTTGTTGTCAACTCATGTTCATTGTCAAGATTTGCCAATTCAACACGATTGATTTTTTAAGGTTTTTTAGATAAGTTTTCTATTGCTTTTCTTTTGCAAGTATTGCTTATTTCTTATCGATTTAATTCTACCTCGACTATGCTCGTATGATTATGAGTAAAGTCACACTTACCCATGTCACATATTTCTTCGGTTAACCCTGTTGTGTAAACCTTCGCTCTGCAGTTTTTTTGGACACACCGCCATGTATGATTGTTACTTTTAGATATATAATGAACAGACAGTTTAAAATCGTTGATCACTAGTTGTTTACTTTTTTTCAATGTAAGTCAAATGCACTGCCATCACTAAGCAGGGTAGAACAGACACTGATACGAAACATAAGCAACTTGATCGACACTGGTACCAAACACAAAATTGACCGCAGATAATTTTGTAGCAATTAACGTATCTCGATTTTATAACTGTTCGGGTTTTGTGGCAATTCACCCGGACCCGAATGAATGTCTATGTAAAAATCTTGTTTCGTGAACCCGTATTTCTGTATTGCATAATATAGAACAGGTATGCTCAAAATTGTAAAAGCCCCGATTACACGGATGATGCTGCACTGCATAACACACACAGTGTACAGACTGGGCTCCGCAACTACATTGCAGCACCGCCCGTAGCATAGTTCTTACACACTTACAAATACGGATAATAAACTGAATTTGAAAAAGGGAAGAGTATACACTGCAATATTCAGTTATTACATTATTTATTATATTTAATATAGTTATGATATAATAATATGATTGATAATATCATTTTCATATTCCACCATATAGTCTACTTTGCGGCCTATTCAACATCTGCATTCTTTTCTGCAAGTAATCGGGAATCTATTTCCAACGAATTTACTGCAATGCGCTAAAGATGCTCATCTGTTAATCGGGACCTATGTTTGGATTTAGTAACCTTCATTCTCGAAAATAATTGTTCGCACACATATGTCGAGGCGAAGGTAGCTAACATAGTGGCAACGAATAAGCTTATCTTGTAATGTTTAGTTTTGTTCATTTTTTAAATAATTCTATGCTTGTCAAGTCATATTCTCTGCATTTAGTTCTGAATTCTACGTTACTTAGTAAATCAATTAACTCGTCCTGGAACTGCACTCTCACGGATTGTACTAAATTTATGAAAAGATTAACAAAAATACTAATATCACTCTCCATACATCTAAAATCACTAAATCTATGTTCTGTGAATTCACATTTGAACTGTTGCAGTACAGAGACATAATTAACTATATTTTGTTCAGGCACCATACATCCCTTTACAAATTCACCATCCGTGAAGGGTTTTAGTGCCTTAACTAATTCCCAACATACTACATAGGCTAACTTGCTCCAAAACATAGACTCTGAATTGTTCGACTCTCTTCAATGTTTGGCCTTTCATAAAGTGCTTTCAATTCTTGAAGCTGTAGTGCACGTTGCATCCCTGAAAAATTATTTTATCAAAATATCTATTTCTGCTGGAATAATATCACCACAATAATAATAATAATAATAATAATAATAATAATAATAATAATAATAATAATAATAATAATAATAACGTTGGTATATGAAAATAGGCTATATTACAGAAAACAGCTTCTCTGTCACTTCGGCATGTTCTGGGTAGCAGAGCCTATAATGTAGTTTTATGTTGCTCAGTAGTATTCCTGACAATATCTTACAATATAGTAATCACTTTCCGTTTTCACCGAACGTACAACAAAAATAGGCTTCCCCCCACACTGTACGGAATGATCGTTTGCTTACAGAAGGTTTTGACTGTGTCATTGTCCCGCACTGTTCGTGTGTTTACTAAGTACTTGAACTGCCTTCCGCAGCCATCCGTCGAGCTTCGAACGAGGAACAGCACGATCTACATTCGAAGGTTGTGATTACAGAACGTAATCGCGAGTCAGAGAATGAGCATACCTGATATAGTAGTAATACTTTCTTCGTTTCCTCTAATGTACTTACTACCATATTCTTCTAGTCTATTAACTGCTTGACTCTTGTGGGTTTTGTTTTCGACATCGTTTTCCGTTGTATTACGCTGCACTTCACCAATACACAACTCAAACTTAGAATGATCGTGATTCAATGAGCTTCAGTTACTTTTCACTGCACGTCTCCTTGTGTACTGAAACGTACTGAACGGATACTACTCCTCTGTGACATCAATGTCAACGCTTCCGTTGTTATGCTGAATCCTCTGCATAGCCAACCAAGGTGCGTTCTCTATTAATTCTATGGCATTACCATGACATACGAAAGTATTTAACATGTTCCGTTCTTTTAAGGTTAAATTTATTATTTCCGTAACAGCAGTCAATATTAATTGTCCACCATTTTGCAGTCAGCTGGCCGGATTGCGTTTTTATGACCCATTTTTGCTACAGCGCTGCACGAAGTGTTTTGAAAAAGCGCACAACTTTTCATCTCTGTGTTGATTCTTCAATACATTTTGCGGCTATGTTCGCATTAAGGTGCATCTACGCAGTTCAGTTTTCCATGCACTTACGCATGCAATCTGGGGAGAATATTGAAAGAATTGTGTTGAAAACGCACGTTCAATTAAGTTGCATGAAGATTTTATGTCTACGTGGTACGCCATATTGAACGTTATCTTCACTACGTATATAGGTTATATCAATTAATTAATTTTAAATATTAAGCCAATACTTAGGCCTACTTGATTCTCAAAATTGTGGTTGAACACTCCATAGGCACTCGTATTTTCAATAATCTTCAAAAAATTTAATCGTACTTGCCGCCATCTTCAGCTTAAGAGGCCCACCACCCACCATTATCAATCAAAACAATCTCAATTTATTCACGGCCACCTATAACAATCAGCTACTCGCTACATGTTACTGTTGAACGAAAAACGCACAAAATACCCACCGGCGATGGGTATCTTTCAATTGACGCATGCGCTATAATTTTTAGTGGAAAAAGGCATGCACAATTGAATGCGTTTCGTTCACTGTTGCACGCATTACTTGAATGGTTAAAATTGAAAGAAAAGTTGAACCGTGTAGATGCACCTTTAAGATTTTAATTAATGATGAAACTCGAGCGCCAGCTTACCACTTGTTTTAATAAATGAAACGGAGAACAGAACATTAAACTACAAAAAGCGGAAGGTGCTGAGTCAAAGAAAGTATAAAAATAGATAACAATATGGGGTTAGGTGTAGTTAGTGCAATGTAAATTTCAGAATATGATATTCAAAATAAATTGCACACTCTTGGGGACCAATACAATAAAGAACGGTTAAAATAGCTTTGTCAGATCTTACGTTTTTCCCGTAAGCTTTGCGTTTTTTTTTTTCTTATTTTTATAGCTTACGTTTTTCTTTTGTCTGTAATACCATTTCTTCCTTTATTCTGATCTACGCACATCAAAGAATCTTATTTACAAGTCCCGGAATATTGCATTTACAATGACATCACATAGGCTACTGTTCCTTTTGTTACTTTTTTATGTTGTATGTCAATACTCTGCATTATCTTGAAAAACACTATAATTTTACAGAAAATTATCGATATTGAAAGTTATATAGCTTTTCATTGAGTCAAGAATTTGATTATTCTATCTTTGAAACTGAAGTTGATATATTGAGACTGCAAGAAACTGTGAACCTTGATGAATTGTGTTAAAATTTTGTGAGAGTAAGATTGTTTTATTAGACTATGTAATCATTATCAAGGAAGCGATTATGGTAACTGGCTTTATTTTTTTTCTAAAATTTATAAAGAAAGTGTTCAATCATAAATAGGCCTAAGTTCTAATTAAGGTTTGTACTAGCATTCCAGCTTCTGTCTTTCTTTTTTACTTCATTTCATTACTCTTAATTGTAGTTTCATCTCATGTTTCTCCGAAATCAAATTGTACTTTATTTTTAAATTTATCATTGTCGTGTATTCTCTTCGCAAATCATATTGTATCTCATTTTTAATTTAACCTCTGCTTTGTATTCTGGATCCTAGTGGTCAGCCATAGATTTCGGCCAGATGTCCTAAATTGTGGAATTAGTAGATTAATAAAGAATTAATGGACAGTTGTTATAAACAAGTGTTATCCTGAGCTATCAAAGTAGAACACAATTTGTATATTGAATTTGTCTTTTATTTATGAACATTTTCACTAATTTGCAAAACAGGATAAAAATTGTTAAGGGCAGCTAAATCTCAAGAGAAATACCGGAAGGATTAAATTAAATGTAGATTATGTAAACAACAATGTTCTATTCAGTGTAATAAAATTAATATATGATGGCAAATCTTTCGTTTAAAAACCTGGCAACCCTAGATTAAAGAACAGTACGATACCGGTAAACAGTAATCTCCGATACTCGCAAAAAACGCTTGCCCTTCGTCGTAATTCTCGAAGGAGATTATAACTTCACATTGTTCTGTAATTTTATTCTTTCTTCGGCCCACCATCTTCTGTTTTTTTTTTTTTAATTTAGCGTTTTGTTGTCCAGTTTATAATTAAAACAGATGATAAGTAAGCTGTCGGTTGAACTTCATCATCTGAAACCCTAATGCGAGTATAACCAGAAAATATATTGAATAAACAACACAAATCAACACGCAGATGCAAAGCTGCAGTTAAACTGTGGCTGCAAAAGTTGCGCCTTTTGTGTGAACAGATTCGCAACTTCCAGTCGCAACTTTTGCAGCACTCGGGTTGCGCAGCACGAAAAGTAGCATGCAGCGCGTTCGCTGCTTTTGGTACGTTTGAACACGACGCGCAACTTTTGCAGCTGCAGTAGAAAAATTGCGCGGCAATAGTAGCAATTTATATCTGTACCTTACGGAAAGCTACTTTAACAATGCGCGAAGACACGGTCTTGAAACGCCCATTTAGGAGTCGTTAACATGTGCAGATTGCCTTAAATGGACCGACCTCGTGCTGGCATCAGAAATCTAATCATACGTCTAAGAATGCAAGCAAGAAGCCGAAATATGCCAAATAATCAGGGTGCGAATTAACGGGGACGATGGAGGGATTGCCCTTTCTGTTGGAAAGTTATCCCCCTCTCTTAAATTCATATTAACATCCCTGCAAGGGATAACTTCTATCCCTCCCTCACAAAATATAGTAGTAGTAGTAGTAGTAGTAGTAGTAGTAGTAGTAGTAGTAGTAGTAGTAGTAGTAGTAGTAGTAGTAGTAGTAGTAGTAGTAGTAGTAGTAGTATTTTTATTTTGCCTGGCAGAGTTAAGGCCATAAGGCCTTGTACTTTATAAAGTATAAAGTAAGTAAAGAAAATAATATTGATGTATTATCATCATTAGCAAGCTGACAACAGTCAATAACTTAGGAATTACACATCTTATCTTAAGCCTGCTCATGGATATAATTATTATTATGATCAAGATGCAAGACAAGCAACTCAATGCGACCAAGCGTTGAGCAGTATCGAATGAGGATAATAATAATGTTATGTATGGTATTCTTTATCTAGGATTCTATCCCCTCCTCATCAGAAATCTTAAATCGCACTCTGCAAATAATTATAGTAATATAGACTAATGCTGAAGTCATGTATTATTCATACAGTGTGTATGATCGAATATAAGAAACTCGATATCGCAAGGTAGAAAAAGACGGAAAACAAACAAGTTTTCCAATTGTATGTGCCTATTCTTCCGGATACCGATAGTGAGAATTCATTTATTTATTTATTGTGGTTAGGATCGTTTCACCTACCATTCGCTAATAATCCATGATTTATCACCTCTGTTGTCTCAACTATAGAACAAGCGTCTTGCTACACACAATGAGCTCCACAGTGGGTCCAGGTGTCCACCTATTTTTATATTTTAACAAAGCAAGAGTAGAGCTCTGGGCTAATGTATGGAAAATCTTTCAATATTGCATACGCATTTGATTTCATTTCCATCTGCGATTGCAGTTATAAATATAATCGTTGTATAGAACAAGCTTCTTGGAGAATATCCAATGCAGAAAGTGTCGAGAACGATATTATTTAAAACAAAAAAATAGATAATGAAGAGTCTCTTCTGTGGGTATCTGAAACTTAGACCTACTTAAGTCATTACATCCAATACTGGTCATAACTAGGCTTTAGTGCCAGGCTAGGCTACTGCAGATCCATAATCATTCCAGTGTTTTGATTAAATGTGAGATTGTCTATAAAGTTTAAAGACAATTTTGTACGGAATATGTATTATATGTCTTTCTTGTGTTAAATTCTATCGTACCTGGTTAACATGTTTCGGTCTGTTGTTGAACTTCTTCAGAACTCTGAAGAAAGTCAACAACAGACCGAAACATGTTAACCAAGTACGATAGAATTGAACACAAGAAAGACATATAATACATAATCCGAAGTGATATAGTATTAAAATTTGTGTAATCAAGATGTACAATTTAGTAGTTTCTGGTCCTAAAATAGAAGACTTATCATTTCTTGATTCATGATAAGATTAAAGTAATAACACTTAATAGCCACCAACAAAGCTCAGTCGGCTAAGGCACTTGCCTGCCGATTTGAAGTTGCGCTCGGGCGCAGGTTCGATTCTCGCTTGGGCTGATTACCTGGTTGGGATTCTTCTGAGGTTTTCCCCAACTGTAAGGTAAATGTCAGGTAATCTATGGCGAATCTTCGGCCTCAACTCGCCAAATATCATCTCGCTGTCACCAATCCCATCAACGCTAAATAACTTTGTACGGGAGTTGATACAGTGTTACCCCTGCAGTGATTGAGTGGTCAGAACTCCGAGTTCCGGTCAGGTCTGAGATTTTCATTGAAAAATCAATAGTGACACTTGTGGCGGACAAGGTCGCAGCTGGAGTTTTTCTCAAGGTTCTCCTTTTTTCCCCATATTAAGCATTTACATCATTCCATCACCATTTCTCCATTTCGTCATCATTCTATAACATTCCCCGATCGTCGGCTGGTGATGCATGGAGGGGGCTAGCCTAGGGACGAGGAAGGTTGTCTGCTCAAAACCTGGGTACGCAGCGAACCTTAGTGTAGTCAGCCGGTATGGATTTGGGAATCCACCTAGCTTGGGTTGCAGTGCTGTGCTGAGCCATAGTGCCCCCCCTCCCGTAGATTCAATTCAATTCAATTGATACAGTGTTGTTAAATAACCAAGTACGAAAATAACACATATGATCCTATTTGTTATGAGATTTAAATTATGTCTATCATATTATACAATATGTACATCATGAGTAGGAGGCGGATTTTGGCATATTTGTATGTTTTATTCCTTATTTGCAAATCATAAGGCAGCATTAGCTATATAAATGCATTTCAAGTTATTTGCAACCACATATCTAGATTTTATAGTACATAGTATATGCATACTTAAGGGGTTAATAAATATTTCAGCATTTAGTGCATATAAAAGCATATTTTGTTATTTTTAACAATCTGCTGTTTAAACCAAGATTAAAAACACTGAAAATAGAATAGAGAAGATAAACAGACATTAAAAGACATTAAAATAGTTACATTTTACTTATTGCAATCTGGCAACATGCAGAAAGAATCATTGTGGGCAATTCCGCGGCAATCAACAAAGCACTCCGTAAATGGACGCTATGCTGTGTAAATGTATAATATTGTGAGGTTATGGATGAAAGTTGAGATTAAAAGAACGGATGATCAAAACAAGAAGCTGCCTAATTGTCTACTTCGCACGTGCATAAGATTTTGACAGTTTCCACGAGAATGTTGCAATTTGATTGGCACATAAGTTACAGGAAGTGTTGATAGACTTGCTTGCATTCACTAAATTCGAATTTCGCCTCCTGTCAACAATAATATAAGCACGACAATGAAATTTCATTTCATATTCTACTTGTCGACGTGGCAAATCAGAATATTTAATTTTATTATGATGACAAGTCGAAGAAACTTCAACAGCTTCTGGAGTGCTTTGTATTTTAGAAGTGCTTAGAAGCAAACATTCTGATGGGGGGAGTTAAAAAAGTTATTTTTTTTTTCTGTCACTATGTTAATAATTTCAAAATAAGTGCTTATACAAATTTTGGCCACTCGATCGCAATTACGAGGGCTGTAAAAAAATAAGTTCGCCAGGGATCCTTAACAGAAAGAAAACACAATTTCATTGGAAAAATTTATTGGAATAGACAACTGATGGTGTCTCAATATTCTTAATATAACGGAAAACCCATTAAAAATAGTAAATTGCTCAAAATAAAGTCAATTTCTGTTTTTCAATTTTAACAGTGTATATTCTGTTATTTTTAGTGCATATTTCTCTGGTTTTTAAGTGCATAAGTGCACGCATATTTTGCCACTTTTAGTGCATATGAGTCTGCTTTCTAGTCAAGAGTACAGTATTTAAGTATCTTCATGTTACAATAGCAATAGCATTTCTCAACTTTGCAGTGAGCTGTTTGTTTTAGTACTGTAACAGGGAATTTAAACTGACTGAAATAAGATTGATAACATATATTATCTTTTTTTTTTTTACAGAAATAACTCACCAAATGCTTTGGAACTGAAATGTATAGAAGTATGGCTTATATCTTGCACATTATTCGTGTTCTTTGCATTGTTGGAGTATTTTGTTGTACTATTTGGGATTCGTTATGATAAATATTGGAGACATAAGAAGCAAGATTTGGAACGGATAAATGCAACAACTTGGGAAAGACCCAATGAAAGCAATAGACAACCATCACTAGCAGCAGTAGCAGCAGCGGCTGCTGCAGCTGCAGCTAGTAACAACGCCAGTGCAAACAATCATCGACCAGCACAACTGCCTCCACTAATGCATCACCGTTCAGGAAGCACCAGGGTAGATAACCTACGGCTCTTTGGTGGCAGCAGTAAAGTTGTCCCCCAAGATGGGACACAAGATCAACATATTAAAGAAATGGCTTCCCCTCAACCAACAATAATCAGGGTTAGTACTAATGATAATACAGCCTTCTAAAATTAACAAATAACATGTTCGTTATTTTCTGAACCATTTGTCTTTAGTTATTTGGTATTAAATGTTTCAAGAGTTTATTGTAGTAATTTTAGTTTTTTAATCCAGTTTTGAGACTTTATTTAGGCTACATAATGAGTTTTATGTATGGGCAGTTATTCCAGTGTAATTCAGTTTGTAAGTGTGAAAATTTTATGCTCCCTTGGGTACTTAGAAAGTAATTCTTCTGCTTTTATCTTGAAGTATCTTATTTTAAGCTTTTTCTTTGCGAAAAAAGATTTTTCTGGTTATAACATAGGTATAAATATTTCATTTAATTCTATGTCTTGGAATTTATATTGTATATTTATGGTCATCAAAATTATTTACAATTTGTGTATCATTCATTAATGGTGATCCTGTTATGTTTCTGTTTTCCAAGAACCCACCTTTAACTACATTTTACTGTTAATAACTATTACTAGGCCTATATACTCCATACTACGTACAATCATTCTAGTTATTTCTTAACAAAAACTCTTTCCCTTTAATTAATATTTGTTGTTTATAACTTAGCTTTCCCTTCCCATTTTTCTTTACTAAGGGTCGATGCACCAATAGTTGACCATTTAGTGAAAGTATATACTACAATATAATTTTAATTAAAGGATATTTACAAATAAGAATTGAAAATAAAAATAAAGATTTCCCTAAGATTACACAAATGAATGGTACTGGAAAATTCATGATACATATTTATGGTTTGAGAAAAAAAAAATTCTTGAAGCAATGCTGATCACTGCATCCCAGTTGTTGAACAGTAATTTGGTGTTGGGTAGAGTTCCTGGGTAGCTCAGTTGGTAGAGCGTTGATACGTTAAACCAAAGGTCCCGGGTTCGATGCCCGGCCCCGGAACAATGTTTCCCTCGAAATTATTCAAATCAACTTTACAGGGAGTTATACCTGAAATCTTGATTTGAGTAATGTTCCAGTACTTGACCAGGCTACATATTTGGCGATTACGTAACAATTTAAGACACTATAAAAACTAATTAATTCAATCACTATCACTAGGTTACAAAGCTTTCAGTCACACAAAACAACAGTATATCAATCAATTAATCAATCAAAGGACATTTTGGAGCATATCAACTCCATGTCGATTTCAAAAAATGCTTCCACTCTGTTCTGTCTTTTGCTAGTTCCTCCCAGTTGATAATTCCAATTTCCATACATTCCTTCTGAATTTCATATATGATACGAAAATTTGCTTAGACATAAAAATTAAGACACTATAAGAACTAATTAATTCGATCACTATCACTAGATTACAAAACCTTTCAGTCGCGCAAAAGAACAGTACGGTATATATGATACAAACAATTGCTTAAACATAAAGATTAAGCCACAATAAAAACAACTAATTCAATCACTATAGTCGCGTTGCTGTTATTTCCAGCGTGACTCCTCCTCTTTGCTTACGCCTTAAGAAATTAAGACTCTATAAAGTTTAGGTAGGTAGTATTGTTCGCAATTTTTGTTCATTCGTTGCCAAGCTACCAGATGAGGAATCTATTGGCCGCACCATTAAACATTAGCTCCTATGACAATAAATCAAACATACTGTAATTGAGCAAATAATTGAGCGGTGAATAATGTCCTTGTGCGCTTTCTGCGAACGCTAACGAAAGAGTCAAAATGGCGGTCGATTATATTAAGTATTTATCAAGCCTTAGAAAGTGCATAACGTTATCTGCAGTGAATCACAAGACACACACGTTTAAATGTAGCCGACCTGCAACGTGATTGGCTGCCGGAAATAAAAGCGATGGGACTATATCACTAGGTTACAAAACCTTTGTCACACATAACGACAGTATATTGTATGATACGAAAATTTGCTCAGACATAAAGGACCCATTAAAGAAAATTATAGAATAATATACAACATTGCATTAGTTGTTTTCTTTACAGTCCTTCGCGATTTAAGAAATTTTCTTTAAATTTATATTTTCCTACCATGCAGCAGTGCTGACATCTACTCCTTCATAGTTTCCTTGGACATTGTTCACTTTATTTCGTTTTCCTTCCTATTAGTTTTTATCGCCATTGTACGGCCAATGACTCTAGTCAAGTTCCACTGCATTGAATTAAAAAAAACATATTTTCCTACCAATTTTATTAAAATTATAGTATAAATTAAGATATTGTATCCGTAGTAACAGTATAGGATACTTCGTCAATTTAAGGGTTAATAATAAAGGCTATACTGAGACCCCAATATAAGACAGTACACAGAAAATATGATACCAGTACCATAAGTGTTTTTCGACTAATATTTTCCATTCAATTATGTCTCCTGACATCTTCCAATTTTGTATTATGAAATTTAATTTTTGTACCTTTGCTTGTCTTTTGAGGTTTGCACTATCTTCAATACATTAAAAAATACAGGTCTCGTTACAGGACCAGCATGCAGCTGCACCTGAAGGAACAGAACCACCAGCCAGAAAAAAGTTCCGAATGGTAGCAGAATATGTGGTTCTCTATTGCGGATCACAAAGAGGAATGGTGGATCAAGTCTCTTTGGTGCTCTTCCCAATCTGCTTCATGCTTTTCACAATTATATATTGGGTATCATATGTGAGTGAATCGAAAATACGTGCAAATGTCTGACCAGAGACTTGTAAAATATATATTATACAATTTGTTGGATTTCATAACTTAAATAAAGACTAAAGTGATAATCCTACACATGTGTATGAAAGTTTGCAGCGGGAACAAATGCCAGACTGCAGAACTGAGTTCGGTGAGAATGTGTTACATAAATCATGAACTTTTGTAAAGATATTTCACTTAAAACAGAACTTTCCTTTTCATTATTAGGGGATTAAAGATTGTAGAGTACTAGAAAAATGCTTTGTTCTAAAAGAAAAAGTTGTTCGTGAGAATATCTAATTATTCTCGTTTTAAAAATATTATGACCAAGTAAGATCATTTCAGAACATTTAAAATTATACATTCTTCTACACTTCAATGAGATTTTTCTCTTAGTAATATTCTGATAACATTCAAAGTTAAATTCTGAATGTCTATCTGCTATGGTTCTTTGAAATGAAGTTTTTTAAGGTTATCTGAGCTGTAGCATTTTCTCCAATAATTATTAATGTCAATTTACCATTTGAAAGTATTTTATACTGTCGTACTGCATAATGTATATAATTACAGAACACAAATTCCATCTCAGAAATCATGATATAACCATCCATACTGTGCCTTCTTTAAACACTAATTTTAAGGGACTCTTGGAGCACTATAGCAACAAAAGATTGTAGAACTGTAACTAGCTTAAATATTTGTGTTTATTGTTGTAAATATTATCAAGTGCCAAACCTATTAGTACAAATATCACTGTACTTCATTCACTTATTTATACTATTCAAATATTGACTTACTTAAATGTAAGAAATAGAAAGGAGGCTCTATTATATTCCCAATAAGACAAATTTTATCAACGTTTAGAGTCAGAAACAAACTGAAATGGAATAGGTTTACCTATGGCTTTTAAAGATATTGATATGCTTTGTGAACTCCACAAATTTGAGCTAATCCTTCAAATGGCTTATAGAAATTTGTAAAAAAAAAAAAAAAAAAAAATACAACATTAATACAAATTGAATGGCAGGAAGATAACAGCATTATGTAGGCTAACTTTTCAGGATGAATTCATGTCATCCATACTTTGTTTCATTAAGAACTCTGAAAAGTGAGGGAAATGAAAATAAAAGTATTTTATAATTGTATTGCTTTGCAGGAACAAATTCAGACTCAACAGAGAAATTCAAATAAAAGAGACTAATATAATCTGTAGCTACTGCTATTCCATCATATAAGAGGTTTCCAAATAGAACGCAGCTACCCACATGCGAGTGTGGACAGATAAAATGTATGCACTGTATATTCAGGAAAAATTGATCAGGTCTGAGATAATCAAATGAAAGTGTAAGTTCTGAAATTTCGATAAATCGTTAAAATGAGCACGAGATTTAGTACATCATAACAAAGACCGTCAAAACGTATTCAGAATTCCTTCAGGCTTTGTTTTGAAATGTGGCAATGATTTCATTCAAGAACTCCAATTAATTCATATACCAGTAACGTGGTACAAGTAAGAAAAGTGAAAACGCAGGGAAGTGCCAAATTTTGTAGAAATGAAGCTAAGAGATATAGTTCCTCATTTCTTGCCTTCCCTGATTATGATGCAGCTGATATGTAGCTTCGAGACTTCAGATGTTTCACTGTGCAAAATAATCGCACCACTTATTCATACCACTTATTCATACTTTAGCTAATATAAGTACAGTAATAATCAGTGGCGAAGCTAAGGTGTAAATAATAGGTAGGTTGAAAAAGTCTGCTTACCTTATATCTTTTTATAGAACAGATGCTTCTCGTATTTTCTATCACAATTGTTTGTGACACAGACCCCACAACAAGATCATGATCACTCATTTTTACCCCCAGACAGAATACAGATATAACAACAATATAACTTGTTTGTCTCAGAGCACCTTGTTAGCGAAGGATTTCTTATATCATGACAATTGAAATTTTCTATTTTGTCTTCCTCCATCTGCTATTTTAATATGTAAATGTGGTGCCGATCTCCTATCTTTCTAAGGTCATTTTGTTTCATATGACCAACTTGAAAACGGTTTCTTTTAGTTCTGCAAATAATGACCTCAATGTTCTCTCAGTATGAACCATTTTACACAAAATGTGTATGTAAAACACACACACACATACACACACGCATGCACTTATGATTAAACTAACACTCAACAATGCAGTGAATTCACAGAAAACCAACATAGTGTGATGTATTATATCGCGGTTGAGGCTAACCCCGCATCCTGCTACTGAGCCGTAGCGAATCGATACCCCTTCCCCCCAGCCTCCCTTCAAACTTGCGAGTGCTGCTGCCTATAAACGAGGCCATCGCACATTGCTATGAGATGTCTGTGACAAGTCTCTCGCATGTAATGACTACCAACATTGTATTTGACAGTGGCGGCTCGTAATCATTTTTGTTGGTGGGGCCAGATATTTCACAAATTTTGTGGTATACGTTAAATAATGCACCAAGATTTTTTATTTAATTTCAGTTAATTGTTTCTGCTTAAAAATTAGTTCAGCACAATAGGCTACAACTAAAACTACCACTCATTACTGAAGCACCATCATATCCTTAAGCTATGAGTTTATTTTCTAAATTGAAAGGTTGTAGACTTTGTTTTAGAACCTCGCTCAGACCGTTAGCTGTGCGGTTGTTTACCTCTTTGAAAGAAAGACATTTTTCCACAGGTTTACAACCTTTTATGTACCTCAAAATAATAACAAATTGGCTTTTGCAGGTTATGTCTGTTGTTTCGTCACCCTTGCACAACAACAAAATCTATAGAATTAATGTTCTGTTTCAGATCTTCGATGTATACATCATACATACTGTCTAATAATTCATTTTGTATAATGTGTAAAGTATATTTAAAAACAGAAGTACTTTTTAAGTGTTCATGCAATACATTATCACGACTGACAAGTAAAGATAACAGATCTAACAAATTTCCCCGATTTGCAGATCCCTGATTTTCCTCAGTTCCGCAAAATACTAAAAAATCAATTAGGCCTGGATACTCTTGTTAGTATAGGTATATCTGTTTTTTGTGTCCTGCCTTTGTTGTGTTTCTGGATTGAAAATTTGACCGCGGAATCAATTTGTGCTGCGATATTTACTGTCCCAAATAGTTTAAACTTACAAGCATTTTCTAAATGTATTACACTTTCTTCTTGTTTTTTGTTGCGCTCCCTTAATTGTTTTAGATCTTTGCAACCTGTCGACGTCCACAGTCCCTCGCCACCAAACAAATAGACAATAGAAACAAAATAAACTTTATAAAACAATTCTTTATTATATTATACTTTCAACTTATCTGAAATATTAACCTCAATATGACTTTTAAAAATAAACTTTGTTTTTCGTCACTTACAGTCAGGACTTCTTTGTAAACCACGAGTTTCAGAAAGTTCTCCTTTTCATACCATCCGCCTGTGTGCGATCAGAAAAACAACTGAATGTCACATAGCATGGTAGACCTGTTGCTATGGTAACAACGATTGAGTTGCCAAACTTACTGTTCCCACGTGACGAGTGCTTAATAGCTCTCTTGGCGACATTTTTTATGCATACAATGTTAGCATTGGTACGTTTCGTGTTTGATTCTCTGTCGATTTTTCTATTGTTTTCTTACCTTCGCGTCAATTGTCAATGAATGTTTCAACGTCAGCCATCTTAACGTCAATTGCTAGCTACCATCAGCTGGCAGCATGGTAGTCCATATTGGCGACATAGCACTGTAGTTCCAAGTTCGGCCGCTTAACTGTCATGTCCCATCTTTCAAAAAAACACGTATAGTCGTTTAACTTCAAGTTTATTTTCTAATTTTAACGAAGAAAACGATGTTTTAATAGGTAATCCACTTTCTTCATGTTTTCACTATTCAAAGTTCACACGGACACTTCTAGAATTTACCCATTGTTCAGTGGCACTGCAACTCACAGTACAACAAAATAATAACTGCGACTGTCGCTTCCGTCTGGCCCCCAAGGTCTGTCGAATAAGAGCTGTTCGACAGAAGCCTTGTTCGACACAGACATCTAGCGACCTTGATCGGGCCCCAACGAGAAGCTCGTGACGGTAACTTAAACTTCGTAACACTTCGTGAATCTCCGTCGATAGCGAACATTGCGTACCTCGCACCATGGCAGTTGAGCGCTAAAGTGATTCAAGTTGTGGGGCACTTTGACGTGGGCCCAAACTCACAATATTTGGTATCATACAATCTTTGACGTTTTACTGACACACATTGCGCCATGTTATGAAATTTACTGAAATAATTATGAATCCAGTACACTGTCCTGAACAAAATTTACCGTACGCATTTTAAATGCGAAAAGGAAATTGCTCGGGAACGAAATATTGGTGGGGTACGGCCCCGGTTGTCCCTAAGGCCCCTAGTATTTAATATATGGAAGGATCGAAGTGGAACCAAGTGTTATGATACATCGTTATTACGAACTTATACTGTTACTAGATACGGTATACAATAAAACCCCCATTTTAACATTCCTGTTTTTAAGGAATAATCTGTTAAGCACAGCCAAATTATCACAAGAATGACGTAATTAATTCCCCATTCTAAGAAACAGTTTCAGGAAAATCCGCTTTTAAGGAATACTTTTCAAGTAGATTTTGTAATAATGAAGCCCGAAATATCGAATCAACTTTCAATAATCAATAATACCAGCATATTCGATAGTGCATCTCAATCAATAGCAATGCGGCACCACATCCATCGTTGTGGAGTAACGATTAGTGCATCTGACCGTCAAATCCTGGTTGGAACAAGTTACTTGATTGGGATTTTTACCGGGATTTTTTCTCCACCAAATAAAGCAAAATTGCTGGATAATTTTCACCATTGGACTTCGGACTCATTTCGCCATCATTAATTCACATATCATCATCATCCATACAATAGCCCTGGTTAAGTTCACAGTGCAACGTGCTGTACTTACACAAGAGTGCGGCCATTTGGCTACATAATCATTCACAGAATAGGAGTGATAAGCACAATAAGCCTCAGGCTACAGTGTAAGCCTACGGGTCCCTCCTCCATACAAGAGAAAAAAAAAGTGGCACCATGCGTTGGTATTATCCTTTATAGTTCTTTATGGTCTTGCCACAGTCTAGTATATACAGTCAGGAAGCTTGAGTTGTTGAGGGTATTAGAGAACAATAGACTGTGCTGGTACCAGTACTATTTTGCATTGTCTGTAATGAGGCGAAAGAGTGATTCTAGTGGTTAGCAACTATCTATGGTTGCATATTCCTTACATATTGAGCTTCATGACTATATACTAGACTGTGGTCTTGCTTTGCTTGCTTTGTTCTCGCGAGTTGTGTGGATTCTGGTTCCAAGTTCTTTTTTGTTAGCTTATGTGGTTTATGCATTGTTATAATGGCGACTAAACGGAAGAAATTACCTATCAGATGGAAAATGAAAATAACAAGGAATGTCGAAGTTAATCCTCAAATAACACTATCGTGTATGGCATGGTTTGTCAACTATTCTATTATGAGGAATAACAGTCATGCCTCACCATTTGAAGAGTTAGGAAATATTATACTGAAATGTACTGTAAATAATAAATACCGGTATAACTGTAGGCCTAATTATAATGTTTGGTATATAACACGCATGTTATTACTAGTATTTTAGCCTTTCCTTCCCATTTTATGTAAACCCCCTTATAAGGAAAACCCCTATTTAAGGAAAAAAAATTAATTCCTCAGAGATTCGTTAAAAAGGGGTTATAATAATTCAAATTTTTTGGAAAGGCTAAGTCTCTTAAGAGCTTCGCCACTGGTACTGATAGAAACTATTTATGTACAAGCTGCCATTCGTTTATACATATGAAAGGAAAGTGCAGATTAATTTCTGAATAGCTAATATCTAAATACTTAAGTTTCAGAGGTTAGCTATGAAATATCAAGCTGCTATAGTAAGTATGTAGATAGGTATTCAAAATATCCATTATCAAAAAAGTACTAAGTCGTGAACAATTATATTGTTACCCTATATTCTGATATGTCTAATATCTATGTAAAATAGGGCCTCCTTTATATATAAAAAAGAAATCTGTTTTCCGATATGCTGTTTAAAAAGAATTATGAGTTCAGATATAAAAATCATGTTAAATATTGTAAGAAGTCTACTACAGATTTCCTTAAATGCATGTTAACACACAACAAAAATTTTCATCTGTATGTAAAAAGACATTCTGGCGCAGATACAGCTGAAGAAGTAACTATTGAACAAGTGTACTTAACAGTGAAATTTATTGCATTTTGCAATTTGTAATCAGATTATAGTTTGATAACATTATGCAGAAAGAAATTGATTCGCATAATACTGCAACTTAAATCGCAATTAAATTTCATTCTCAATAAATATAATAATAATGCTTCTCATAACAAATACCTTATAAAATTAGTAGAGTTCTGTAACGAAATGACAGTTCAAAATACAGAATATGCCCGGTATGTACAGGAAAAATGTACCAGTTCATAAAGCAATCTGACTTTTAACTTTGTAAGTTGGTTTCTTTCTGCATAATGTTACAAAATTTTGAAATTAATTGGAAAGCAGGCTATACACAAATGTTCTTATCCATAAATGGGTCATAAAGAAAATGTATATAAGCATAATCCTACTTTAAGTACGGTACTATATTATTTAATTTCTTGGATAATTTTAACATATGGTTCAGAGGTCATAAATAAGAAACCTGTTAAGTTATTTTGAGATTGTACAGTAATCGAGAGTAACTGTCTGGCATAAACTTGAGGTTTTTCCTTCAGAGCTATTTCTAAGAAATATGCAGTGTTGTAAATTACGAACCAGGTGCCCATGAACACTTTCAGAAAAAAAATGTTAAGTTCATCATGTATTTTCAATAATTTGTATTAACTAGTTGCAACTACTTCCTTTTACAACTATAGGCCTACTACTTAACAGCAAGACAAACTAAGATGATGAGATCTACAGTTCCAATCAGAAGAAATCAAAATGATGATATAGTACTGTAAAACAATTTATGTACTATGGGTTATAAAAAACAATCCATTGAATGTAGGTATTTAAGGAATTGTTAGCTATTTGACTTAGGTCAAGCTCCGCAGACCCAACTAGGCAAGCACTTAAATCACTTTTCCACTAATCAAACATGATTATGGAGTTTTGTTACGTTTTTTTTTTTTTTTTTTGGAAGGAGTATAAACTTAAACTAACCTAAAGTCAGTTGAGTAGCGGGCTAAAACAGAAAATAATAAACAAATTAAAACTAACGCGAGGAAACCGAACCTAACCAGACAAAAAAAAAAACGATATTGGAATTAACTTAAATTGAACAAACCGAACCTAAATGAACCGTACTGAAGTTAAACTAAGCAAATCTAATCTAACCTAAACACGTAAAATATAACCTGAACAAAATAAACTCAACCTAAGCAAACTGAAGCTAATCTAAACAAATCAAAATTAATGTACGGAAATTAAATGAAATCGAGAAAGTCAAACTAAACCTAACCCAAAAAAATTGAAAATAACCTGACTAACTAAACCTAAACAGACCAAAGATTTGACCTCCAATCTTTCTACTTATTTTTAAAGGAAATGTAAAACTTCCCACCATAAAATTATATTCCCCAAATGTGAGCTCCAGTAGAAAAATCTAAAATAAATAATGCCACATATACATAACACCTTTAAAAAATAAAAATGAAATTAATTTTATTTGATCACATTCTGAATTCAACAAAGAAGAGGTTGATGATGATGGCGACGACGACTACTAAATAATAAAGTTTCTCTAATTATATGAAAAAAATTATGTACAAGGGTATGACTAAAAGGAAATGGATAAGGTACATCTTCTTGAGTAGGCCTATGTCATGTTAACATAGCATAAGAAATCTAAGTGACTAGTCTGGTCTGCGGAACTAGAATCTTTGATTTTAAATAAAAATAACTAAATATGACTGTATATGGCATTTGACGCTTTTATATCGTTCATCCAACTGCAAAATGTCGTAACGAACTGCAACTAAATTTTACAGGAGAGCTCAAAAACTGAATCATTATTTTACAGTTTCAAGTTAGATTTGGATGTAAACGACTTCATGTAATTTATTGTCTCATGAATGTATGTAAGTCATGTTGATATTTTTATATTGTTTTTTTAAAGCATCTGGATATGATATATTGTCTGTGAATATTAATGTACGATTGGAATACATTTTGTTTTTCAGGAAAAAAAATTATTTTCTGCAAGAATATGTATTCGTAGCCAATGAATCTATACATGTCAGAATCTCAATTTGAGAAATTGTGTGGTTTACGACATTTTGCTGTTTCATGAGCTACATATGATAATCAAGAAGCATTCAAAACTGCTTATTTCAAAGGTACAGAGCAAACAAAGACGACATTCATAACATAAACCTGACAGGATTCATTGTTCGATTTTTAGAGCTGGCTGTGAAATATACCCTTAGTAAAGAGAGACTGGAATGATATAACATTATTCTATCCGAAGATCTTGAATAATTAAATAAAAAATAAATAGCATACAATATAAGCCGCAATATCCAGAACTTTTCATATGCCACTGCCTATTCACAACATTTACCACTGAAGGATCATACATAGACCTACATGAAAAATGTTGAAATATTAAAATAAAGAACATGAATTCAATAGCAGTTACCATACACTGTAGTAAGAAATGCGAATAAATCGTTAATGTTGGTAGCCTACTTAGGAGATGCTGGTTACTGGCAGTCTGTACTTAATGGGACCATATCTCAGAATGAATGTGAATATGGAGAAGAATAGAATGTGTGGAGTGGACAGAGAATAAGAAATGAAGCTGTGTTGGAAAGAGTGGGTGAAGAAAGAATGATGCTGAAACAGATCAGGAAGAGGAAAATAAATTGGTTAGGTCACTGGATAAGAAGAAACTGCCTACTGAAGGATGCACTGGAAGGAATGGTGAACGAGAGAAGAGTTCGGAGTAGAAGAAGATATCAGATCATAGACGACATTAAGATATATGGATCATATGAGGAAATCATACATACATAAGTGTTCTACTCAAGGGCAGGTCGATCACTGCAAACCCAGCATTCTCCAATCATAATATTTTCTGCCTTCCTCTTAGTCTCTGTGGTAATGGTGGTGGTGGTTTGGTGGTAGTGATGGTCATTATGATTATGATGATAGTAGTAGTGGTGGTGGTGGTGGTGGTGGTGATGGTGGTGGTGGTGGTGGTGGTGGTGATGATGATGATGATGATGATGATATCTTCGCACAATATATAAAAATTATAAATTTTTAAGAAAATTACGCACTCAAAAGTTCAGCTTCGTCTTCTCTCCTTTGTGTCACACTTGTAAATTCAGAAAAAATTCGAGAAACTATATGATAATATTTTGACTCACAAGAATAACAGTGAAGATGTAGATAATGGTATACTTGAACAAGTATTTTTACTAATGGTTTTTTATAAACTTCACATTCTAAAAGAGACCAGAAATTTAAGATTCTGTTGAGAAATTTTGGTAGCTAGTCATAAATCTAATACCAATATCTCTGGTATTAAATTTAAGGTATTTATTATGAGCTAATGATATGGTAACAACATATTTTCTAATTAAGCTTCATTCTCTTTTTGGAATTGTTTGCTTTCATCTAATATGTGTAAGCCAAACAGCTGAATTATTAAAAATGAATACACATTCAGTACTGTACTGTACATTTATTTAAAGTGCTTCACTTCAAACATCTCTCAACGTACTTGATTAACAGCAGCCAATCTGACAAGTGTAAAATATCCGGATATCAACACAAGAACATAACAGCATCTTCTTCATTGGTTATTAAATTCTCTGACAATTTTCAGTGCAAATAAATTCATAATCACTTTTCCAGTGATTACTATATCTAAATATTATAGGTTTGCAGTAGTATTTCAGAGCTTATACAATTCTGTATTGTGTATTTGTATGAAGATGAACCTATTTTGTAGGTGATGGTGTTGATCACTGTAATAGTACTGTTAATGATTGAACAATACAGTACCCTAAGAAAACCTGCCAATGTCGTCTTTGTTTACCATGAATCAGTGGCGTATACTGGTTAAAGGGTTTGGGCTACCGCTGACCCTATTATTACACAAAATATATCTAACAATTACTTTAATTTTAATTACTATGGTAAAACTAATAATACAAAATTATTACATTATGTTATATTATAAACTTTTTCTTTTGTAATTTCCTTGGGCTACCGCCGGTAGCCCGCAAAATACGCCCCTGCCATGAATGCCACTTGAACCAATGAGCCCTGAACAACGTGGAAAAGTTAATGCTCTTGCCATTTGACTAATAGTGTATCCATAAATTCATAACTACATTCACAGAAATCTCTCAGGAATAGCTTTCTATGAATCAAATCATGTTTAAAGATTGCAGAATGAGCATATAAAACATTATTTTCAATATGTTTCTATAAGCAAACTGATTTCTTTATTGCACCCATACACTGCTATGGTTGCAGTATGATTAAGATGAAGTTAAAAGGGGTATCCTAAAAGTCGTACACACATTGATTTCATGATAAGAAAAATGGTTCACAGAAACTTACTCAGTTTAGAAGAAACGTCTTAACTATCTCTATTTGTTTTAATCATAATTCTGATAAACATTGTTACTACCTTTAGAAGTTCAAAAATATATATTTGCTGCAGAATTTTGTTCAAGCATCTCACAGGCAATAACACGTCATTTTGAACAAATTGGTTAGTCTCACAACTAATGTACGACCATGTTAATAAAACATGTAGAAAATATGCGAACTAACAACCGCAGTTAACAAGGTGAGTGGGTGAAGTCGAGAAACTAACAGTTAATTTTTGGAGTCGGTTGGGCAGTGGTGTACAGTCTGTATAGGCATTATCCCTTCTATAGTGTATACCAGAGTCCGTGGTGCATACATTGTATTTTCCCCCCTCTTGCGGATGTAGAGCAGACGCAGTAGTGCATAGAACAGGTGTATGCATTGTATATAATAGCATGGGATTTACGCGTGTTGGTATTGTGAGAGCTTGGAAAAAGAATATTACAGAAACAACTAGACAATTAGACCTACTGGTACTCTTTACAATGGCGACCGTAAAATAATCAGAAATATAAGGAAGTATTTCATAAGAAAAGTTAACCAGGAAATTGAAGTATCCCATTGGCCATGTTACAAAACTGCAGTGCTGCTACTGAAAAATCTGAATCCATTACTTACAAAATAAGAAGAGTCGAAATTAGCTAATATTCATGCCGAAAAACTTATGTCTCCAGGAAAATGATTTCTTAAAAAAAAAAAACAGAAACCCTTGTATTTGTCTTACAGCGCAGGTGTGTGATTAAGCGAACTATTCAAAATTATTATGTCATAAAGAAAGGTTCCGTCATTGAAAAAACGTGCTACCAAACAAAAAACACGAGAACTTCTCCAAACCAAGGACTTTTTTTTTTGCGTTTCAATTTGTAGCTATGGCTTGGACAACATCTGTATCCCTTTTGAAACAGACTATAAGACCATATTTAAGTTAATAAACAACCTTGTGTTCAAGGAAGGGGTTTGAAATGCCCCCCCCCCCCCCCCAAGGACTTAAAACGCGAACAGAATAAAACTAATTCTACCTTTACACTTTTCAGCTTTTAACATTATGCATACTTGATATGAACAAGGAATCAGTAACTGAGAAATAAATTATGTACAGGGAAAATAAAAAATTCCCTATTCTGTTCCCTACGGACTTATTTCTTTGTCCATTGTAAAAGGATCCTGATTTAAAGAGGCATTCGTGAAGAGTGCTTTTACTATATAGTGTTTTGTAAGAACATTTTTACTAAATTGTCCGACTATTTTACTTTCCCATTAAAATAATGTATTGCTGTCTAGGGATGACAGAGTGGCTACATTTCTTGAAGAATGTAGTCACTTCCCCTTGTTTCTTATCATTCCTGCAAGTAACGGAAGGCACCAGACTGACAGCACTCTGCTTCCCCTCTCCAGATTTAAAGTTAATACGGTTGAGTAGTACTTCTCATGCAATTAAAAAGACGATATTCCAAGAATGTCAGATTCAGATTACAATGTGAACGGGGCAGTAATTCTCATCCATTCTTTTCATACAAAAATGTGCAGTTCAAGGTGATCTGATAGCTAATGATTATTTCCTTCTCATGAAATGCAAGATACTCATGTTTAAGTGAAGATGCTCAGAAAGCTACATTGTACATCATCCTTAAACACATCATATGACCTCAAAATGCACATTTCTGCATCCTCGAACCATTATCTGCGATTAGTACTTGGAGACCAATACACAATGTTTTATTGCCTGAAAGATGCTAAAATAGGATTCTCCCGCCCAAAAATATGTTTACCTCTTATAAAGGTTGCAGAAATTTGTTGACTGAAATAGTAATACAGTGAAATAGAAAAAAAAAATATCTCATAACGAGTTTTTTCCAATAGACCTCTTTCTTTTATCGTGATATTAATATGCTCGTAACTTTAGGTATGACTCTTGCATTTACAGTTTTGGCAGATAACAGATATGAATCACTTTTCAAGTAAACTTTTAATAAATAAATAAAATATTTAAATTGATTTCAGAGAAGTGAATGGGTTATGCTCTAAGCAAGTGATTCTGAAAATTTTCTAGGTATGATGCCTGTTATTCGAGAGTTAGTGATGTCCTGAATTGTTTAAAGTTGTAATTTATTGTTAATAGTTATATATTAATACTCCACAACTATATTAATTGTTTAAATATATTATGTTTTGTTAAATATTGATAAGTTGATATGTTCATTTCACTTGGTGCTTCCTTCTTAAAATGGCTGGAAATGTAACAGCTGAATTATTCCATATTCTTGTTTTCCAATATTGTAATTAAAAGGTAATACACCAACTCCACAATATAATGCTCCATATAATTTCTGTTCTTGTGAATTTGAATTTTGTTAACTTAAGATGGATCTGTATCCAAAAAATAAGCTACAATGCAATGAGTACTGTAATTTGTAGTCAGCCAATGCTTCAAACATTTTAATACTTCAATTAAATAGAATAAAATCTATGCTTTGTGTTTTAATTTTATTCTCCTTAGTCTTAACATTATTCACATCCTGTTCCATATAATTTTACATAATGACTCAATTTCTGTTGCGTCTATTTTAGCCTAGGTCTGACATTAATTTTAATTTTATACTGTGCCAGGCATGTCCAAAGCAATAGGTAGTGTCAAATCACTGCTAAATGCAGCCTTCAATACTTGAGTCTAGGTTTGAGGAGTGGGGATGGAGAGGTAGCCGGTATTGATCATAAAGTGTGGCAGTGGTGGATAACATCATTTAGCCATTACCAATGGCTGGTTATTTATCGAATTATTAATAATGTATATTTACACAAAGTTATTCCTTGAAATATTTCCCTACAGTTAGACTTTTCAATACAACACAATCAATACTTCTTTGAAAATGAATATAATACATGTTACGCTCTTCTGTAAGCCAATGCATATTGCTTCTTATGTAGCATGTGATATACTAATGAAATGTTACTGTATTAACTAATTATTAATTACGTCGTTCTTATATCAATTCAATTAATAATTCACTGCAAAGAACTTGGGTTTAATGTGTGTGTAATAATAAATAATAATTATGTTTAACCATTATTGTTCCCTAAACTTCGACTCGAGTAAAAACAACTTGAAAATCTGGTGTTATATCTGATACAGACACACGTAATTGTGCCAAAAGGTTCTTGTCTAATTTATGTATCCTGTATTTTGATTTCACAATGTTCATCACTTATAGGTTGACGCAAACATAATTCCATGGAACTAACAAAGGAAATAATAATATAATAGTAATTATAATACTTACTTACTTACAAATGGCTTTTAAGGAACCCGCAGGTTCATTGCCATCCTCACATAAGCCTGTCATCGGTCCCTAACCTGTGCAACATTAATCCAGTCTCTATCATTATGTCCCTCAAATCCATTTTAATATTATCCTCCCATCTACGTCTCGGCCTCCCAACTAACACTCTATATGCGTTTCTGAATTTGCCCATATGTGCTACATGCCCTGCCCATTTCAAACGTCTGGATTTAATGTTCCTAATTATGTCAGGTGAAGAATACAATGTATGCAGTTCATAATAATAATAATAATAATAATAATAATAATAATAATAATAATAATAATAATAATACCTAAAGCCAATGCCTGGATTTTTAGTAAGTCTGGACTATCTACATCTGAATGGGTAACCTGCCTCAAAATGAATGCCAATTTAGCAGCAGTTAGAGGAGTACCTGGTCGCTCTTTGGACAGATCCCGGTGCAGACATGGCTGCCCGGAGACTGAAACCCTTGCCCACGTCCAAGGTCAGTGTAACAGAGGTTTACTCCTCCGAAATGCCAGACACCATCATGTTCGATCCTTAATTGCAACTGCTTTAAGAAAAAAGTCTTGGATAGTAGAAGAGGAAGTTTTTTGCCTTACTACTAATGGCTCCTCTAGATGTATTGACATTGTAGCGTATTCCCAGACTACCAAGAAAGGATATATAATTGATCCTACCATAAGGATTGAAATGGGGAATAGCCAGCCGGAGGATGTCAATAAAGAAAAGATCAACATTTACCTGCCAACAGTTGATTACTTCAAAGCAAAATACCAGCTTGAAGACATTGAGGTGATTGGTCTTGTTATTGGAGCTAGTGGTGTGATTCCCAAGTTCTTTGAAAGCTTCAGGAAGACTTTTGAACTACCACAGACACTTACTGCTGACATCATAACTTCAGTTTTGAAATGCTCTTGCCAAATTCTGAGTCATCATTTTCACTCTGTTTAATTTTTTTTTTTATTCACTTTATATTCATATATGTTTATTTTAATTTTCTTTCTACAAAATTTATGTAAACATTTAATATTGTAAAATTCATGTAGGAGAGTATACTGAGTCCTTCTGGGCTACCTCCAATGGGAGGCAGTTATCTTATCTAATATATATTAATGTGCTGGTCAACAGCCATGGGCCAATGATAGCCCAGCACAAGTGACACAATAATAATACAGAATAAACAGAATTAAATGTTGAATACAATTTACAATAATAACAATAAAAAAATTTGAAGTAAATTAAATTATGTTAATTACTGTATGCATATAAATAAAAATAAAAACAATAAAGATAAAATAAAAATAAAATAAACATAAACAATCTTGAACGAAGAATTTTTCTCTACTCTATCATTTATATTTCATAGTCTAGTATATACAGTCACGAAGCTTGAGTTGATGAGGGTACTAGGAACAACAGACTGTGCCGGTACTGTTTCACATTGTATGTGATGAGGCAATAGTAGTGATCCTAGTGGATGCATGTTCCCTATGTATTGAGCTTCGTGACTGTATATACTAGACTGTGATTATACTATGAGAATAATAGTGATGATTCAATAAAAATTAAACATTAATGAAAATTAATAATAACAATAATAATAATAATAATAATAATAATAATAATAATAATAATAATAATAATAATAATAATAATAACAATAATAATAATAATAATAACAACAATACTCGATATTCCAGATGAGTTAAATGGAAATGTTATAAAGTTAATACATCTAATAATAATAATAATAATAATAATAATAATAATAATAATAATAATAATAATAATAATAATATAAAGGTGGAGCTTACCCTTTAAATCAGAATATTGGGAGTGACATATAGTATAATGGCGTTTCATATTGGTTTTCAAAATCCATGCACAACCTTGGGGCAAATTAGGTATTTAATATTTCTTTCATACTCATGTCAGAAAATAAAATTTCTCTTCTCATTACGAATGGAAGCTTCTATTGTTCACAATCGACACAGCATAACACAACTTCAATACAAATATTGCGAAGGTACAAGCGCCACTGATACCATCATTCCTCTGTCATGCAGGGGATAGTAGAAGGGGTTGAGGAAGGAAACATTACGTCTTACAGTGCTCAATGCTCGCAACTCACGCTTGCATTACAACTCACTAAATGGACATGTCTGCTCTACACTCTAGAGATACTGCATCATGACTTTCTGACATGGGCTCAGCGTGATGCAATATAAACATTATGATAATGAAGAAACATTTATGCCCATGGCAGGATTCGAAACAATGGTTATAGCCTCCATGCAACATCAAAGCTGCCCTTTTAATGGCTCTATATATCAAAGTCTGCACTGATTATAATTCATTGCTAACATAAACAATGAATGAGAAATTTAATAATTTTCGAAAATGTACATTATTCCTATTTCATACAATATTTCTTTATCAGATTTTTGCACAGTGATAATTATACGAGGCGTGTTCTTAAAGTAAGTTCCAAAAGGGTGTAGTAAGTAAATGGGAAGATATTTACAAACCATTTTTGTTGCACTATATTCCCCACACTTCAATTATTTCTCAACATAATCTCCACCATTAGTGAGGCATTTATCGAGTCGTGGCACAAGTCTTTCTATCCCCTCATTGTAGAATTCGCCTGTCCGTCATGCGAACCACTCCCGCACTGCTGTTTTCACTTCATCGTCGCCATCAAAACGTTGACCACCGAGGAACTTCTTGAGGTGCAGGAAGAGATGAAAGTCACTCGGAGCCAAATCCAGGCTGTAGGGGCGGGGGGGGGGGGATGGTCAATTTGTTCCCAGTCAGATTTCGAGATGAGATTTTGGGTGTCACAAGCTGTGTGTGGCCGAGCGTTGTCATGAAGCAACACAACTCTGTCGGTCAGCATCCCACGTCTCTTGTTCTGAATTGCACGACAGAGCTTCTTCAAGGTCTGACAATAGGTTTCTCTATTAATTGTTTCACCCCGAGGCAAAAATTCGATGAGTAGGACTCCTTTTCTGTCCCAAAAAACAGTGCACATGACTTTGCGTATTGAAATGGTTTGTTTTAATTTCTTTTTCCTTGGCGATGCAATGTGCCTCCATTCTATGGACTGCTGCTTTGATTCAGGTGTCATGTGAGACACTGAGACACCCAAGTCTAGTCACCTATCACGATATGGTCAAGAAACTCATCGCCTTGCTCACTGTAACATGTGAGAAAGCTCAATGCACTGGAAGCTCGTTCGGTTTTGTGTTCCTCGGTGAGCATCTTGGGTACCCATCGTGAGCACAATTTTCGATATCGTAATCGATCTGTCACAATTTTATAGAGAACGCTCCGCGACATTTGTGGAAAATTCAAGGAAAGCGAAGAAATTGTGAACCTCCTGTCCTCATGAATTTTTTCATTGACAGCACACACCAAATCGTCATTGATCAAAGATGGCCGACCGGTATGCTGCTCGTCATGCACAGAGATGCGGCCCTCATTGAACATCCTAACCCATCTCCTGACCATTCCATCACTAATGGCATCATCACCATACACCTCACAAAGTTGACGATGAATGTCAGCTGGTTTGATGTTTCTCGCATTCAAGAAACGGATAACACACCGCATCTCACAATTGGCGGGATGTCGATCACTAAACATTTCAACTGATCACAACTAACCACACACACGGACTGAAGCTCTGAAACTGCATGCACAGCTTGCCTGAGGACTGAAGAAGAAAACACGCTTGCGCAAAATAATGATTGCAGCAATGCGACAGCTATAATTGAAAACGGAACTTACTTTAAGAACACGCCTCGTATGTTTATACTGCATACAATACCATAGTCTAGTATATACAGTCACGAAGCTCAATACGTATGGAATATGCATCCATAGATAGTTGCTAACCACTAGGACGCCTACAATCGCTTCATCACATACAATGTGAAAAGTACCGGCACAGTCTATTGTTCCTAGTACCTTCATCAACTCAAGCTTCGTGACTGTATATACCAGACTGTGATGATACAATGCACCAGATTTGAAATCTCACTATTAAGCAGTACTTTCACTGTCTATCTTGTGTTACTGCTTGTGTTATATTGTACATCACAAGGTAGAGAGAAAAGAATCTGTTGGGCACTCACACATCAGTACCACTATTATTACTAAGAGTTCATAGTCTGACATAGAAATTAAACTAGGATTATTCTGAAGCAATCTTCATTTCTCAACATAATCCCCTCTGAGATTTCTGAGATTCACACACTTGGTCCACTGGGATTGCAATGATGCTATACCCTTCCTGTATACAAATTCCTTTAGGTATGCAAAAATGCCTTCTACTGCTGCAATAACCTCTTCATTTGATGAAAATTTCTTTCCAGCCAATGAGTTTTCATCTTTGGGAAAAGAAAGAAGTCTGAGGGTGCAAGATCTGGTGAGTAAGAGGAGTGCGACAACAATTCGAGCCATAGTTTGTGTAGTTTAGCAACCTCGACTGCAGACGTGTGAGCAGGTGTATTGTCACGATGAAACAACACTTTCTTCTTGACCATATCCAGCCTCTTCTCGCGAATTTTCCCTTTCTGTTGCTGCAGGAGATTTGAATAATATTCTCTGGTTACTGTTCCCCCCCTTTCCTAGACAGTTAATCATGATTATCTCCTTAGAATCCCAGAACACGAATGCCATGATTTTCCCAGTCGGTTGAGCAGCTCTTGCTTTCTTTGGAGGTAGAATCACTGTGCTTCCATTGTTTCGACTGTTGTTTTGTCTCTAGTATGTAGTAGTGGATCCAGGGTTCATTTTTCTCGAATCAAGCCAGACAATCCCTGAAAATTTGACATTGGACGTGCTCTGTTCCAGTGTTAACAAACACGGAATGAATCTTGCTGAGATCTTGGATGCATAATCTCGCTAATTTCTTGCACTTTCAATCGCCAGTCATTCAACACCATTTCGTTGATTTTTTATAGGATTTCTTCACATATTGCTGTTACTGGACGCCCACTGCAGTGATCGTCTTCCACACTCTCTCGACCATGTTTAAATAGTGCCGCCCATTTTTTCACAGTAAAAAACCGCTGGAGCAGATTCCCCCAGTGTAGTATCCATCCCTGCTTTAATTTCTGTTGAATTCATTCCCTCTTTTGAGAACTAGCCTATTTAATGACAGCACTGAGCTCGATATTTTCCATTTTTGCCAACCTCAAAATTAAAACTACATAAAATGTAGTCAATAGAAAATTATGATTTTTCGTGCTTGATTAATGTAAAATGGCCGCTAACAGGGGAAGCCAAACAGTGCATTTCAGGAAAAACGATAAGTCAATGGTGGAGAGGAGAGTGACGTCACTGTGAAGACAAGCAGTGGTGCTCGACTGTAATGCCAAAGTAAGTATTCATACTTGTACTGTGCTATTGCGACTATTGCATTCAATTCCGACTATTCTAGTTACATTGGCCGCTAACAATGGCTGCACATATTGACACATTTTCAATGCTATGTGGCAAGCCACGAACATTTCAAATGCATCTCATATTTTAGAAATAAAAATTAAATGCACACACTTATTTAAAAGCACTTACCAGGCTACTCAAATATGATGTTCAAAATGTTTGCAGAGATGGTCAGGCAAGCAGTTGTGTTGTGTCAGAAGTATGAACTTTTCCACAATTTATTTGTGAGGTCCTCCATGGATAAGGGTTCACTTATTTAAGAGTATCTCCAGGTCATTAAAAGTACAGTTTTGATGTTGCATGTAGACTAAGACCATGGTTTCAAATTCCACCAAGGGAATCACCACAAAAGAAACTTTTTTTCTTGTACTGCCTACCAGAAAAAAAGGAGGAACTTATCTTCTTTCCTCGTGGGTGAGGCCAAGTCTCTTGTATTTATCTCGTCTCACCCTAATGTCATCTCGAGCCTTCATCTTAGCATACACAGTACAAGGCACGTAACAGAAACTCACGCAAGCAATAGGATATGTCTTAGATGACAGATTAATAAGCAGAAGTCTGTAGACACCTTGATTTCTAAACCAACCTTTGTGAGGAATTATTAAATACAAAGTATATAGGACAAATTCCTATACTCAGGAATGTGCACGAAAATATACACCAAACAATTCACACTCTACTGAGAAAGGAATTCCATCACTGAAAAATTTTCTTTGCAGATGTGAACAATGTGTGGTTAAAATTTAGAACTTAAAAAAAAACCTTAAAACCAGAACTTTAAAAGTGTTTTTAAGAAACTTGGGTTGCAGTTTAATCCCATTTTAGTGTGGTTTCCACCACGGTCAGAGGTCAGTGCTGACAACAGAAAAAACTGTACCAAAACAGGACCATATAGTAACCCAAGGTAACTAATCTTTTTTTTTTTTTTTAATTCCAATACTGTTAAGTTTTTTGTCTCATTATATGGTTCTTTTCAATATTAAATTTGGCTCATTGACTGGATGGTGTGACTTTTGGTGTTCCAAATAAGTACTTTAGTACAATTCTTGGCATCTCTCAGTACAGTTCCTACCCGGAGATCTGATTGTGGGACTATTTTACCTCCAGAGAATTTTACACTGAGGGACTCCATGAATATAAACAGTGAAAAATACAGTTTAAGCCCCCCTCACTACAACAAGGTGAGTACCCACGAGATCAACAATTGGCTCTCTTCTGACAAAGGAAAAATTTGACAGTCTGTACAAAAGAAACCAAATGACCTGGAAATGTACAAATACTTGCACAGACATGTCCAAACATTTTTAACAAGAGCCAGAACAGGTCACATTGTCACTCAATTGTACCTACACTGATTTCACCTTTCTGATAATCCTACTTGTCTGTGGTGTAATAATCATGATGAAGATCTGGAACACATTCTTCTATACTGTCCATCCATAAACCACACAAGAAGTAAATTAAAATCATCAGTACCAGTTGCAGAAGACACAGCCCTGCAGTATATATTGATTACACCCCACCTCTGGCTACTAGCAACAGGCATCTATTATGGACACCGATCAAAATACCCCTCATTTCTCGTGAAAAACAACAACAGAATAGACTACAGTAGACGCTAGTGGACTTTATGTTGTCAGCAAACAGATGGATACATTAAGAAGATTGACTGACTGACTGACTGACTGATACTTTTAAGTTTTATATTTCACCAATAAGTGTTATAAAGTGAACTACAAGAAGAATGAATGTGTGGATGTTGAAAATGTTGACTCCTGACATTCATACATTGTGTCTGGGAGTCAGTAAAAGAAAAAGTTTCTTTTGTGGTGGTTGTGTGACTGAAATAGATGTTTTTTGGTTTGCTGTATGATAGCAAATATTTACGAACCTTGAGTACTCAATAGTTCTGCCCAACAAACTCAAAGAAGGTTTACACAGAATTTTCAAGATATCAAAGTTCTTAGTCGTCCTACAGTGCATCATCTAGTTGAAAATTGTACCCCCTATCTTTAAACACACCATTAAATGATACGTTTCTGGCTCTACTTCAGAAATGGATGGATAGGGTTTATCATTACCTTTAAAATGAATGATGTGTCTGAATATAGGGAGTGCAATTTAAAGTTAAAAAATGAGAGTGGATGTGGGTGAAGGAGTGGAATAGAAAATTCAATCAGCAGTGGTTTCGAACGTTCCCCTCAAAAACTAAATCAATGTGTTTCTCCTCCAAATCGTGTCTCCTGCACATCTAAAATTATTCAAGGTGAGAAGTTTTGAAATGAACACACAGTAGAAAATGTGAATGGTGCATATTACAGTTACTTTCTGGAACACCATTTACAACAGCTGTGCACCATAAACGTCCAAATCTACTGAAATCTCATCCTATTGTGCTACATGATGGTGCTCGTTCTCAATAGCTGCCTCTGTGGTTAATTTACTTCGCAGATGGAACTGGGAAATTCTGGAGCATCCTCCATATTCCCCAGATATGAGCCCATGTGATTTTGACCTTTTCGCGAAAATGAAATTACCACTTAGAGGAGTTAGCTTTAGAACCAGGCAGGTAATTATAGCAGCAGTAGAGCAGTCTGTTCGAAGATTAGTACAACAAGATGCTGTGGATGGCATCCGTTGCCTCCCTGATGTGTGGAGGCAGGTTCTTCCTGTCGGAGATTACTTCTGAACAATGCAACAATGTCACTGTTCCAAAAAGACTTTCTCTGTTGTTAATTCAAATGTTGCCACTAATTATTGAATGACTCGTGTAATACAGAAATTATGTTGCTCACATAGTCTACTGCAGCTCATTAATATTAATTTAAAAATGTATTATTTGAAGAGGTGATGCACTGCTCCTGTGCTCCTTAAGAGAAATCGCCATTGGTTGGATGAGAGAGGTTACTGACTGCATTTCTCTATTCCTTACACAACCGAAGTCTTGATATCTTATGTAGATAGGCCTATCAAAGAATTAGTTCTGGATCTTATTGAAGTGGTAGTGTAACACCAGTCTAATGCAAAGATAGGTATTCAAATGCATGCCACAAATACTTAACAGTATATATTATACTTTATTTCTACAAATTAATTACAGCTATACAAAATGTTTTTACTAATGACAAGTATTAATCATAACCATAAAAAGGAGCTTCTAGATATGCTCTGTGCATATCTGTGGAATTCCTACGGATACGACGACCAATGGGTTCCAAATCAGCATAACATCTGCTAAACACACGATTGACAGCAGCTCGTGCTTGTTCTTCTGTCACACTACGGACAGCCAGTACAGACTGCATGGCCTTTGTTTTCACACATTCCTGAAATTAAATATCCATATGTAAGAAATGCAATTACACAACATGGAACTTCCAGAAGTACCAATTAAATATCATGCATGGATTCAACATTAGTCAAACAGTTGAAGCATTGCTTTTCACACAGAAGACCACTGTTCAAATTCTGATAGATCTAAGCAGAACTTTTCTCGCAGTACTTCCACTTCACTACCATTATTTCATCATCAACATGATCAAAATTGTTATCAACCTCATTATTAACATTTCTATCATATGAAAATGGTGAAAACGCACAGTATCCTATTGCCTTTATGCATATATGAGGGTCACTGCAGATGTTTCCTGTTTGATGGCACCAAGTTTCTGTAACAAACCATGACAGTGACATTGACAAAGTTCAATTCATAGCTTTTACACTTTAAATCACCAGATGGGGACGTTATATCTATCCGGCCCTTCTACAACATGGCTGGCTATAAGAATATTAAGATCCTGCATTTCAAATGGATATATTTTGAGTTGTTGGAGAAACGAAAGTCATATTTATATCAAAGGTAGAGAAAAGTGATTTTATCCTAGCTAAATCCTATCAATCAATAATTATTAGTCTATCATCTTCTATCTTAAAAACACTCGAAGAGTTGGTTGATAGATATATGAGAAGAAAGACAATATGCCTTTCCAGGGTTTCTATCAAAGGGTGTTGGGGGGGGGGGGGGGAGATCATCCCCAGAAAAAACTATGAATTTTAAATCCTTTTATTTTAATTTTTCAGCTATAAAAATGTAAATTTTCTTTAAACACAACAATCAACAATAACAATAATAAGCAACAATGAAGAATTACTCCTTCTAATCAGTTAAACACTGCACAGTTGTGCCAGTGGCTTAAAAATGTCAGTAGGCAGTTATAAGTGATACACTGTGATTGTGTCTGTGTCTAACAACACTATATTGTGGAATAATTACCAATATGAACGATAAGTGTAAGGGAGGAACTTTATTATCTTATTTCACTACTTTTGCATACAATATGGACATAAGATCAGAAATTAACGAATCAGCTTTGAAAATACACTATCAACTTATAAGTCTGCCTGATATTAATTACCCTCTCAGCAACATACATCATGTCCGCAAACTCAAAACGCAAGAAGGTTTTTTACAAAACTTGAAGACACAAACTTGTTATATCCTGGATAACATCTGAATTTTTACCCCTAAGTAATCCACTAGAACTACATCATGTGAATTATCACCTACACCTAATTGAGCAAAATAAGGAAAAAGATTTTGTGGTGATGTACTACAACTCACTACATGTGAGACTTTCCAATTTCGGTATCCACTAGACCAATGGCTGCATGTTTACACCGATGGCTCCCAAATTGATAAGATTGGAAACAATGAAGCTGGAGCCCACTGCGAACTCTTCTCGGTGTATCTCACTACTGGAAAAAACTTTACCACATTTGATGGAGAGATTCGAGCCATAAAAACTGTTTTGAATCAACTCACCAGCAGGTCTACATCCTTTATAAATGTTGTCATTCTAGTTGACTCTAAGCCAGCTTATCTGCAATTGCAAATTACCTGAAACCTTCAGTCAACAATGATGTATTACAATGCAGGAAGATCATCAGAGATATCAATAGCTTGGACAAAAAAGTATCCCTACAATGAATACCACTTCACTGCAGCATTGCAGGAAATGAAATGGCAGCTTCGCTGGCTAAGAAGGGAACACATATTCTCCAAACTTTTCCCTGCACAATCCCATACTCTAGAGCAGCTGTAAACATCTGACACAAAGTCAGAGAGGCTTTCCGAGTTAATTTGGAAGCTCAGATAAAAGATAAACTTTGGAAGGAAGCATTATTAACTGCACTCCCAGAATGGCTAGTTGTTTTTTATTTTAGTAGGTTATTTTACGACGCTTTATCAACAGCTTAGGTTATTTAGCGTCTGAATGAGATGAAGGTGATAATGCCGGTGAAATGAGTCCGGGGTCCAGCACCGAAAGTTACCCAGCATTTGCTCATATTGGGTTGAGGGAAAACCCTGGAAAAAATCTCAACCAGGTAACTTGCCCCGACCGGGAATCGAACCCGGGCCATCTGGTTTCACGACCAGACTCGCTAACCGTTACTCCACAGGTGTGGACGGCTAGTTGTTGCTTTATTTCGTACTGCAACAGGGCATGATTGCCTAGGCAGTCACCTTCACCGCCTAGGTATCCTACCAAGCCCATACTATATCCTCTGCAATACCTTGGACGTCATGGACACTGATCACATAAAAATTTGCTCATAACTTTTAGCTAGCAGTCTTGTGGACAGAGACTTGCAATTGTCTTTGTATATTCCCTATTTGTTTTGCTCTTGGTCATTGTAAGGTTAAAGACATAATTGTCAATTACCTCTGCATTAAATAAATAAATAATTTGATGATGATGATGATAATAATAATAATAATAATAATAATAATAATAATAATAATAATAATAATAATAATAATAATAATACTTACTTATGGCTTTTAAAGAACCTAGAGGTTCATTGCTGCCCTCACATAAGCCCGCCATCAGTCCCTATACTGAGCAAGATTAATCCAGTCCCTACTATGATATCCCACCTCCGTCAAATACATTTTAATATCATCCTTCCATCTAGCCTCAGCCTCCCCAAAGGTCTTATTCCCTCTGGCCTCCCAATTAACACTCTATATATATTTCTGGATTCGCCCATATGTGCTAAATGCCCTGTCCATCTCAAACATCTGGATTTAATGTACCTAATGTCAGGTGAAGAATACAATGTGTGCAGTTCTGTGTTGCGTAACTTTCTCCATTCTCCTGTAACTTCATCCCTCTTAGCCTCAAATATTTTCCTAAGAACCTTATTCTCAAACACCCTTAATCTCTGTTCCTCTCTCAAAGTGAGAGTCCAAGTTTCACAACAATACAGAACAACCGGTAATATAACTGTTTTATAAATTCTAACTTTCAGATTAATAATAATAATAATAATAATAATAATAATAATAATAATAATAATAATAATAATAATAATAATACAATTTAATATCGTTAAACATAAACGATCAAAGTATCTGGCATCTTACCTGATGTTGTTGTTGTACTCTAAATGGAGAGGCATCTCCTTGATGCCATGCACTAAGGAAGCTGCAATGAGTCAGATTTGCAGCCCGTATTTCCGTACATGCTAGATGATCCAGATTCTTGAAATCAAGGTTATTACGGCAGTAGTCAAACATATGAATCATTTCATGAGTTAACACGCCTTGGACCATTCCTTTGCTTCGAGCCACATTCTGACAAATCACAACCTAACGAAACAAATTTAAAAACAAGAATACAGTAATATATGTTACACATAGTAAGCAGTCGATTTTCTCATTCATGATTAGTTTCTCATTTTTTTTTATTTAATGACACAGTATTAACTACAGTACTTAAATTCTCTCAAGTTTCTTCTGCAGGATTTAGAAACAATTTAAGTGATGAAAAAAAAAAAGATCCTTTAACTTGGAGATCAATTATTAATTTACTTGTTTATTTATCTGTATGTATGCACATCAGTACTTATCATAGTAGCAGCAGGCCTATTTCACAACTAACAAACAAACATTCTGATGAGGACAGATTAAAAGAAGTTAAATTTTTTTCTTTCACCTTGTTAATAATGTCGAAAGAAGTGCTTATACAAATTTTGGCCACTCGACCGCAATTACGAGGGTTGTAAAAAATAAGTTCACCAGGAGCCATTAACAGAAAGAAAACATAATTTCATTGGAAAAATGTATTGGAACGGACACAGCAATTGTTGAGCTATTTTTCAACATATTCCTCACCGGAATTGAGGCATGTCATATCATGGGATTGACAGAGAAGTGCAGACAGCTGTCAAACGCTGGTTCCGATCCCAGGCAGCTAACTTCTACGACACAAGGATACAAAAATTGATCCCATGGTATGATAAATGTCTCAATTTCAGTGGGTGATATGTTAACAAATAGCGCAACAATTGCTGTATCTGTTTCAATAAATCTTTCCATGCAATTGCCTTTTTTTCTGTAAACAGCACCAAGGAAAATCACTTTCTGGTTGGCCTCGTAATTGCGGTCGAGTGGCCAAAATTTGTATAAGCACTTCTTTTGACATTATTAACATGGTAGAGAAAAAAAATTTAACTTTTTATCTGCTCCCATCAGAATGTTTGCTTGTAAGCAGGCTAAATTCGATCGACAAACTGTGTTACATTATTTTGAGGTAATAAATAACATGCAAGAAATCCTTTGTTTCTTAACAACAGAGTGGAAAATTGTTCAGGAAAGAAGTCGATAATAAAGGAGAATTTCTGTAGGATGTATGCACTTGTACTGTATGCCCGTTAGACTTTGTGTGGGATCATATGAAGACTGAAGTTTATCATATTCCAGTTACTTCAAATATCTTGTGGCACAAGTTGTTGCTGCAGCTCATGAGTTAAGAGAAATTCCTAATATGTTAGCAATGGTCAGGCAGTCAATGATAATGAGGTGTATCAAATCAAGGGGATTACATTTTTTTTTTTTAATTTACAGTAATTTGTTTTTCTTAGATTATAGTGCAATTATTTCATGAGTTAATTTTTTGCTTATTGTATGTACAGTTCTACAGTATTAGTTTGATTTTTTATTAACTAGTTATGATTTGTTAAAATAATAATTATGACTTAAAAGTGAGGTGATAAAGCATAAATTAGTTTTCTAATAAAAATAATTTAACAATCTGTATCTTGCGAATTATTGATATGGCCATTGATTCCCTATCTATAATTGTTTAGTTGGGTGTCCTTTATTACTCCTGGAAATTTTTCGGTTGAATTCAGATTCACCTGTACAATCACAATTCATGTAATGAATTAATTTCATTTGGTAAACAAAAACAAAAGAAGTATTTTAAACTCACAGGTAAAGAATCTGTCTGTCTGTCTGTCCTGTCTGTCTGTCTGTCTGTCCTGGTCTGGTCTGGTCTGGTCTGGTCTGGTCTGTCTGTCTGTCTGTCTATCTATTTATCTATCTATCTATCTATTTATTTATTTATTTATTTATTTATTTATTTATTTATTTATTTTGGTACAGTTAAGGTCATGAGGCCTTCTCTTCCACACTACCAGAAGTGAAATACATAATGAAACAATGACAAAAATAGTGAAGTCATACTTAAATATAAAAATCACTTTCATGCACATTAACAAGCTTACATAGGCTATAATGAAATATTAACTAAACATGATACATAATTAAGTTATTTACAATTCATATCCTAATTTTACTTTATGATAGGCCTAAATGACAATTTATATACACACAGAATAACCTATAAAAATCGGCTAACACTCACAAATCAATTTCATGTAAAAGTATGTAATTCTTAATTCTTAATTTAAATTGATTAACTGTTCAGCAATCCCTGACATGACGAGGTAAAGAGTTCCATAGGCGACAAACTGACATGGTGAAAGAAGATGAATAGAAAGAGGTATGGTGACGAGGAATGGATAACAAGGCCTGATGTTGATTCCGTAATGTTGTAAGATATTCAAAGCGAGTTCTCAGATATTTTGGAGTGGAAGTGAATAATATTCTAAACAGAACAGATAAAGAATGTGCTATTCTACGTTCCTTTAGGCGGATCCATGAAAGAACTTCAAAAGATGGCGTTATATGACCAAATTTACGAGTATTGCAGATGAAGCGGACACACACATTATGAACACATTGTAGTCTTTCAACTAAATTGACAGTTATATTTGTCAAGAGAGAATCGCAATAATCAAAATGGGGCATCACTAGTGATTGAACAATGTTTCTTTTTATGGAAAGGGACAGACAGTTTCGCAAGTGATTTAGAGAGTGGAGCAATGAAAATATTTTCTTACAGATGTGAGTTACTTAACTATTCCAGTTTAGATCTCTGTCCATTAATAATCCAAGATTTTTTACGGTGTCGCTATACTTAATAAAGACCCATTTATTGACAGTCTTAGTATGGTAAACTTGATAAGAAAATATAGGAACCTTTGAACCCCTTTGAGTTGCGTAAAATTACCAAGAAGAATTATAAAATAGAAACAGACACCGTTTAAGACCATACAAGTATCTAATGTAAGTGTTTACACTCTAGCTGATATGCCAACAGCAACAGCTAACTCGTTTCAAACAAGATTTCAGCAAAATGTACATCCTGAAGATCCAAACTGCAATAGAGACATTGAATTTCGTGTTAGTTATCTTTAGGAACCACCCACTGTTGTAATAGATGCCATAATTTCCCAGGAAGTCACCACATTCATTAAAGGGCTACATACTAAAACATCTCAGAGCCTTTATAGTGTCACCTCTCTACATTTCAAAAACTTACTAGTTACTGCAGTTACATTACTCATGACTATATTTAACCTTTTCCTCTCAGCCGCAGTCCTTCATACCAGCTGAAAAATGCTATTCGTCACAATACCAAAACCTGGTAAAAGTCTTGTTTATCTGCAAACTTTAAGAACAACTAGCCTCCTATCAAGTATTAGCAAATTATATGAAAGAATCTTATTTCGACATTATCTGGATACATATTAATCTGCATCAACAGTTTGGATTTCATACTGGTCACTCCACTATGCTAGAAATATAACATGTTGTCGAACATATTACCATTACAGCCTCATATCAAGGTAAACAGCATACAGTTGCTTCATTTTTATAATGTCAAAAAGGCATTTGACAGAGTGTGACATAATGATCTCCTCTGCAAACTCATTCAATTCAACTTTACTGACACACTTGTCCATTGCATTGCTTATTACCTTACATCTCGTATCTTTCAAGTATACCTTCAACACGAACATTCATCCATTACTCCTGTCAAAGCTGAAGCCTCTCAAGGCTCTGTCCTTGGGCCTACATTTTTTATCGTTTCTATACATCTGATTTTCCTAAGCACAGATCTTGTCAGACTGCCTTTTTTGCAGATGATACTCTTGCGTATTAATACACTAAGAATCTTCCACTTATAATCCGTATTCTCTAGGGTTATATACGTCAATTTGAAGATTGGTTTACAAAATGGAGAATTAACATTAATACTGCTAAAACTCAAGCCGTTATATTCTGTAAGAGACGAGCTCAACTACCTAAAAAAATCAGCGTATTTGGAATCATGTCAATTATGAACCTACTGTCAAATATTCGCGCGCGCACGCATGCACACACACACACACACACACCTATCCACTCCCCTGCCTGCCCGCACGCACCCCCCCCACACACACACACACACACCTATCCACTCCCCTGCCTGCCTGCACGCACGCACGTACCCACCCACCCACCCACTCACCCCCACATCCACACGCACACCCACACACCTATCCACTCCCCTGCCTGCCCTTCAGCACGTACGCACCCCCCCCACACACACACACACAACAACAACAACTACGGGAAGCAGAATGGCAAGCAACAAATAATGAAGGAATAACAAAAAAATACTTCAGAACAGTACGGGACCAACTAAAGACCAAACTACCAATCAGTCACAATTTAATAGCAATACTCACAGGACATGGTAATTTCGGAGTCTATTTTCACCGATTTAAGATTGTAGAAGATTCTACATGCGTGTGTACGGAAAGTGTACAAACAGTGCAACATATCCTATGGGAGTGCAGAAGACTAAAAAGTGAGAGAGAAGACCTTCGTAAAAGTGTAGTGAGATTGAGTGGACAATGGCCGACAGAGAATAGTGAACTAATAAAACATTTAAAGCACAATTCCTGAAATTTACTTTGACGTTTTACAACCTAATATGTGATAGAATTAGAATACAAGACAGAGAAAAGCATAAACTGATGTGATTAGAAATGTATAAATCGTTTAGAACTAAGTAAATACTAATGCATGTAAGTTAGTATGGCACACTTTTAGTGCAATAGAGCATGCAGCAATAAAATATGGCTTAAAAAAACACACACACACCTCCCTCCATGCGCCCACTATAATATCCTAGATCCTCACAGAAAACCAGAAATCTTACTAGCCAATTAATCTAATAATTTTTTTCTGTTTACATATTTTTTTAGTGCTGTTGATCGATAAAAATATTTAATCGATTAACTATTTGAATTTAATCGATTAATCGATAGATTAATCGAATTTTTGTCCAGTTGAAAAAATGTTTTAATATACTGTAATACGCAATTATTGTTAAATTTAACTTGTGTTTGGTGTTAAGCATAAATATTAAATATTGTATATCTGCATATATTATTTCGTTATATTACAAGACAAGTATTTTAATTACTTACTAACATATTTATTATGAAGCTTATAATTTATTGTGTCAATTTCTCCGCAAATTTTTGAGACAAACATAAATAACAAAAAATATCAAGACTCATCTAATTAATACTGCTTCATCCATGATTTTAAATATGCGAGTGCATTCACATGCTCCGAATTAAGTGTCGCTCTACAATTAGTAACAATGTTTCCTGCATCATTAAACACGAAAAAAACTTTTTTCCTGTCAAGCACTTCTTCACAATCGTTCAATTTAAATCCCAATGTTACACAGAGTTTACCTCTCAAATTCTCATATGACATAATGGAGTTTACACTTTTCACAAACCACAGAAAACTGGTTTTTTTTTCTTTACCAAACTAAACAATCTTCATATACAAACTCAGAATAGAAACTGCAACTACAAAACTACAGCATCGAAACAGAAGACTGGCCCCTACTGTAATCGAATTACCAGATTTTAGAAAGAGAAGAAGGTAGTTACGCTTTCACTTGCACACAGTGTAGATATGGCTATTTTATAAGGGATGAGGGAGACAAATCCCAGAAAAGTATGTATTTCGTATGCTAGGAAGATGAGCTGACAACACGATAGAAATTTTCTTGGAAAATCATAAAACTTATTAAGAGTTTCACATTGTGTTTCAACTTTCAATACAGGTAGACTAGGTCCCTGTCCTCATATCTCTATCTCTTTCTGAAGTGTTTGTGCAAAGATTTTCCCTACGCTACCTGGTTTACAGTTAGAAAATAACAGTACTATTGTGCTTTTAAGTAAGCAATTTCTGAGAGAGAAATATTGTCGCAATTTTTAGTATGTGTTTGTATTAACAAAATAATAATTAATACCAACTAAAATCGATTAATTTTAATCGACTCCATTATTCGATTAAATATTTTTATCAATTAATCTTACAACAGAAATTGATCGATTAATCAATTAGATTAATCGACTAAATCCCACAACATTAATTTTTTTGTATTGAAATTATTTTGTATTATTGAAGGCTGGTCTCCTCATGTTTGATCAGAAATTCTGATAAGGCCAATACACTTTTTGGTGTGATACTTGAAACAAAATAGCATAACTTTGGTTATATGTTACATCTTGTGATTGGTTGGTTGGCTCCTGGTAAGACAATTTATATGTAAACACAAAAAAGACAATTCCAACTAGGCCTAGGCCTAAATATATATCAGTTGCATTAAAATGTATTGATTATTTAATCTATCTTGAATAATAAGCAATTAAGTGCAATCTGTTTCTGATTTCTTTTGTCAGAGCCAAACTCTGACTGGCCCCACTCTCAATATCAGAATGGATTCAACCAGGGGACAGTGTACATGAGAAAACACAATCTATTTCCCATTTATGCAATAAAATTAATCTTTAATAACGTCAAAATAGGCTACTATTCCTAGGAACAGAACACCTAAGTTAGAAACATGATTCTACATTTAACAGTGTCTCTAGGTAAAACATGCTCATGAAATTTAGGTTTTGGTTCAGCCATTCAATATCCTGAGGAGTACTTATGAGAAAAAAGGATATTCTACATAAAGAAAGCGAAGTAGCTACTATATAAAATGTTTATTATGGTAAAATATCAATTTGGGAAGCAACAACATGCTACAAAATGTCAGGGTTTCCCTTACCACGGTTTGTAAAAACTCTCAGTGAATTTGAGAAAGATAAATTCAAATAAACCTATTTACAATTAAAAAAAAAAAAAGAAACTATCTATGACAATAAGGAATTCAAAATTTTGGAAAAGTTGACACAAAAAAAACTTCATGTTTAATACCTTCATGGCCCCACATTATGATCAGTTGTTCTTTCTTTATGATGAAATGTATTTTTAATTCATGTCTATACAATATGATTCTTAAACTACCTGACCTAATTAAAAATTCTAGTTTTAGAGAAACAGACATAAAAACTCAGTCAACATTTCTTTTGAAGAGTACACATCTGCTATAATACTTAATTAATAATTTTCACTTTTTATAAGTACTCATCCTTATCAAATTACTCCCACTTATGAATTTACGAATGATATTTTCTTCTTTATCTAAAAATAAAAATAGTTACTGAAATCTGTATACTCTGTCCTCAGGTGCACTTAACCATTCCAAGATACAAGAACACACTCGAAACACTTTGCAGATAAATCGAAAAGATAATGGGCCAAAGAGGTACATAATTAATGGAAAACTACAGAAAGCTTTTAAAACATCAGCCAATGAAAACTAAAACCGAGTTCCAGGTACAACACAATCCCTTACTTTTACTACAGAAATAAAGTCTCTTTCATGGTTTCGAACAGTTAACTGCATTTTAAAAAAAAAAGTGATATCTAGATATAAATTACCTGATTGAGTAAAGGGTCATATCCTCCACTGACAGAAGGATCACATACTTCACATGCTATGTGTCGTCTCAGGTTAACTGCACTGTATACAAACAAGCAAATTAGAACTGATATAAAGACAATAAGTGATATGAGCTATATAAAACATACCGTGTATATAAATGATTGCTGCACTTTTGTTTTACATACAACATTACAGCTTTAACCTCCTGAGTCTTGAGAGTATAGTACTTAGGTATAGTGAGGATCACATAAGAACAGTTCCTAAACCATAAATATTGTCGTCTTGTCAGTGTTGCCAACTGTTATCAGACATCACACGATCCTACGTACTAAATGACTTATTTACTTACCTACTTTATGTTGGAAGGTTATTCTAAATAATTCAATAATTTGTAACATATTTTCGTAGGCAAACTATACGGGAAAGGGATCAATATGTCAAGTATTTTGTCTGGCAAATTCATTGGTTTGACTACGCAATTGACGAGACATAACCTGTTGGTGTTGTTGTTGTTTTCTAATGCCAGGCGTTTGACAATAAAATCATTTGACCTCTTGCACTCCAATATTTTTCAAAGCTATTGTCATGGTACGAGACATGACCTAAAAACGTATTTTGTTTGACCACATGAAATTATTAGTACTAACTCCGAAAAATTACCTAACTATAGTCTTGATTATAAACACAACGTAACACATAAAATAACTATTATATATTAATATTAATAATGATATTAATTAATTACTAGTATGTTCCAATTTCGCTAGCTTCCAGTAACTGGCTCAGAAATCTAGTACAATTTTAATTTCATGGAACTCCAGTACCGACAAATATTGTCGATATCTGTCACACCTGCCAACATACCACTTACAAAATCACTACCATTTGTGGTATTTGTCAGTATCGAAATTCGAAACGAAGTTGGCAAAAGAAAATTCAACCTGCAAACTAAAATATCACTACAATCCACTAGCATATGTTGTAATAGGGGAAAAATGGTTAGGTTTCACCCTTAGGGTATGAAGTAAGCTGACCCAGACTATATACTATACCATACTTCATACATGATTATGATATAAGATGTATGTGCAGAGACCCAAAGTATAGTATAAGATACCTGCATTTGTGCTCTAACTGTAACCTGACTTTATTTTGAAGTGTAGAATTATACTGAACTTTAAAAATAGAACAACAAATGTCTCGGGACTCAGGACGATATAGATGTAACTATGAAAGACAAACTCTGAAAGTTTTACATACTCTAAAATGCTCAATGTAAGACCCATTCATGACCTGACAAATGTCAAATCTATAATTCAGCTCATCCCATATTTTTTCTAATACCATCTTATCAATTGTTTTGAGTAATTCAGAACTTCAATTCATCAATATCCAGTGGTACAAACATTTTATCCTTTACTTACTGCCATGAAAAGATGTCATATGGAGTGAGGTCAGGAAAGAAGGAAGGCCACTTCATTCACTATTCATTTGCATCTCCAGCTCTCCCAATCCAACAGTGTAGCAAGCCTAGCTTGGCATTCAGGAATTCACCAAATTCCAGTGAAAATAAGGTTTATTATAAGATGAACATGTTGCCATGTTCTGTAAGCCACAGTATCATAATGTGAACAAATCACAAAGTGTTCGAAATGTTTACACATTACCAACACTTGTTCCGAAAGAAAGAATCCTATCAGTGGTGAAGTCTGGCAGTAAAGATAGGTGATATGAGATAGGTAGACCACCAAATTTTAAATCACTAAGAGTTTGACTTTCCATGTAGTTCCCCTCGTATTTTATCCCAGGAAGTGCATCAATCATTTATGCACATGATGTTTGTACATCAGCAAAAAAAAAAAAAAAATTATAATTCAAACACTTACCATCCAGAGCTTTTAAGGGCACCAAGCATTAACTTCACAAGTGGACCTGAAAGAATAACACACAGAAAATGATACAGTAGCACAAAAGCTGGTGAAACTAGGGCTGAGGTAGTTCCGGTGATTTCAGAAATGAAAATTGTCGAATTTATAAGAGATTTTTTGTGGAGATGCAGTTGATCGTATATGCAAGGCATAACAAAAGCCTGAACTAACCAAACATAACCTGTCATAGATTCGTATATGCGAGGTGTATAAGCAGAGTACAAAGGGAACTAGCCTACCTCAGCGCTAGTTTAGCCCAGGTTCTTTAAGTTATTTTACAATTCATGTTTTGATTTTCAGATAAGTCAGTTATTAAATACAATAAATAATGTTAAAATGTTCAATCTTATGACATCAATTTAATATTAACATTTGTTAATACATGTTAAATACAAATAATGTATAAAAGTTTTCACCTTTTGCGGCATCATCAGAAATAATTTGCTCCTATGATATCTAAATTATGTAGTGGAATTACAATTAAGAAATGTTAATGTTAAATTGATAAGTCATGAGATTGAACATTTTAACATTATTTATTTTATTCTTTGAGTTAATTTTTATCTGAACTGAAATTAACCAAAGCAAAATAACTAAGCCTACACCATCTAAATAACTTAAGTTAACCCAATCAAAATTAACATAACCAACCCAAAACCAACCTAAATAAACTTAAACAACAAAAATAACTAAAACTAACATGGGAAAATAAAAATAAAACAAATTAAATTAAAGCTAACTTGAATCATTAGCATAGCTCAGGTGATAAATATATTTGTCTGCAAAGACATAGCTGCGATTGGGTATGGGGGCAATTTGTGCTTGAGCTGATTACCTGGTTGGGTTTTTTCGAGGTTTCCACCAACTGTAAGGAAGGTCAGATAATCCCCTCATGTTGTAATCATCGATTCTATCAATGCTAAATAATGTAATAGTTGATACAGCGTCGTTAAAACAATTAAAAAATCATAACCTTAAGAAATCAGAATTAACCTAAAGTAAGGTACCAACATTAATCTTAACAACTCAAAATCAATCTAAGAAATCCAAAAATAATCGAAACAAACTAGGCAATGTAAACACAACATTTGCATATCTGAGAAAGGGAAGGTGTACATAATTTGTATGTAAGTAGACTTTGACTTTATCACAATGATTTCGCAGTGCACTTTAGTGAGTAAGAATTGAATTTAGCCTAGACCTATCTTTTTTTTCTCTGATTCGGCTCTATAGGTCTACATTTGGCGAAAGTGGATTGGGATAAAATTGAAATGCATTTGCAAGTGGCCTTTTCTTGCGCAGTAGCCTATACATTTTGAATCATGCTGTGTACGTTACCAGACACCCAGTCAGTGAAAGGTGCAATACATAGTACTCTGTAGTTGTCAAATGTAAAGGATTCTGAGCAATCGCGATCTTAACATTACTTTTGTTACTTTGATTAGAAAAAGTTGTGTTGATTAAATTTATAAAAAGAAAGTAGTTTTTTCATCATCAGTGTGTTCTGTTGTAATTATTACAACTTAGCTGCAATGAAATTTGATTATGAATTAATAATTTTAATAGTGAATTACTTATCGTCATAAACTACATTGAAGTTATTAGACAAAGTATTTCTTTACAACTGTTTTGCCATATTAAGGTACAAATGTATTTATGTACTTTGCTTCTAGTCGGGTCATATGTACCATCAATAAAAGAATAATTGAGTGCCAACACCAATTTTACACCAAAATAAGGGTGGAAAGTTACTGTGAAAATGAGGGTCAAAGGAGAGGTATGGGTAAGCAGGATCACTCTATCGAAGTGGAAGGGGTAGGCATCAGGGAGGGGCAGCATATACATCTCATTTCCATGCATTTCCTTACTGATCACAGAGAAAAGACGAGTTGTATCAGTGACAGGTTAGGTTAGTTTACGCTTTTGGTATGTCTTGCATATATAGTCACAATTGCCTAAGAATGTCACAACCCCACCCAAACCCCTCCCTCCCACGCCCGCCTTCCTTTCTTTATTGTAAAGATTTACTTTAGACAGTAATTGGGACTTATCCAAATATTTTAATGTAAATGTACTATAATTGTATAAATGAAAGCTATAGGTCATCTTCCATACTAGGTCTATATAATATAGGCCTAACTTAGTTTTTTTTAATTGAATTAAGGTAATTCAATTTTGAATTTTATCACATAGCTATGGAAGCAAAGTCTGGACCATCAAAATGGCTGACGAAAGGAGACTTACAACAGTCGAAATGCGATTTATGAGAAGAAATGCTGGTTACTCCCTCCTTGACCATAAAAGAAATGACGACATTCTTAAAGAATTTATTTTATTTTATTGGGTTATTTTACGACGCTGTATCAACATCTAGGTTATTTAGCGTCTGAATGAAATGAAGGTGATAATGCTGGTGAAATGAGTCCGGGGTCCAGCACCCAAAGTTACCCAGCATTTGCTCGTATTGGGTTGAGGGAAAACCCCGGAAAAAACCTCAACCAGGTAACTTGCCCCAACCGGGATTCGAACCCGGGCCACGTGGTATCACGGCCAGACGCGCTGACCGTTACTCCACAGGTGTGGACTCTTAAAGAATTAAAAGTACTACATTTAATTACCCAGTACATAGAACAATATAGACTGAACTGGAAAGAACATGTTGCCAGGATACCCTCCAATCACTTGCCAAAACTGATCTTACGCTATACTCGAAGAGCCCGAAGAAATTTGGGAAGAACTAAAATATACACTGTAAAATAGACACTGTAACAGACCCCCTAGGTCTAATACGTGAAATTATTATGATGATGAAGTTTGATATGGAATAATGTCCACCACTGTGGAGTAATGGTTAGCACATTTGACCGTGAAACGAGCAAACCCACGTTCAAATCCTGGTTGGAACAAGTTACCTGGTTGAAGTTTTTTCCGGGGTTTCCCCTCAACCAATTACGAGCAAATGCTGTGTAACTAGTGCTAGACCCTGGACTTATTTCGCTGGCATTATCGCTTTCTTCTCATTCAGATGATAGATAACCATTCCAATTGATAATGCGACGTAAAATAACCAATTAAAAAATTGAAATCATTTGCAAACCTGCGCCTTTGGACTAAACTAACGTTGAGGTAGTTTCCTTCATACTCCGCTTATACACTTTGCACATACGAATCTTTGTCAAGTTAGGTTTGGTTAGTTTAGGCTTTTGTTACGCCTTGCATATACGATGAACTGCGCCTCCACAAAAAAAAAAAAAAAAATCCTTGGATAACTTTCAGAACACGGATTCCCGTCTTTCCCTCTTACTTCAAAATTCCAACCTTGTGTACACAAAATAAATTATTGGCACTGAAAAGTGTCTTTTCGTAAGCACGATGATACGCACTTAACAAAAGCAGACAAATCTGCTCTTTTTAGTATTTTAAGATATTACTGTCAGTGAGGAATCCATATATTGAAATTCAACAATTTTTAGGTTTTCTAATTGGTTATTTTACGACACTTATCAACTGCTGTGGTTATCTAGCGTTTGAGTGAGATTAAGGTCATATTGCCAACAAAATGACTTGGGGTCCAGCACCAGTTACGCAGCATTGTTCTTAATGGGTTGAGGAAAACTCCCGGGAAAAACCTCAACCAGGTAACTTGCGGACTGTAATGTAAATTGCCCACAACGCTTAAACAAACATTCAACCACAACATACCAAATTTACGTACTGTTTTTCACACAATAGTAGACATTTTCTTCACAACTTAGCTTGTCAAAAGTTTCTTTGCCTTCGCCACGGAATAAAATATTTTTCCAGCTGGGTTTATATTTTTCACCTCGTCTCTCAGGATACAAATCGTAACCCCAACTTATAGGATCTAATACTTCATTTTTCTCATTGTCGACACTTCCAGGTTGAGATTTTTGTGTAGCCGCCGGAGGCTGATCTGGATCTTTCTTCGCTTCTTCACTTACTACTGAACATTGTGCAGAATAAACCATACTTCAGCACTTGGTTTGGTTTAATACAATGTATGTTCTGGCAATTATTGTCTAGGAATATGTATATATTTTACGAATTCTAACAGAAAGCACCGAAATCTTTTCGTGGTACAAACATAACCTTTTATAAAGGTTTCTGCAAAATCTTCTCGTTAATACACCTCATTACACAACAAATTCAAAGTCCAATCAGCTAATTTCGAGTCCTATTCTCTTCTTACTAATTGTTTAATAATTAAAAAAAAATTCTTTACTTTACAGTTCTGCTTTGGCTCTACAACTACTCATATCACGTAGTCTTCTCTTTCTATCTCGTTGTGTTTACCTCGTGTTACCGTTGCCAACACAGGTTTCACTAAAATTCCCTTCCATTATATAAAATTTCTCTGTCTTTAAAGAAATATCCTTAAATAGTGAAATATTTTAAGAAATTTCTTCTGTCCTTACACTAATAATAGCAAATCGAATAATTTAATTATACACATCATAAAATTTCAATGACATATTTATTTTAATACGTTCAATTGCTATCACAGAATTTCTGTCACCCAGCCCAAGTGATATAACATTTGTTTTAAACGTCGATGACATCCAGTAGCAGCTCGTGAGATTTTAGCTTGGTAGGGCACTGGAAACGCGATCAAACTTCACACTACGGTAGGACCACTGCTGGATTACACCCTATGGTTGTTTAAACTGCCTGCCCAACGAAAGGTTATGCGCGAGTATTTTACAGAATTTTTACTTTAAATCTCATCACTCAATTTTGACTTCCACCACTTCTGCTCTAAACGGCTCAATTTATGAATATATCGCCGGTCATCTCTTCTTGGTAGTCCACGGTTTTCTTTGATTCCATAATAAACTCCCCAACTTCCACAAAGTATCTTCACTTCCAGTGGCGGCTCGTGGGTAATGAATTCAGGGGGGGGGGGGCTGCATAGAAAAATAAACCATGCACTTACCTTATTTAAAGATTAGTTCCATGCGCCTTGTCTTGTAGGTTGCAAACTTTGGAATCATCTTCTTATTAAAATCCGATATGTCGTTTAGTTTAATATAGTCTTTACAATGGAAAACATAGCTAATGCGGTCAGTCTCTCTTCTCTCATCGTATTTCTGAGATAGGATTTTTACTCTCTTCAAACACGAAAAGCAACGTTCTGGTTCGGAAGTTGTCATTGGTATGGTGATAGCTATGCGCAGTAGTTTCACAACTTCTGAAAATGAGGCCTGCAAGTTCTCAGATAGAAGAAACTGCAAGAGCTTGACTGTGTCACTAATATTTCTGAATTCTTGTCTCTGATACAACACAGTGAGTTCCGTTTTTAGTTTGTCTTTATCGAACATTGGAAAAAGCTTCACACATACATTTAGGTCATTTTCAGGAAATGAGCTTTTGTAGCATTCAAATTTTTCTTGACACAGAAGAGAAGATAATATCAGATGATCTATGAACTGGAATCGGGTGTTAGCTTGTGTGAAAATGAGGTCATACACTTCCTTGGCTGCCGCAACCCTTGTCTGAATCCCTTCGACCTTACGACGCTTTTTAGGGTTTTCATTTTCACAGATCTCGCTGCTCAACTGTGCACTGTTCCGTATTGTCTGTATGGCATTAACAAAGCTTGATATGCAGAGTCGGCCTCGGTAGCATAGTCGGTTGCGGGTTCGATTCCGGCTCAGGTCGATGGCATTTAAGTGTGTTTAAATGAGACAGGCTCATGTCAGTAGATTTACTGGCATTTAAAATAATCCTGCTGGACAAAATTCCGGCACACCGGCGACGCTGATACGAGTATAACCCCTGCAGTTGCGAGAGTCGTGAAATAAACCATAATTTAATATTTTATATGCAGATTTGAACCTTAGAAATATCTAACTGGCGATGTTGTACTTGGTTGTATAATATATCTACATGATACATCAATAAATGAAAAAAAAAAACTGAGCCAGAAATTGAATTCAGGATCTTCAAGAGTACGCACCAGGGCGCTTGCCTCATGTATTGTGATGATGTTAGATGTTTCAGATTCCATTATGGCTTGAAAACATTCTAGCAATGGCTCCTTCTTCTCATGAACAACATTTATGTTACTGTTCTTATTTTAAAACTCCATCTTGTTGCCCCAGCTGATGGAATTTTCTTTGAAACACATTAATCTAATACAGACTGTGTGGAGATCGAGAGAAGAAAGCAGGGATACTGGATAAATTAGCAAAAGATATACGAGCTTTGTAGGCTATTTTGTTTAGCGGCTCTTTCCATTATGAGATTCAACTGATGGGCACTTAATTTCACATTTCTCCTGAATTGTTAAGGTACTGAATCGAATAGACTGTAAATATTGTACAGAATTAAATATTGTTGCACTTGTTATACTCACAACATTAAAGAAAATGTATTTAAAACTGCGAGCTACTGACAAACTGCTGCAAATTTTGCAGCGCCTGGAAACTCTGGATTCACGGCGAGGGGCTAGCAGGAGGAGGGGTAAAACTAATGCGCAAAGCATCCGAGACGAGACTGGCAGCTCCAGGGGAGGAAGTGGCTTCACCAATTCGTCCTTGTCTCTCGTTTCGCTTTGGCAGCACCAGGGGAGGAAGTGACTTCACTAACGATTGCGTGCATGTCAATGAGAGAGAATTTTTTTTTTTTTTTCAATTCGAGCAGCTAAATAGAGACTGTATAATTTTTAATGTATTTCACAACATAAAACGAGACAAGAGCCACAAATGTCTGGGGGTGCTGCAGCTCCGCAGCCTCCCTTCGAAAGCCGCCCCTGTTCACTTCCTATGTGAAGTAAAATGAGATGCCTACATTTCCAAGTTGGATTTTTCAACCCGGTAGTCAGCCCTGAAAAAATGCCTGTTTTTTTTTTTATGGTAGAATCTACCCACACTTTAGAAACAGCATAAACTTCGTTGACCCAAGTCTCGTCAAGAAAATATAACTCGTCCCTCTCGTCTATATTCTAGTATTTTCCTCAAATGCTTTCTACATCACAATAATATATCTTCGCGGGCAACAATAATGTTCTTTCTGTTTCTTTGTGGAAACTCAAACACGATCTCCCGCAGAATATTGTGAAGACTTGTCTTCTTGAAGTTCGGCAAGTCGAGAGCACTATTTATAAAACCCATTACATTATTTTTTTAGGTGGCTTGTACATTAAAAAAAGAAGTGTTGCACTTTACGACGCACTGCACCACTTACAAACTCGTCACATTGCATTTCTGTCACAGATTTTCTGCGTTTAAGTGTTTTATCCGGTGTAGATAAATGACTTTATTTATCACTTCACTGCGTGCAGAGTCAGTGCTTGGTTAAGAAACATCAGTAAACTCTGCCGTCAAATTCACTATGTCCTGAATGCTTTATGTTGGATACTTTTCACAGAATTTACTGAAAACTCATTTACAACAATTTTCTTTCGTCACTTCTCAACGTTTTTTTTTTCCCGATGCTTATAGAGGATTCCACTCAACATTGAACATATGGAGGTTATTCCATCAACTTTTTATAGCCTAAGTATTTTTCTTGAGAACTGGGAATTTTATTCGTTTCATTTAATTCATAGAACATAATTTCATTCAGAACTAGATCGATTTCGTGTGCTAAACTTGTGTACCTCTAAAATTACCATATATTTAATTTATGAATAACGGGGTAACAGCTAAATTGAAGGAATATTCTTCCGCTCTCTTGCTGAAGATCTTCGCTGGAAACTTACGAGACAAATAAGGGTGGTCTAAGATTTCATACTGTTAAAACACGCTTATTTGAAGAAGTACACAAAATTTAACTGTCAGGAAAACAATAAAGGCATTAGATATGTATCTTAAGTTTTTCTTTGTTTATAGTATGAAGTTAATAACGGAAAAAGTGTGCTATACATAATCCTAAATTTGTATTGTAAGTATTTCTTAACTTTTTTTAATAACGGAAAACGTGTGCTGCACATAATCTTAATTTTGTATTATAAGCACTCCGTAACATTTAATATCGGAAAACGTGTATTGCAAATAATCTTAAATTTGTATTATAAGCGCTTCTCAACATTTAAATAACGGTAAACGTGTGCTGCATATAATCTTAAGTCTGTATTATAAGCACTTCTTAACCCAATAAAATAACAGTATTATTATTATTATTATTATTATTATTATTATTCAAATACTTGGGGTGTACTATAAGCAGTAACATGAGCTGCTGTCAAGAAGTCAAAAGGAGAATAGCAATGATAAAGAAAGCTTTTAATAGAAAAAGGACCTCTGAAGAAAGAATTAAGGAAGGGACTAGTGAAGTGCTTTGTGTGGAGCGTAGCATTGTATGGGGCAGAAACAGGGGCGGCTCGTCCATAAGAGCTGCAGCACTCCCTGCTATGAGAGGAAAATAAAAATCATATTTATTTTAGAAGAATTGTTACGGCTTTTATTGGTAAATTGCTATATATTTCATCTGGCCGGGAATGTGTACTATTATCTTACGCATTATCTTTTTGCGCGTCGACTGTACTGGAATCGACACTGTATTCAAAGTCGTCCTGGGATCTGCAGGGTGGAACAGATCGTAGAGAGTGTGTCTTGCTTGGTCAGGGGGTAGAGAGGTGAAGGGAAGCAGAAAGAAACTGCCGCTGTTCAAAACCCATATTTCGCTGCAGTGGCTTGCAGAGCCAGGCCATAAGGGAAGATCTTTCCTCCACTCCCACATCGCTATTGTAATGCTACGTCCAATGGATTCTCTGTTCCCTTGAAACTTAATGGCAAAATTTTTATTTTCTCTTCACATACTTATTGTTGTAGAATCTTAATATAACGAAATTAATATTCTCTTTTGCTTTATTATTACGTATATATCCAGCCTCCAGGAGAACCTAATAGGATTTGCCGTAACTCAAAATGATTGCACGAATAGAATCCTTTTGATATAGCACGTAAAATACGAAAGAGACTTCTTTTCCAGTTTTAGAAAATTGTTGACCATCAGTATATCTGAGTGTTGCTTTGGTGTGACGTCTTAGTACCGTAACGTAACCAGTGCAAATTTGCTAACATGAGTGTGTGAATTACAGAATATTAATTTTATTTTTCTCAACTTTCCCTTGCGAAAAAAATTGATGTAATGAAGTGAAATTAAAGGGTCGTCAGTTACCCGACTTAAATCTTACTCAAGCTTCATCCAGCCGAAATAGTGCATATATGTAAGGAAGTACAACAATGAAATTTACACATTTGTGGTTACGTGGATGTGAACAAAATAAATTCTGTATTTCGTTTTCCTTGCTTCCTCTTCGGTGGTGATACTGCATAGACTAGGAGAGGAGCGACAGATTTAGGACATTTGCCCCTAAAAATTAAAAAGCACGAATCTTCGCAGTCTCACCTGAAAAATGTTGTTTCATTGGCTATGTTAGGCAAAACTAATATTGCTGCGCAATTAAATGAAGCGAACAGAACAAACATTCTCAAACATAATCAAGAAGTGAGAAAAAATTGTGAAATTATTTAAAAAATATTGATTGTATCAAATTTTGTGGCCAATATGAACTTCCCCTTAATGGACAAGATGAAAAAACGATTCGAAGGACTCTGGTGTATTTCGTGGATTGCTACATTTCGTGAGTAATCTAAACGAGCCTCTCAAAAATCATTTGGAACATGCCACTGTTTAAAGGTAATTCTAAAACAATTCAGAATGAACTGGTAGATTGCGTGTTGAGTGTCTGCCGATCTGAAATTCAGACTGAAATCGATGGTATTAGTTTTTTTAGCGATTATGGCAAATGATGCCACAGACATTTCCCAATTAAGTCGATATGTCGATATGTAGTGCATTTATTTTTGTCCTATACTTATTAGTAATGATATCAAGAAATGAAATTTGTATGTACCAAAATCTACTGCAGCTCCCACAATCCACAAGTTCACGAGCCGACACTGGGCAGAAACATGGACATTATGACGAAGTGAAGAGAAGCGAATAGAAGCATTTGAAATGTGGATATGGAGAAGGATGGAGCGTGTGAAATGGACAGAATAAGAAACGAAGCTGTGTTGGAAAAAGTGGATGAAGAAAGAATGATGCTGAAACTGATCAGAAAGAAGAAAAGGAATTGGCTGGGTCACTGGTTGAGAAGAATGTGACTTCTGAAGGATGCACTGGAAGGAATGGTGAACGGGAGAAGAGTTCGGGGCAGAAGAAGATATCGGATGATAGACGACATTAAGATATATGGATCATATGCGGAGACAAAGAGAAAGGCGGAAAATAGAAAAGACTGGAAAAAGCTGGGTTTGCAGTGAAATACTTGTCCTTGGGCGGAAGACTATGAATGAATTATTATTATTATTATTATTATTATTATTATTATTATTTGTAATTGCAGTAACGTTTTAGGTCCCTAAAACTGTATTTTAATGCATACTTTCGATTAATATGGAGACTAGTTGAGGTGTATAAAAGTTGGTTAATGGCCTAAATATCCGAAGTCTAGTTATATTGTATATGAAATATAATGTATGTTTTTGCAGACATCATTAAGACATTAATATGTCTTTTTTTTTATCATGTTGTGCGATAGACTTTGCTAGAACGCTGTACCTATTAGGAAGATACTATACCTCACTCATTGTACTAACGGAGGTCTCTCGCGGCAAGAGTGTACTAGCCAAGACCCGTAAGACCAATGCTTTTTTCTTAAGGTGGGATACTCTATAACATATTCTATGCGAGCAATCATCTTGCAAAATTTCCGCCCGCTCATCTGCCATCCTTCCATAGCATTTTATGCGCATGCGTTGCATGCCAGAATTTTAATATGTTTAATAATTATGAATTTATGACAGGTTTTCGTAATTATATAATTAAACAATGTTTCAAGTTGCTTTAAAAATTATTCTTATGATTGTATAGAAGTCATAGGTCGATTTCGCGAAATATACAGCGAACTACATTTTCACCTAGGTATGCCAAATAGCACAAATGTAAGGTTCCTTCAGCCAATGTCATCTTACTCATACACGTGCATTTGTTTACATGACAACATATTCTAAGCCCGGAATTAGAATAGCTATAGACACTTATAGAAATATGTTAACTATATTTTCCCCAAGTATAGTTGTCATGGAAAGTAAGTAGAGGTTTAATTGGAATAAGTTTCAATTACGTCATTTTCCTATAATATGGAATATATTTCATATAATGACGTCAGTATTACAGTCACAATGGTAAAAAAAGTGCCAAATAATTGTAAAAATTATTGATATAATAATAACAACAATAGTGTAGGCTTTATTATCATTTCTATCTTGCTTATTGCTCATATTTTGTTTATATTATTCAATTATATCCTCATATATCAGCTGTGGACAGAAATTTGATATATTACTTTTTATGTCTGAGCTCACTTCTGCCACGTCTACGTTACAAATTCTGAATTCCTTGTTCCTGTTCCACTGTCTTTTCATTCCAGATCATTATTTCGCTGCCTGTTAAAAATTGTTAATATTTATTGTTCGTATTCGTCGTAAGTAGCCTACATAGAAAAATACATTTATTAAATATATTCTTTAATTTGATTTGAACAGAAGTACTTACATATAAGTTATAAAACGTAGGCAAAATAATAATAATAATAATAATAATAATAATAATAATAATAATAATAATAATAATAAAGAAGATTTAAAGAGAAAAAGCGTTTGAGAACTGAAGCTAGAAAAAACATAAAGGCAAAGGCTTGCTCTTATACCAACAATATTCCCCGGCCAATGAGTGGAACCGGAATCACAAGGGTCTTTCCTGTAGTGAGTGGAGGGAAGCGATCAAGATGAATGCGAACGTATCAGCTGTGAGTAATGTACCTGGCAGGTCTTTGGGCAGTAACCTCTGTCGACGTTGCGACAGGAAGGTTGAAACCCTTGCCCATGTCCTGAGGGCCTGTTCACATGGTGAACTTCTACGAAATACGCGGCATCATACAGTAAGATCTATAATAGCAACTGCCTTAAGGAACAAAGGTTATTCAGTACACGGCATATCCAGTGAGGGCAGTAATCGAAGAATCGACATAATTGCATTTAAATCTCCCCCTCTTGAAAGTTACATCATAGACCCTACTGTGAAATTCGTATCGCACGAACACCAGCCAGAAGATGTACACGAGGAAAAAAGGAATATATATTAACCGTCCATCAGTTTTTATACAGACAAATACCATCTGGAATCCATCGTCATTACGGGACTAATGATAGGAGCCCATGGGACCATACATCGGTTCCTAGTCGACTTCTGGAAATATTTTGGCCTGCATAAAGATATTTTAAGAGATCTAACAATTGCAGCAATCAAAGTATCTATAGCTAGTTTCAGGCATCATACATATGGACCATGACTAATACGCATCTCCTTGACGTTACTTCGTTTAATATCATGTGTTTCAATATAATTTCAAATTGCTATTTTTCACTCTAACAACAACGTATCACTAAGCCTCATGACATTTACTCTATTTATTGTATCATGATACTCTTTGTCCATGGCAACCTGTAGTGGTTACAGGAAGAAATAAAATAAAATAAATAAATGATTATTTTTATGTTGAAAACTGAAATGTAAAAATCTTTAGGCTATATGAGAGTTATGTCAAATTTCTCACGAACTGACAATTTAATGTTCTTTAGATACGTTTGCTTCAATTTGTTTGACACGTTTTGTTGCTGAGACTGACGTTTCTTTTTGTTTGCTATTAGGATACTCTTCTTGTTCGTAAGATGTTTAGATAAAGAACACCAGCATTTTAAAAATATAACTTCTTCTGGTCTTCGGTTACTTTTTGATAAAACTATAGTCTACATTATCCAAACCCACACATTTAATTCTGACAAATTCCTTCGATCTGAGGAGGATGAGATGTATGCATTCCCATGAGTTTAAAAATGACTGATTCTTTTTATATTCATTCGGTTCTACAGTCAGTGAATGTTTACATCCGCCACGCACCATCAGCTGCAACAATAGACACAGCCGCCAACGCCCATGCTCCATCGGCGGAAACAACAGTCACAGCCGCCAACGCCCACGCTTCATCGGCGGAAACAACAATCACAACCACCAACGCCCATTCTCCATCGGCGGAAACAATAGTCACAGCACGCAACGCCCACGCTCCATCGGCGGAAACAACAGTCACAACCACCAAAGCCCATGCTCCAGCGGCGGAAACAACAGTCACAGCCGTATACGCTGAAGCTCCATAGGCTCAAACAACAGTCACAGCCGCCTAAGCCCATGCTCCATCGGCGGAAACAATAGTCACAGACACCAACGCCCATGCTCCATCGGCGGAAACAAGTCACAACCACCAAAGCCATGCTCAATCGGCGGAAACAACAGTCACAGCCGCCTACGCCCATGCTCCATCCGAGGAAACAATAGTCACAGACACCAAAGCCAATGCTCCATCGGCGGAAACAACAGTCTCAACTACCAACGCCATGCTCCATCGGCGCAAACAAGTCACAGCCGCCTACGCCCATGCTCCATCGGCGGAAACAAGAGTAACAGCCACCAACACCCATGCTCCGTCGGCGGAAACAGTCACAGACACCAACGCCCATGTTCCATCGGCGGAAACAACAGTCACAGACACCAAAGCCCATGCTCCATCGGCGGAAACAGTCACAGACACCAACGCCCATGATCCATTGGCGGAAACAACAGCCACAGACGCGAACGACCATGCTCCACCGGCGGAAAGAACAATGACAGATACCAACGCCCATGCTCCATCGGCGGAAGCAATAGTCACAGACACCAACGCCCATACTCCATCGGCGGAAACAAGAGTTACAGACACCAACGCCCATGCTCCATCCGCGGAAACAACAGACACAGACATCAAAGCCCGTGCTCCATTGGCGGAAACAACAGCCACAGACACCAACGCCCGTCCTCCGTCGGCGAAAACAAGTCACAGACAACGCACATGCTCCATCGCCGGAAACAACAGTCACAGCCGCCAACGAACATGCTCCATCGGCGGAAAAAATTGCCCCAGTCACAAATGCCCATGCTCCGTCGGCGGAAACAAGTCACATCCAACAACGCCCATGCTCCATTGGCGGAAACAAGAGTCACAGACATCAACGCCCATGCTCCATCGGCGGAAACAAGTCAAAAAAACTAACGCCCATGCTCCATCGGCGGAGACAACGGTCACAGACATCAACGGCCATGCTCCATCGGCGGAAACAAGAGTGACAGCCACCAACGCCCATGCTGCATCGGCGGAAACAATAGTGACAGCCGCCAACGCCAATGCTCCATCGGCGGAAACCGTCACAGCCACTAACGCCCATGCTCCATCGGCACAAACGCCCATGCTCCATCGGCGGATACAACAGTTACAGCCGCCAACACCCATGCTCCATCGGCGGAAACAATAGTCAGACACCAATGCCATGCTCCATCGGCGGAAACAATAGTCACATATACCGACGCCCATGCTCCATCGGCGGAAACAACAGTCACAGCCAACAAAGCGCATGCTCCATCGGCGGAAACAATAGTCACAGACACCAACAGCCATGCTCCATCGGCGGAAAGTCTTAGGCACCAGAGCCCATGCTCAATCGGCGGAAACAGTCGCAGACACGAATGCCCATGCAAAATCGGCGGAAACAATAGTCACAGACACCAACGCCCATGCTCCATCGGCGGAAACAACAGTCACATACACCAACGCCCAAGCTCTATCGGCGGAAACAACACTCACAGACACCAAAGCCCGTGCTCCATTGACGGAAACAACCGTCACAGATGCCAACGCCAGTGTTCCTTCGGCGGAAACAAGTCACAGCCACCAACGCCAATGCTGCATCGGCGGAAAAAACAGTCACAGACACCAACGCCAAGCTCCATCGGCGGAAACAAGAGTCACAGACACAAACGCCCATGCCCCAGCGGAGGAAACAAAAGTCACAACCGCCAACGCCCATGCTGCATCGGCGGAAACAATAGTCACAGAGACCAACGCCGATACTTCACCGGCGTAAACAACAGTCACAGACACCAATGCCCATGCTCCATCGGTGGAAACAATAGTCTCAGGCACCAACGCCCATGCTGCATCGGCGGAAACAAGTGTCACAGACACCAACGCCCATGCTCCATCGGCGGAAACGAGACTCACAACTGCCAACGCCCATGCTCTATCGCCGGAAATAACAGTCACAGAAAACAACACCCATGCTCCATCGGCGGAAACAATAGTCACAGACACCAACGCCCATGCTCCAATGGCGGAAACAATAGTCACAGACAATAACAACCATGCTCCATCGGCGGAAACAACAGTCACAGACACCAACACCCATGCTCCATCGGCGGAGACAGCAGTCACAGACACCAACACCCATGCTCCATCGGCTGAAACAACAGTCACAGACACCAATACCCATGCTCCATCGACGGAAACAACAGTCATAGACACCAACACCCATGCTTCATCGGCGGAAGTAATAGTCACAGCCACCAACACCCATGCTCTATCGGCGGAAACAATAGTCACATACCAACGCCCATGCTGCATCGGCGGAAACAATAGTCACAAACGCCTACGCCCATGTTCCATTGGAGGCAACACTAGTCACAGACACCAACACCCACGCTCCATCGGCGGAAACGACAGTCACAGACACCAACACCCATGCTCCATCGGCGGAAACAACATTCACAGACACCAACACCCATGCTACATCGGCGGAAACGGGCACAGCCGCATACGCCCATGCTCCATCGGCGAAAACAATAGTCACAGACAACGCCCATGCTCCATCGGCGGAATCCACAGTCAAAACCACCAACGTCATGCGCCATCGGCGGAAACAAGTCACAGCCGCCAAAGGCCATGCTCCATCGGCGGAAACAATAGTCACAGACATCAACGCCCATGCTCCATCAGCGGAAACAACAGTCAGAGACAAGCCATGCTCCATCGGCGGAAACAATATTCACAGACACCAACACCCATGTTCCATCGGCGGAAATAAGGATCACAGGCACCAACGCCCATGCTCCATCGGCGGAAACAACAGTCACAGACACTAACGCCCATGCTCCATCTGCGTAAACAATAGTCAGAGTTACCAACGCCCATGCTCCATCGGCGGAAACAACAGTCACAACCGCCAACGCCCATTCTCCATCAGCGGAAACAAGAGTCACGGACTCCGACGCCCGTTCTCCATCGGCGGAAACAATAGTCACAGCCACCAACGCCCATGCTCAATCGGCGGAAACAACAGTCACAGCCACCAAAGCGAATGATCTATCGGCGGAAACAATAGTCACAGACACCAACGGCCATGCTCCATCGGCGGAAACAGTCGCAGACACGAATGCCCCTGCTACATCAGCGGAAACAACAGGCACAGACACCAACGCCCATGCTCCATCGGCGGACACAACAGTCACAGACACCAACGCCCAAGCTCCATCGGAGGAAACAACACTCACAGACACCAAAGCCCGTGCTCCATTGACGGAAACAACAGTCACAGACACCAACGGCCGTGTTCTGTCGGCGGAATCAAGTCACAGCCACCAAAGCCCATGCTGTATCGGCGGAAAAAACAGTCACAGACTGCAACGCCAAGCTCCATGGGCGGAAACACTCACAGGCACCAACGCCCATGCCCCATCGGCGGAAACAAGAGTCACAACCTCCAACGCCCATGCTCCATCGGCGGAAACAATAGTCACAGAGACGAACGCCCACGCTTCATCGGCGTAAACAACAGTCACAGACACCAATGCCCATGCTCCATCGGCAGAAACAATAGTCACAGACACCAACACCCATGCTCCATCGGCGGAAACACAGTCACAGACACCAACACCTATGCTCCATCGGCGGAAACACAGTCACAGACACCAACGCCCATGCTTCATCGGCGGAAACAACAGTCACAGACAACAACAGTCATGCTCCATCGGCGGAAACAATAGTCACAGACACCAACGCCCATGCTCCATCGGCGGAAACAATAGTCACAGACACCAACACCCATGCTCCATCGGCGGAAACACAGTGACAGACACCAACGCCCATGCTTCATCGGCGGAAACAACAGTCACAGACACCAACACCCATGCTCCATCGGCGGAAACAATAGTCACAGCCACCAACACCCATGCTCCATCGGCGGAAAAAATAGTCACAGATACAAACGCCCATGCTGCATCTGCGGAAACAATAGTCACAAACGCCTACGCCCATGCTCCATCGGAGGAAACAACAGTCACAGACACCAACACCCACGCTGCATCGGCGGAAACAACATTCAGAGCCACCAACCCCCATGCTCCATCGGCGGAAACAACAGTCACAACCACCAACGCCATGCTCCATCGGCGGAAACAAGTCACAGCCGCCAAAGCCCATGCTCCATCGGCGGAAACAATAGTCACATCCACCAACGCCCATGCTCCATCGGCGGAAACAACAGTCATAGACAATAACGCAATTCTCCATCGGCGGATACAATATTCACAGACACCAACGCCCATGTTCCATCGGCGGAAACAACAGTCACAGACACCAAAGCCCATGCCCCATCGGCGGAAACAGTCACAGACACCAACGCCCATGCTCCATTGGCGGAAACAACAGTCACAGACACGAACGCCCATGCTCCATCGGCGAAAAGAACAATGACAGACATCAACGCCCATGCTCCATCGGCGGAAGCAATAGTCACAGATACCAACGCCCATACTCCATCGGCGGAATCAAGAGTTACAGACACCAACGCCCATGCTCCATCAGCGGAAACAACAGACACAAGACATCAAAGCCCGTGCACCATTGGCGGAAACAACAGCCACAGACACCAACGCCCGTGCTCCGTCGGCGGAAACAAGTCACAGACACCAACGCACATGCTCCATCGCCGGAAACAACAGTCACAACCGCCAACGAACATGCTCCATCGGAGGAAAAAATTGTCTCAGTTACAAACGCCCATGCTCCGTCGGCGGAAACAAGAGTCACAGCCTCCAACGCCCATGCTGCATCGGCAGAAACAACTGTCACAGACACCAAAGCCCATGCTCCATCGGCGGAAACAGTCACAGACACTAACGCCCATGCTCCATCGGCGGAAACAACAGTCACAGACACTAACGCCCATGCTCCATCTGCGTAAACAATAGTCAGAGTTACCAACGCCCATGCTCCATCGGCGGAAACAACAGTCACAACCGCCAACGCCCATTCTCCATCAGCGGAAACAAGAGTCACGGACTCCGACGCCCGTTCTCCATCGGCGGAAACAATAGTCACAGCCACCAACGCCCATGCTCCATCGGCGGAAACAGTCACAGCCACCAAAGCGAATGATCTATCGGCGGAAACAATAGTCACAGACACCAACGGCCATGCTCCATCGGCGGAAACAGTCGCAGACACGAATGCCCCTGCTACATCAGCGGAAACAACAGGCACAGACACCAACGCCCATGCTCCATCGGCGGACACAACAGTCACAGACACCAACGCCCAAGCTCCATCGGAGGAAACAACACTCACAGACACCAAAGCCCGTGCTCCATTGACGGAAACAACAGTCACAGACACCAACGGCCGTGTTCTGTCGGCGGAATCAAGTCACAGCCACCAAAGCCCATGCTGTATCGGCGGAAAAAACAGTCACAGACTGCAACGCCAAGCTCCATGGGCGGAAACACTCACAGGCACCAACGCCCATGCCCCATCGGCGGAAACAAGAGTCACAACCTCCAACGCCCATGCTCCATCGGCGGAAACAATAGTCACAGAGACGAACGCCCACGCTTCATCGGCGTAAACAACAGTCACAGACACCAATGCCCATGCTCCATCGGCAGAAACAATAGTCACAGACACCAACACCCATGCTCCATCGGCGGAAACACAGTCACAGACACCAACACCTATGCTCCATCGGCGGAAACACAGTCACAGACACCAACGCCCATGCTTCATCGGCGGAAACAACAGTCACAGACAACAACAGTCATGCTCCATCGGCGGAAACAATAGTCACAGACACCAACGCCCATGCTCCATCGGCGGAAACAATAGTCACAGACACCAACACCCATGCTCCATCGGCGGAAACACAGTGACAGACACCAACGCCCATGCTTCATCGGCGGAAACAACAGTCACACACACCAACACCCATGCTCCATCGGCGGAAACAATAGTCACAGCCACCAACACCCATGCTCCATCGGCGGAAAAAATAGTCACAGATACAAACGCCCATGCTGCATCTGCGGAAACAATAGTCACAAACGCCTACGCCCATGCTCCATCGGAGGAAACAACAGTCACAGACACCAACACCCACGCTGCATCGGCGGAAACAACATTCAGAGCCACCAACCCCCATGCTCCATCGGCGGAAACAACAGTCACAACCACCAACGCCATGCTCCATCGGCGGAAACAAGTCACAGCCGCCAAAGCCCATGCTCCATCGGCGGAAACAATAGTCACATCCACCAACGCCCATGCTCCATCGGCGGAAACAACAGTCATAGACAATAACGCAATTCTCCATCGGCGGATACAATATTCACAGACACCAACGCCCATGTTCCATCGGCGGAAACAACAGTCACAGACACCAAAGCCCATGCCCCATCGGCGGAAACAGTCACAGACACCAACGCCCATGCTCCATTGGCGGAAACAACAGTCACAGACACGAACGCCCATGCTCCATCGGCGAAAAGAACAATGACAGACATCAACGCCCATGCTCCATCGGCGGAAGCAATAGTCACAGATACCAACGCCCATACTCCATCGGCGGAATCAAGAGTTACAGACACCAACGCCCATGCTCCATCAGCGGAAACAACAGACACAAGACATCAAAGCCCGTGCACCATTGGCGGAAACAACAGCCACAGACACCAACGCCCGTGCTCCGTAGGCGGAAACAAGTCACAGACACCAACGCACATGCTCCATCGCCGGAAACAACAGTCACAACCGCCAACGAACATGCTCCATCGGAGGAAAAAATTGTCTCAGTTACAAACGCCCATGCTCCGTCGGCGGAAACAAGAGTCACAGCCGCCAACGCCCATGCTGCATCGGCAGAAACAACTGTCACAGACACCAAAGCCCATGCTCCATCGGCGGAAACAGTCACAGACACTAACGCCCATGCTCCATCGGCGGAAACAACAGTCACAGACACGAACGGCCATGCCTCATCGGCGGAGAGAACAATGACAGACACCAACGCCCATGCTCCATCGGCGGAAGCAATAGTCACAGACACCAACGCCCATGCTCCATGGGCGGAAACAAGAGTTACAGACACCAACGTCCATGCTCCATCGGCGGAAAGAAGATTCACAGACATCAACGCCCATGCTCCATCGGCGGAAACAATTGTCACAGCCACCAACGCCCATGCTCCATCGGCGGAAACAATAGTCACAGACACCAACGCCAATGCTCCATCGGCGGAAACAAGAGTCACAGCCACCGATGCCCATGCTCCATGGGCGAAAACAATAGTCACACACACCAACGCCCATACTCCATCGGCGGAAATATGAGTCACCGACACCAACGCCCATGCTCCATCGGCGGAAACAACAGTCACAACCGGCAATGCCCATGCTCCATCGGCGGAAACAACAATCACAGCCGCCAACGCCCATTCTCCATCGGCGGAAACAAGAGTCATAGACACCAACGCCCATTCTCCATCGGCGGAAACAAGAGTCACAGCCACCGACGCCCATGTTCTATCGGCGGAAACAGTAGTCACAGCCACCAACGCCCATTCCCCATCGGCGGAAACAATAGTCACAGACACGAACGCCCATGCTCCATCGGCGGAAAGAAGATTCACAGACATCAACGCCGATGCTCTATCGGCGGAAACAAGTGTCACAGCCACCAACGCCCATGCTCCATCGACGGAAACAAGAGTCACAGACACCAACGCCCATGCTCCATCGACGGAAACAAGAGTTACAGACACCAACGCCCATGCTCCATCGGCGGAAACAATAGTCACAGACACCAACGCCCATGCTTCATCGGCGGAAACAAGAGTCACAGACACCAACGCCCATGCTCCATCGACGGAAACAAGAGTCACAGACACCAACGCCCATGCTCCATCGACGGAAACAAGAGTCACAGACACCAACGCCCATGCTCCATCGACGGAAACAAGAGTCACAGACACCAACGCCCATGCTCCATCGGCGGAAACAACAGTCACAGACACGAACGCCCATGCTCCATCGGCGGAAACAACAGTCACAGACACCAAAGCCCATGCTCCATCGGCGGAAACAACAGTCACAGACACCAACGCCCATGCTCCATCGGCGGAAACAACAGTCACAGATACCAAAGCCCATGCTCCATCGACGTAAACAAGAGTCAAAGACACCAACTCCCATGTTCCATCGGCGGAAACAACAGTCACAGACACCAAAGCCCATGCTCCTTCGGCGGAAACAGTCACAGACAGTAACGCCCGTGCTCCATCGGCGGAAACAACAGTCACAGACACGAAGGCCCATGCTCCATCGGCGGAAACAACAGTCACAGACACCAACGCCCATGCTGCATCGGCGGAAGCAATAGTCACAGACACCAACGCCCATGCTCCATCGGCGGAAACAAGAGTCACAGAGACCAACGCCCATGCTCCATCGACGGAAACAAGAGTCACAGACACCAACGCCCATGCTCCATCGACGGAAACAAGAGTCACAGACACCAACGCCCATGCTCCATCGACGGAAACAAGAGTCACAGACACCAACGTCCATGCTCCATCGGCGGAAACAAGAGTCACAGACACCAACGCCCATGCTCCATCGGCGGAAACAACAGTCACAGCCACCAGCGCCCATGGTCGATCGGCAGAAACGCCCATGCACCATCGGCGGAAACAAGTCACAGCCGCCAACGCCCATGCTCCATCGGCCGCAACAAGTCACAGGTGCCAACGACCATGTTCCATCGGACGAAACAACAGTCACAGCCGCCAACGCCCATGCACCATCGGCCGCAACAACAGTCACAACCGCCAACACCAATGCACCATCGGCTGCAACAACAGTCACAGCCGCCAACGCCTATGCTTCATCGGCCGCAACAACAGCCACAGACGCGACCAATTTTCAGGACCAAGTAAGGAACTGTTCAATGTGTGTGAATTCGAATGGAAGTTGCTTGCAAGTGGTGATGGGCAATGGGAATCCACCTGCGTTGTTTTCTCTATTAATTTCCCTCATTTCATAAGCAAATGAGTTTGTCTGGCTTAGTGCTTTTGTGAACTGGACCGTGTACATAATTGAAGTGCATACAACTTATGTACTAGCTGGAAGCAACTGCTGTTTTCCGGGTTTACCTTTTGCTTTTAGACTTACGAAAATCTCGGCAATTCAACTATAGGAAGCCAAAATGGGTCCACTGTTTTTACTAGGCTTAGCTCTTCACTAAATATGAATTTTTGTATAGAGTAAGTTACATGAATTAATCACCTTGTTAGGCAAAACGCCTGTCAGGATTAAGTCAATTATCAAGAGCTGAAAACCAGGCAACCAAAAAGAAAAATATCGTCATGTGGTTTACGGTTTTGCTTCTAATTACCTTTGTCTACGTCCCTTTACGTCCGATTAGCGTTCACTCAATGTTCTACATTGATCTAAAGCTGTGCTGACATAAGTCCATATGTAGCAATTTTTTGCATATATGTACTTTCGCTTGATGTTTAAAGAGTTGATGACAAATAGGATATTCTCTTGTTCATATTCGAACTCCTTGGGGTGTCATAATGGTAAAATATACCTCTTTAATGGCCGTACAATAGAATCAATATAAAAATAAAAATATTTATAAACCTTTATTATTTATTTGTTTTAGTAGATTTATTTTTACTGGCATAGTTAAGGCCATAAAATCTTCCCTTCTACTGAGCTAGTATTAGAACAATAGCAAATATAAAATTGGCAGGAATACAGGAACAATATACAGGTAATAAAATGAAAACAACTTTAGTTGCATATAATTCTAAGAATCAAATAATTATAATAATTTGTATCGAATTAATTATCAAAATAATGAAGAAAATATATATGTAAAAAATAAAAATCATATATTAGGAAAAGTTATATTTTAGGAAAGTTCACAGTCTAAGCAGTCTATTTGACGATCGGTTTTAGAAGTTAGTAAATGCCTGACAGTCCTCTATATGTATTTCCGGATTTGCTCATATGTGCTACATGCTATGCCCATTTTAAACGTCTGGATTTAATGTTCCTAATTATGTTAGGTGAAGAATATAATGCGTGCAGTTCTGCGTTGTGTAACTGTCTCCATTCTCCTGTAACTTCATCCTTCTTAGTCCAAATATTTTCCTAAGTACCTTATTCTCAAACACTAAAACACCCTTAACCTCTGTTTCTTTCCCATAGTGAGAGTCCAAGTTTCACAGCCATACAGAACAACCGTTAATATAATATAAATTCTAATTTTCAGCTTTTTTGAGAGCAGACTGGATGACAAAAGCATCTCAACCGAATAATAACAAGCAACCATGTTGAATCTTTCGTACACTACTTTTAACACTTGAATATAAATAACTGATTAAATTAAACAACAGGTAGCGAAGTCGAGATAGCACCGAGATCTAGTAGGCTCTGAGGATGGTGTCAAGTAACACCGAAACAGCTGTAAGCCACACATGCTTACATAATTAACACAAGTAAGATCGCCATTTAATCAATTATTAATAATATTAAAATGGATTTGAGTGAGGTGGGAAATGATGGTAGGGACTGGATTAATCTTGCTCAGGATAGGGACTGATGGCAAGCTTATGTGAGGACGACAATGAACCTCTGAGTTCCTTAAAAGCCATAAGTAAGTAAGCGAAAGATGCGAAAAATGGCTTAAAGTGATTTCACACCAAGACTTTGTTCCAAAAGCAACTTCCCATCTTCAGCCGTTTGTAGTTTACATTTCAGGAAAAAAGATTATTCTAATAATGGGAAATTTTTATTTTATTTTATTGGGTTATTTTACGACGCTGTATCAACATCTAGGTTATTTAGCGTCTGAATGAAATGAAGGTGATAATGCCGGTGAAATGAGTCCGGGGTCCAGCACCGAAAGTTACCCAGCATTTGCTCGTATTGGGTTGTGGGAAAACCCCGGAAAAAACCTCAACCAGGTAACTTGCCCCGACTGGGATTCGAACCCGGGCCACCTGGTTTCACGGCCAAACGCTCTGACCATTACTCCACAGGTGTGGACAATATTGGGAAATTTAGACGATTAAAACAAAGTGCTGTGCCAACAATATTCCCTCATTATCCTAGGTATAAAGTGACATATCAAAAAACCACGCAAATCTTTTAGTAGTATTGGTTTTTCACTATTTGAACAAGATGTGGCTCAGCATCAGTTAATGATATTTCCTTCTTGCCAGTTGAAAATTACCAGAAAGCGATGCAAATCGACCCTGTCAACATTGAAGAGCTAAAAAGAAATATTAACAGATTGCATGTGAAATTACACGACTTAAGCAGGTGTTACAAGAGAAGCAAGATGAGATAACAAAAACAACCGAAAAACGCCGACTAATTGAAAGGGGTCCGTTACATAAAGAACTGGAAAATGTAAAGAAAGAGGCCGATTTAGGCAGTATTCATGCAAAATTTATTCTAGATCAGCTGCTTAATCATCGAAAGAGAATATCATACAAGAATATATTACAAAATTTGTGTTCGGAAATTGAGCCGTTACTGTGTAGATGCCTTCTCTTGTAATGACAATTCGTGATAAAGATGGCCAAAAACGACTTGCTAATATCATTACTGTGAAATTTGTTAGGCCACTTCTAGATAACATTGCAGCAGCTTTAACTGAAACGCATGCGGCTTATAATCCACTGAGTCGCAAAATCTTGAAACTATGATTCTTGAATCTGCAATATCAAATGAAATGTACCAGTGCAGTGAGTGAAATTATAAAACTTAGTACAAGTTATGGTAAATAATTACCCAAGTGATTACTTTGAAACATCGCAGTTTAGCCTAGGAGTGCTACCCAGCAAATGAACTACAAAATTATGCCTCTGTCATCATGTTACTTAAACTGAACAGGTTACTATGTTTTATCTTTCCTGCTTTTAAACTCATGTTTCTACCATAATTAACAGAAGAAAACATAATAATACTTAATATTTTCTTATTTATTATTTATAAGTGTTAATATTACTCTTTAATCATTTATTTTAATTCATATTGAGTATATCTTCTGTGGACACCAATCCTTGGCACACAGTGCCTTGTGGTGAAATTGAGAAATTAACCAATTTCAGAATAACATTATTATTGTCAAGGCTGTATATAGAGAAGCAAAGTGAGCATCAAGTCGGCTGTGACGATTTCATACAGTTACAACTTATTGGCTTTTCAAATACAATATGATAGCAGCCTTTCTCTCATTGTGTAGTGTAGTGTTGGCTGTCATGCATACATGCATAAATTGATTCACGTAGTATCCTTGTGCTCGTCCACCACGACACCTTGCAGCGTATAGGGCGAGATTGCCCAATTATATGAATACATTTTACCTGTATTGAAGCTGAAGCCATAATCAACAACTGATTTAGTCCTTTAGGTTCTGTTGCTGCTGCGGCTGTTGTTGTTGATATTTGTGCAATATGATTTCGTACATTTTCATAAGTCCAGAAATATTACGAATTCTTGCCTCTTGCACGAAACAGATAGTTCAGTTTTCAGACGTCCTTTACACAAGTAAGGATAAACTTCAATGGTTTCATCAAATTCAGCTGAAGAAAATTGTACCAGTATCAAATGCTTATTGAAAGCAAATCTCTCTTTTACCTGACACACCTCTTTTGCAGAGACAAGATTTTGCGACTTACTTTTCCTTTTCTTCATAGGAGGAGTTTCTGCTTGTTGAGTAGCAGACGGTAGTTTGTTCCTTTCTTTCATGATTGCCTCAAGGAATGAATTTACTGCATTGTAGATACTGGTGAAATTTGCATTACGATGCTGCAGCTGGTTATATAAAATATCCACATGAGGCATATGGAGAAAAAATTCTAGGCAAAAGTTGAAGTCCTGATCACCCAACATACGAAAAATCCCTGTAGCTCCTTGTACAGTGGAATGATTTTTTTTTCAAATTGAAGTTTCTCAAAGAATTCTACTAAACTCTCCTTATTTTAAAAAATAGTACTGGTATTAACTAATCAGCTATGAAAATTGAAAATTCCATTGCACAGCTAATCAATCGTAAGGGCGACTTAGGAAAAAATGCAAGTATAACGACAAGATTACTGGAAAAAATACGAGCTTGTGAATTTTGTGATGCTGTCTTTTCTATGATTAGATTCAGCTGATGTGCATAGCAATTTATAGAACGTTTTAATACTTGTTTGTACATCTGCCTTCTCTCCACTCATTACGGCCGCTCTGCTGTAGGTCTGGGCGATAAGTTTGTCATGGTCAGCATTCAGAACTGTATTCAACTGCTCTAAAATGCATTCCGCTAATACTTCAGCATTTTGGGCTTTTGAGTTAAACAACCTCCATAAATCGCCCAATTCATAACAGAAAACAATAATCTTCTGTGTATGACCTGATACATCTGTTGTATTGTCTGACATGACTGACAAAAATTTAGATTGTTATATTTCAGCAGATATTTTATCACAACTCAGCTCCAGAATAGTCAAGAAGTTCATTCTGGATTGTCTTGAAAGTTCCTGTAAACATTTTGAGTTAAAAAAATGGTTTTTTGAGATACTCATGTAACTTTCCAGCAAATTCCAATAATTGTCGAAACCCTTAGATATATACAATGTAATGTAATGCAGAATTACTAAATCTGGTGACAAAAGGGTGTGGCAACACTGAGAAACAGTTGATAACAATGACCAAAAGATTTGGTAGCAGTAACAATAAAAGTTGAATAACGATAGTGGAATTGTGAGCAGATACGAATAATTATTTGCTTGAAGAGCTTGGTTGCGAGTGTTTGGGTCCACGAAAGGCAGCACACAGGACAGACAATGCAAGAAATTATGACACAGTTTGAAATGAGATTTGGAAGGCCACCCCCAAGAAAAGCAACATGTTAGCTTGGGAAATGCGAGCATTCATTACTGGCAGTGTGAAAGACAGTCCCCGAGTGGTCGACCAGCCATCAGACTCGACACATGTGCTACAGTTGCTGAATCCACTGAACAGATTATCAGCATCATTACCATGGCCTCCACGAAGTCCCAATTTTACAACACTGGACAACAACCTGTGGGGGTACATAAATTTTATTTTTTTGGGTTATTTTACGATGCTGTATCAACATCTAGGTTATTTAGCATCTGAATGAAATGAAGGTGATAATGCTGGTGAAATGAGTCCGGGGTCCAGCACCGAAAGTTACCCAGCATTTGCTCGTATTGGGTTGAGGGAAAACCCCGGAAAAAACCTCAACCATGTAACTTTCCCCAACCGGGATTCGAACCTAGGCCACCTGGTTTCGCTGCCAGATGCGCTGACCGTTACACCACAGGTGTGGACGGGTACATAAAAGAAAAAGTGGCTGCTAGACAACATCAAACAAACGACGAACTGAAAGTCGCTTAACAGCTGCCTTTGCAGACATAACACCACAGCAGTTACGTAAAATGTCACAAAGGACCTGGATACGTATTCAACTCTGCATAGAGAATGATGGAGCTCACACAGACCATTAGATTAGGTAAGTAAGTAAGAAATATCTATGGGTACAGTAACTTACGGTCTGCTCTGTACAGTCTATAATTTTCGAGAGAATTTCTCGATTTTGTCTCACTTTCTAATTGTTTGTTTCTTTGTTGTAAGTGTCACTTAGCTGATTTGCGATATTTACTTTTCTTAACATTTACTTAATGTTTTACAGAATATTCGTGTTTTTAAGCTTTTTCAGCTAAATGTTTTAAATCATTTACTCCTGATTTTGTCCAAGTCACATCACCTCCAAACAATAAACATGGAAAGAAAATAGCGCATTTTTTTCAGGACAGTCACACAACTATTTATATGTTTATAATTAGGGGGCGGATGTTGATGACCTAAAAATCTACTTAAATGATAATTAAAATGTCCTTAAAGTAATGGAAAAATGACATGAAATTAAAAGAAAATGACATTTAAATATTATTCAAAGTACTTGAACCACAACTTCTTAAAAACTCGTCATCTTGTTTCAATGACTGCCCTGCAAATCTCTGAGACAGGAGGCAACTTCCTGGAATTTGACTAAGATAAAGGAAAGGGGTATGCAACAAAATGAAGGTTTTAAGGGAAAACTATAGATTTTAATGAAGGTTTACAATGTGTTTCAATCAGGGGTGATCCGTGTCAGTGCCTTCATTCTTTGTCTCCTCATTCCGCTCTACAATTTTGTTACCAGACCTTCCAGATAAGAGAGTGTAAATTTCAAAACAAATTGTGGGCGCAGCGTGCATTCTTACAATCTTTGTGTTAAAAATACTGTCTACTACAGTACATCCCTTCTGAACCATATTGGAGAGACAACTTTCTATTGTCCAGGAAAGGATGAAACTCTCCCCCCTTCCAAACATAAATTCTAAAGACACCCTCATAGCGACAAAAGAACAGTAGCAGTCAAAGTCCTCACTTAAACTAAGCTGTTGTTAGGTATTTTATATTACTGCTGTTGTATGAGGTGAAGTCTTCGATGGAATGAGTTTGTTCCAAATTATTGAACTCAAACTTCACTGTTATTCACTTATTCAATAGGTAATTACTACTGATCTGTTTGCTTAGAAGAATATTTAACAGGCTTATCTGTAAAGAAAAAAAGTAAAATGCATTCAAAATGATCTAAAAGTTCTACAAAATATTAAAAAATGACCAAAAATGCCGAAAGAAATATAAAAATGACTTATTAGTTCAAAAACATAAAAAAAATGCAATATAATACGAAGTGCATCCAGAAAGTAAGTTTCCCGATTTTTTCCCCTTGAAAGTAAACGTAATTAGCCGTGTCAATTGCGCATGCGTAACAGATCTATGACGTATCAATCATATGCCAGCCGGACAGGTCCTGCCTGGTGCCAGTAGTAGTGGTCCGAAATAGGAGCTCTTATTCCTTCTCCCACCGCCTGCGAGTTTCGGTCGGTGATAAAGTTCTTCTATGGGCCGAACATCATGAGTAAGCAGATGGTGCGTCACTGATGTAGGCAGTTTTCCGAAGGTCGTCAAAGTGTCCATGATAAAGAGCGCAGTGGGCGACCGTCCCTCATCAATGATGATCGTGTTGAGCTGGTGCGGCAGTGCATCATGGAGAACTGTTGCTTCACGATTACGGAGCTGAGCAGCCATTTTCCGCAGATATCGCGATCCTTGTTGCATGAGATTGTCACTAAGCACCTGCTGTTCAAAAAAGTGTGTGCCAGGTGGGTGCTGAAAAACCTGACACCCGAACACAAAATGCAACGTTTAGGAGCAGCACTGACATTTCTGCAATGGCATCACGATGACGGCGACGAGTTCCTCGACAGGATCGTCGAGACTTGGATTTCGCACTTCACCCCGGAAACGAAGCAGCAGTCAATGCATTGGCAGCATAGTGGATCTCCGATCAGGACGTAATTCAAACAGATGCTGTCAGTACGGAAAGTGATGTGCACGGTGTTCTGGGACAGGAGAGCATTCTGCTCATTGACTTCCTTCCAAGAGGTGGAACAGTGAACGCTGACCGTTACTGTGAAACACTGCGAAAATTGCGACGTGCCATTCAAAACAAGAGGTGTGGAATGCTTACTGCAGATGTTGTGCTCCTCCATGACAATGCTCGTCCACATACGGCTCGGCGCACAGCAGTTGTTTTGACAGAATTTGGCTGGGAGTTGTTTCATCATCCACCCTACAGTCCTGATCTTGCTCCCAGCGATTTTCACGTTTTCTTGCACCTCAAGAAATTCCTGTCCTCTGGTGAGCGTTTTGGCAACGACAAAGAGCTGAAGACGTCTGTCACACGCTGGTTCCATTCACAGGCGGCAGAGTTCTACGACAGAGGGATACAAAAGTTGATCCCACGATATGACAAGTGTCTCAATTCTGATGGTGGCTATGTTGAAAAATAGCTGAAACATTGCTGTACCTGTTGCCAGTAAATGTTTTCCTGAAAGTGTGTTTTTTTTAATAGGGAAACTTACTTTCTGGATGCGCCTCGTAAACTAATTTTTTACGTTGATATTATCATAGAAAGGATTTCTATATTAATAGGCATCATTCTAATGTGAAAAATAAGAAGCTGACTTTTCAACAACATTAGCCCCCAACTTATAATAAATAGAAGAATTAAATTTCCGAGAGTAAGTCTGATTTCTGCTTGATGATACCTTAGAAATAACTAAGTCAGGAGTGGCACGACCTAAACTCCTTATTTCACTCTTCTCTGCAAACGACAACAATGAAAAACTGATATTTTGCGCATATTTAATACTCTTCTTATTCATATTAGTCTTGAAACTGAAACAGTTTAAAGAAGCACACTGCACAGTCTTATAAACACAATAATATGACAGCAGTGAAAAATAATGTTTTGGGACAATAAAAAGAACACAACACACCACGAAAAAATGTGAAATCACTATCTGCTTCTGCGTCGCCATATGGTCTGCATCCAGTGCAGTCTGAAGCTGTTGGTATACACAACACTAGTACCCCCACCCCATCGCTTTGAAACAGCAGTCAACCTGTACAAGTGTGTTATGTGGGCTCAGCTACATATAGCTTGGCAAAAGTTTCTGCCAGCAGTGCACTACGTATAGCTTGACAAAAGTATTTACCAGCCAGCGTTTTGCTGAAAACGAAGACAATATAAATAAATAACATATTCAATGAATAGGCATCTCTTTCAGGAATGGCTTACTATTAGGTAGGGCTGCACCCCAGCAGCCCTTATTGGTGCACTGCCACTGATGACACCGCACTTTCATCAAGTCGTTCTTAAATTCAATAGGAATTTTCAATTAATAACTGCAGTGTCATCAGATGGTACAGTACAGTAACCACGTCCTGATAATTTGGACCTTGGTCCAATACAAGTGTTGTGTTCCAAAATGTAGGGAGAAGTATGATGCCAATAATAAAGAATATGTGTTTAAATTTCCAAAGGATGAAAAGGAGGAAGGATATGAATTAAAGAAGATTATATTGTGACAAGAACTGTTAGGAAGAGAACGAATTTTCATAAGAATTTATTAATGTGGTTTGGTATTCTCTACAATATGCCGAAATTAAAATAATGTACGGGTACCATTTATAGAGTAATTTCAACTATTTGAAACAAGCATTACCGAAACAGGTTTACAAGTATTATTTTCCTTAAAATGTTATGGACAGTGACAAGGTGAACAAGGATGAGGATCAAGTTTTATGCCAAAGATAAGGATCTTACTCAAGTTATGAATTTCTGCTGTGCTACAAAGAAGAAACAATTTGCCAACAAAGAGTTTTATTTTAGCACAACAATGTAATGAATAATTATAATAATACTGTATGTATGGAGAAAACTGGAAATGCTTTAACTGTGAGTGACAAACAGAAAAACCATGACACCATTGTAAAAGACAATTCCAGCTTTAAATTTGCTTTATGATTCAACTGTATTTACGCAAATGTACTGTATTTGTTTTTATACCATAAGTATATTTTATGATACGAAAGAAACATGTCCACATACTAGCTGTATTAATAATAGAACAATCAAGATTAAAATACCCGTGATTGATTGTTGTTCACTAACATTTTTGTTTGCTAGTAACGCTCTAAAAGACATTAAACTTTTAAAAAATGTGATACTCATTTCTGATATCCATAACCAAGAATAGTTATTACTTTCCTTTGCAATATTTCTACATTATGTAATGTGTGGAACATATAAAACGCACAAAATAAAAACAAATGTAATGAACAAAATTATTAGAAATAATTACTTAAAATTAGTCTAAAATCATAAAGAAAAGTATTGTTCAATTTGAGTGATTTAGAATTATTTCCAGGCTTATTTTTTATTTCAGAAATCATCTTTATTCTAACTCTTTAATTTATTGATTTATGTAAATTAGTTATCGTCGGTTATAGATGGTAAATGTACCAGTGTGGACATGATTCACGAGACATAATATATCGTACATGCATAATAATGCACTCTGAAAAAGACAAAATTTCTTCCGAGATTAGTAATTGTTCGTAAAATCTGTTTTAACTGTTGTTACAATATTGCATTATTATTTTGAGTATTGCCAGATTTTATCCCTGTCAACTAATCATGCAACAAGTCACTGTTAATAATTGCACAAAGCAATATTATCATGTTTAATATATTCAAATAAACAATACAAGCTTAAATAATTCTTGTAGTGCCAAATAATTACCTTCTGACAGAAATAATAATCTAACTACTATTCTAAATTTATTTATTGCATAATTTTAATCTTAAATCATAATATAATTCCATGTACTTATTTAAGTGAATAACGTTTTCAAGTCTATTTGTAGTGCAGTACTAATACATATCCAATTTAGTTATCGGAAGAGTACATCTATTTCCTTAGAAAATAATTAATTTCGTTAGATTCGAAAATTTTACATATGTGTTAAAATGGGTATTTATTCTAGAATAAATAACCAATTTAGTTATCAGAAGAGTACATCTATTTCCTTAGAAAATAATTAATTTCGTTAGATTCTAAAATTTTACATACGTGTTAAAATAGGTATTTATTCTAGTTCATTTAATTTCTATTCATGTACTATATGTTCGGCTACATCTGCGTTTCTGAACTGTGTGTATGTGTCAGTATTGAAGAAACTCATAACACAAAAACTCCACATTCTTTAATTGTAACCGTTTTTTAAAACATGAAAACAATATTTAATTGCAGTCATACTTTTCATATTAGTAAGGACACCCGATTTTCGCAAATGATTTTTTCACGAATTTCCGTTAATTGAGTTCGAGTGTTAAAATGTTTATATTTATCGAGAATTTTGTTATTTTTTTTTTCTGTTTTGTTTTGCGAATTTGACAACTGCTTGCATTAAACTAGATTATTTATTTTTTTTAACGAATATCACTGAATCGTACATTCATAGGTCACGAAATTCTATTATTTTATTTTCTACAATGAAACATTCAAAATAAGTATGAAAATGAGTTCGTCTTTCATGTCTTATCATGTGGAAAGCATGGCTGATCAGCTGTGAAAAATGAAAATGTAGCCTATATGTAGCATATGCGCAATGCTTAAGTTCATTATACATTAATACAATAAGAAGAAATGTGTAAAAAGATATTTATCACATTTTCAGCAAATGTACGCAACGAATTCTAAGAAATAATGTATTTTGATAATTCGACAGCCAAGTGGCCTGTCATAGTGTGCAAATGAACATTAGACCTAATGTTTTTGATATTCATGTGACACTTTTCTTCATCTAGTGCGTAACTGGCCTTAATTAATACTAGAGAAGTCTTTAGGGGAAAGTGATTTTCATGTTTAAATTCAAATCTTCAAGATTTACATGTTTAAATATCGACTTTTTTCCTGGTTTACATATTTAAATAACGACTTTTTTGTCATGAATTACAGTAATTTATTGACCACCTTTGATGTATTTTATTTACCATTTTATGGTGTCCGTAGGGGGAAAGGAACTGGCCAACCTACCCCATTATCTTCTGGCTTATTGCCTAAGTGATGGCTTATTGGTGTCACTTGTGAGGTTCAAATCTGTCTTCGGACAGTTGACTGAACAACACAACATGGTGTCCCTACTCATATAAGTGTAGTTCAGGGGTGAATTGACAATCGAGCAATATCTAGAGTTAGGCTATATTATTTCTTATGGAGAAGAGAGTCATCCTATTTTCAAATTTAAATATTGGTACTATGAATCATTCTGAGTGTTGTGTAACAAATATGTGTGTTTTAGTGATTTTGTTTGATATAATAGCATAGCGCAATTTGAATTTGAGATTGCTGATAGGACAGTGGCATAATTTAAACAGTGTTGCTACATAAAGTATTTCACTCTTATAGGCCTAGATGAATTCTCTTTCTGACTGATCAGTACCATTCCCCTCAAATCATGTTCTTCAACGATGTTGGACTTGAGGAAAATGGATTATGAACTTTACCATTCTGGCCTGAATTTATAATTTGTTCACTAAAATTATATCAAACTAACAAAATGAAAGAAATCTGGGAATTATACAATACGTATATTCAATTTTCGTTGCCATGAAGCATATTAATTCAGTATTCAAATTTAGAAAATTTTTACAATAATAAAATTATATCACATATTTTACTATAACATATAATCACGTACCATATCCATTTCATGTTTGCCTTAAAACACTTTTACCTGAATAGGTGCTTTAAAAGACACTATCGTGCATGGTTTATGAATTCTGTAATGGATGTTGGAAATAATATTTGTGATTGTATGATTATACAATGTTAATTCATAGACTGATAAAACATAATTGGTTATGAAATAATAATTAATTGTCTGTCATTAGGTTTGTTCCAGAATCGATTCTGAACTGTCTGCTAATGCGCAGTAGCTCAATGTGGGTTCCAATATGCTTTAAAACTCGTTCGGAACAAGTGAAACTGGTTCTCTATTAAGAGCAGGGACTGGGCATTCTGCACTGTTGATGGATGCGCAGATGGTTTAATCTAAAATTATGGTTAAAATGGTTCGAGACTAGGCAGGTTAAAATAGAAAAATAGTCCATCAGGAGTGATTTGGAAGGTGATAGCGATATAGGTATTTTACGAAGAATTAAGTTCGGAAGATGAATATAATTTTAATATAAGAAGAAACTCCGAAGGCCGTGAAAGAACTGAGGAATGTTAAAAAAAAACATAAAATCCCGAACTAGTTCTGAGATCATACACAACTGGCGCATGCGTCGAAAGAAGTTCGGTATTAGTTCATAATGCGTTCTGAACTGCTTGTTGGAACAAACCTATTGTTGTAAAACAATAGAAATGTTGTTGGTAGTTTAAATAAATAAATAAATGTTTCCATTGTGTATTACTTGTAATGTAAAAAGTTGCTTTTTCACAGGTTATGGACCTAGCAAAGAACTCTCCATCCCAGGATAATAGTCCTTGTCGTCTACATTTATATAAGCTAGTGCTTTGAAAATATTTGGCATTTCAAATTCTCCAGAACCGTCTTTAAAATAAAGTACAGCATTTTTAATCACATGCGAATACATTGTTTAGTTGTATATCACTGGTTATATTTATAGTGACGAAGCTAAATTAAGCCTAGTACTGGCAAATCTTGAATGACAGGAATCTTGTGCTTTTCAAGATGTTCCTTGGGACTGATTCCAAACAGCCTGAGCAACTGTGAAGAATTTATGCTTCCTGCAGAGAGAATCACCTCCTTTTTGGCTAAAGCTTTCCTTGGTATCAGATTTAACATTTTATACTTCAATTTCCCAATTTATGGATCAACAATAAACTTGGTCACCATAATCTTATTTTTATGACAAAGTTATTCCTTTTGTTTCCACTAAAAAATGCTCAATACGAACTCACTCTTGCTCCATTCTTAAGTGTTGCTTGCATGTAAGAGAAGCCAGTCTGATTGGCCCTGTTATAATCTACATTTTTGTACCCTTTCTCAATGCCTGAATCAATGAAAGCGATCACAAGTTCTGTATAGTAAGGAGGATATGAAATGTCCATCTCCAGTTGGTGAGTGGTATTCCATGTCAGTGCACAGTTGTGTGATGTTCATCCTCTCATGCTTCAAGACGTGTTTCGTTACACTGACGCAATTCCAACCCTCGTTACCCATTTCTGCCCATTTGTCATAGTCCTTGCAGTTGCCTTTTGTGTACATCTGAGAGTTGATGAGACTGCTGCCTCCACCCCTTTCCCCTGGGCCAAATCAAGTGACCATCTTTCAAACCAACACCAAATTTGTCACTCTTTTCTGGTCTGAAAGGTGACAAGATGAACATGGGTTCAATGATAGGGATATCAATGATGATGTATTCTAAGATCCCAGCTTCAAGGAGAAGTACTTTTCCAATTGAACACCTCAGACAACCGAGATACTAACAAGCATCTCATCGTGCTTTCTCCAACTATGATGAAGTTATACTTATCTTGTACGTATGTCACCTGTTATGTCAGTGCCAGAATCACCCACAGTGCGACCTCTGCTTGCATCTTCTTACACTACAACCCTGCAATCTTTTTTTGCGTATGATGTATGATGGATTGAGAGCTGTCACTGCACAAGTCTGTGCAAATTTCAGTTGTTGACATCTTGAAAAATGGCTAATCCATTTGTGAGTAATATAATTTCATATTTATCTGATGTAGTTCACGCAGTTCTGCCAAAATGTCAAAATGAAATTGTTTCTCAGACTGGTCACTTGTGTGAATATCGATGGCGACGATCTTCAGCATAGCCTAGTTGTCCTAAGTTGCGGTTGGAACTGCAAACATGCACAATAAAATTAACTTCTTGATTATATTAAATTAATACTTAATTCCAGTAAATTCCAATAGTAAATGTCAATAAACGTTAATTCACCACAACACACACCAAAAAACACATCAGCAGGCCCTATAACGAAATTTTAGACCAAATATTTTACGATATTCGATTTGTACAATCTTCAGTAACTGTCTAATAAAAATATGGACTGGAAGGAAACCAAATTGATCAAAACTGCAGATATTTTGAAGCATGACTTACGCGAAAGTTTTAGGACATTTGAAGAATTTGTATTTGGACAGTTGAAGCAAGAAATTGTGTTTCTCGGATATGCTTTGAATGGTTACTGTTTATGGGACCCTGAGAAGATAAAAGTTACAATTTTAAGAGATGCTATATTTTCAGATAGTAAAATGCCAATAGTGAAAACGTGGCAAAAGGTTGAAGAAATAAGAGGCATAGAAGAAGAAAATGCAGATAAAATTGAATTTCGTTTAAGAAACCAAAAAGTTGAACAAGACTTAGTTGAGAGATATAACTTGAGACCAACAGATAATCTACAAAAACCAAAAAGATACTCTGATTGTGACACTAATATAAGTGAATTGGAGACAGTTATGTTCTCTTTCGAAAATGTAATGAATGGTTCTAATAAAGAAAAATGGATAGCAGCTACAGAAAAAGAGAAAAGATCACTCCTGAAGAATGAAACTTGGACATAATATGTTGATCCTGAAAAAGCCAAGGACTCGAGCAGAGATGTGAAATCAGACAAATCCAAATCAAGAGGAGACAAAAAACAGACACGACAAAAGAGAAGAAAAAGGCTAAAAGAAAAGAACAGAGCAGAAAGAAAGAAAGAAACAAGATGAATTGGAGTTGAAAAATGAAAAACAAAGAAGCAAGACAAAAATCAGCAATGTTTACCAGTTTCTGATATGCTTACAAAACATTTTTCCTAATAAATTCGAACTATATACAATTTTTTTAATAAACGAGGCTGAATTTTATGTTTCTAAGTAAAAACTGTAAAATTATAAAATATTGTATAATTAAAGGAGGATGTTGGAAATAATATTATTTGTGATTGTATAATTATACACGGAGCAAATTGGCTCAGGCTGTAGCAGTTGAGACTCGTATTCAGGAGATCTTTGGTTCAAACCCCATGGCCGACCAATCTGACTGGGGTTTTTCATGGCTTCCCTCAATCACAAAAGGCAAATGCCGGATTGGAAATTTACATACCATGATTCATCACCGCCTCAATCACCAATATCATAAACATTAATCAAAATCTAAAATCAGTTACATAAACACATGCCATCTACAACACAAAACAGAAACAGGAACTCAATAATAGTAAAACGGGCTACTGGTATATCCGCAAGTCCTAAACACGCGATATGACCACAGATGTTAAAGTGTGTATAAATAAACTTAGCAAAAAAAAATTGTGATTGTATAAATTATACCATGTCAATTCATTGATTGATAAACATAGTTGGCTATGAAATAATAGTTGTCTTTCATTGTTGTAAAAACAATAGAAGTGTTGTTGGTAGTTTGAATAAATAAATGCTTCCATTGTGTTTTAGACATAATGTAAAAAGTGTCTTTTTCACCAATGGAGTCACAAGAAGAAACTTTTTGAATCCGTGGTTCTTGCCAGTAACTGGTAATAATCCTTTATTCCAGTGGCAAAGATATATTAAGTTTCTAACTTACCAGTATCATTATACTATAATTTTTTCCCCATTCTTTGTATTGTTTATGTTATCAGATACCTTCCACTTTTGGCGATGCAGAAATAGAAATGGCAGGGATACTGACCAAAAGCCAATTTCAAAGAAAAGCACTTCTTCCTTCAATTCTATACATGATACTCTTGCATTAGACACAAATGACAATAGTCATAATTGCAGACAAGCATGAAAAATAAATTGATGTATGAAAGATGTATAATATGACTTCTTTGTACTTATAATGCCAACATTAAAAATCGTATAAGGGTGAAACATATTTAATCAAACTAGGTTGTATTTAATACAACCTAGTTAATTGACATAAATGAATATACTAATAATTTTTAAAGAATTCAGTAACGTAACAGATTTAAAGAGATTAATTAAATATTGGAAGTCTTGAATATTAAATATTTTGCAATTGGGAAGCAGACAGAAATTCTATCTAGAATAATGTTGTTAACTAATGCTGAGTTCTTGGCAATAAAGTCATTAACTCTCTTATTCTCCAATATAGGAGAGCGATGTAACAAAAGTATAACTGTTTTAATTTAGGCACCACATCTACCTAGAATGTTTTACATTATTAAAAATGATCAGATTCTATGTCTGTAATTTCTCTTTGGTTAAATATCGTATTATAGGCTACATAAGGAATTCAGTAAAATGGTTTTATACTGGCAGAAAAAAAAACAGTTATTTTTCGGTAGATCTAATGTTTATACAAAATTGTTTCTAGGCCTATTCTGTAAAAAAAAAAAACAGTATGTAGGTTTATAGCATTAGATAAATTATTAATGCAAAAACTGTATTAGCTGTTGCCTAATATAACTGAAATTGTAGCTATTAATAACATAGACTCAAATAAGTTATGCCACTTTAACAATCCTATCATCTGCACTATGCTTTAGCTGTTTTACCAATGTGAGTATTATAAAATATGTAATTTCCTTTTTTGGTTTGTCATTATGTAAGAATAAACAATGAGTAATAATAATTGATAACAATGGTTGGTTTTTTTCATTATGTACAAGGAAAAATTACATTTTAAACATTCTGCCTACATTTCTTTGTAATGAACCAAAGAGATTCAAATAAGCAATATACAGTATACCTAGTAGTTAACCCTTCTGTAAAAGAAGGTTGTTTCGACAAATGGGAGAATTCATAGCTCTTAGTAACTTCAATATAATTTCAACATATAGTATTTGACTCGCAATGTAGTAGTTTCTATTTCCTCGAATATGGAAACAACATCATGTTTCGAAACAGTACGATAATATTACATTTCTTGCCGGAATGTGATACCTACTTAAACATTCTGCATGGGTCTACCCACCATGAAGAGAAGTTCATAATATGAGATATTATCTCATATGAGTAACTGAATTGACATCCTTTCATTGTTAAAAAATATGTAAGTACTGTACATGTGCGTAAATACAGAACTATTTTATTAACATTCTAATTACAAGTATACTAAACATGAAATGGCCAAACAGCCATTTCCCTCCTTGCATGTTACAGGAGAGACACATTACAATTACATTTCTTGGGGGAGGTTATTTATCTAAAAATGATTTTAAAATAACTTCATCTTATTCCAATCTTCATCTATTCTTGTACATAACCAGATATATATGCTGCAACGTATTGCCAGCACTTCCTCTGATGAAAAAACGAAATGGACATCTAGATCTCATGTAAGAACTATTGTGGCACAACAGGCTACATCGACTAAAATGTCTGTTAACAGTAACATCAAGTCAGAAGAAAATCCAAAGTATTTAGGCCACATGATTTTATATTGTATTGTTTTCCATATACACATTTCATTATCATTCAATGCAATACATGACCTACCAATTAAAGTCATACTGGTACATTGTTGGGAAGATTCAATAGTTAATCTTCAATTACGCTGGCCATATGTCCTAGATGTTTCAGGACAATCAAGAATTTTAATGTAGTGTTCTGCTGTCCTCATAAATCAGTATAATAATTCACATCCTAATTTAAATTTCCAACACAACAGTAAATCATGTGAGTCAAGTAACACAATTTCATTTATTATTTGTTTCCTGTATATATTAACATACGGATATCTTAGATTGAAAATTAACTTCAAATAATTATGGATAGTTCTAATGATTCGTAAATTATAGTATGTTAGTCAAGGTCGGAATAGATTAGTATATCCTCCATTGGAACGAATACTATACGAACATAAAATGGAAACAAAATTTTATTGTGTCTTTTTCATACATGATGTGACGTTTTGTAAAACAATCACCAATAATACAATAACAATAAATAAACGCTACAAAAGTATTTTTATACAAGTGTCCTGATACTTTGTTAGGATAATATGGTCACCGTACATTGCCAAAGAGCATGTCAAATAAGCAAAGAAACGATATTTAAACACAGGAATATAAATACTTGACCAGGAATAAAATTTCAAGTCAAAACTTGATTTGTATTAAGATAGGGTGAAAAAGTGCCCAAAGTGGGGAAGAATTTTCCCTACAGAATGTGAATATCATCTCTTACAGAGATGGATAAATTGCTGATTAAACAAATCATTGATCACAGGGCATAGAACACCATATTTCAAGAGCCAAGTTATATTAAAAAAATACAAATATAACGGTTTGGAGGTTTTAAATATCACCACTGCAAACTTCAATTATAGGAATTTTTATTTTAACATTCATCACTTAGTATTCAAATGCAGTCTGTAAAAATTCTTCCGAATTTACAAAATCTATAGGAAATGAAGTTTTCATACATCTGTCGATGAATGTGATAGGTCAGGTATTACACAAATTTCAGGTCATATATACACACTTGCATACAGACACACATCCATATGTCTACGTATATGACACCCATACACAGGGAAGCCTACATCTCACATATCTAAATGTTTCAATATTGTGCTTCTATCATTATGTAGTTCTTTAATTCTGTAGTGCAGAATTAATTCTATTAACTAAGTTGTCACTACAGGGTTGGCAGGTTGGCTTCCCATTATATTCACACAACCTTCAAATTCCATACATAAATTGCTTCAAATTATTTGTCCTTTACAAACACTTGCATTGTTCCATTTTTAATTCAAAAGACACATGTAGATAGAGGATAGAAATACTGATTATACATAATGACATTGAAAGATCTACAAAATAAAAGAGTGAAATAGGACAAAAAGGGCAGATAATTATGGGTGAAGTGAGAAATACAAGCAGGAAGAGGAGAGGACAGAAGACAGAGAGATGAGAAAATTTGATATCACTGTATCAGGAATAGTCTAATGAAAAACTGAACAGCTCCATTTAATTTGACAACAATGTATCAGGGATAGACTAATGAAAAACTGAACAGCTCCATTTAATTTGATATCACTGTATCAAGGACAGGCTAATGAAAAACTGAAGAGCTCCATTTGACATCATTGTATCAGGGATAGACTAATGAAAAATTGAATAGCTCCATTTAATTTGATATCACTGTATCAGGGATAGACTAATGAAAAACTGAACAGCTCTATTTAATTTTCTTTCTTTATATTGATGAGGAGATTATCGACATCTTGCAGATAGTGACAATGATCCATAAACAGTTTTTATAATCACAATTAATTCAGGGTTCTCAGATGTCCTCATAACAGTGAACCCTATCCTGATTTCACTCGATAGTTGAGAGGATGTACTTTATATTATATAAATTTATAACTATGTAAAGTTACACAAATATTGCCAAACGAAACATTATAATTTTATTACATGATATACTAACTTCATGAAGATTCAGATCTGGTGAACTTGTTAGAATTTACAAATCACAGCGTGAATTTGTCACAGGTGCAGTCATCATCATTTCAAAATTCATCCCAATTTATATATTTTACTTGTAGAATACTGATTTTAATTATTAATTATTCCTGTCAAATGTTAGATTACATTTAAGACCAAAAAAGTGGTAGCAGTGTAACATAATGCTCCCAGCAGTGACAAAACAACCTGTGACGAGATTTTCTAAATTCAACAATCATCATAATGGTTGTGTATATGTCTGGTATCCACCAGTGCTTCTAATGATTACATAATTTCTTTAAATTATGTATTATTGTACATACAATGTGCATACAAGTAAAACAACACTGTAATAACTGTACAGAAATTATAAAACAATGAAGTTAAAAAAAATAATTTTGGAAAGTCTTCTCTTTTTTTCTTTTTTAACACTTACCAGTGTGTTAACAGTGTAGCAATCAATTTAATATAGCATAAAAATGTAACGTATATATGAACACACATAAAATTTTGAAATCTGGACTAAATTTTCAAGAATAAATTCTTTCTTTAACAATTACCTTTATTTATCTGTCCATTATTCTCAGTTCAATACTTTATGGGCATAAAAAGGGCACAATTTATTTAGTCACAAGATCTTAAAATTATCAGCAGCAATTCTATAATATCGTAAAATTTGCACAGTAACAGGGGGGAGAAGGTAAGAGCTTAAAATCTCTTCATTCCTCTCATAAAGGGTACAGATGAAACCAAATCATCATTGGGTTAAGATTTAATACATGTATAATGGCTGACACACACCATCCTTCTCCTCAGAGACATTATCAGCAAGTTTAAGGATACCAGTACATTTAATAAAAGTTTGTGATTTTAGTTTTTTTTTCTGTAATTTCTAACTTAAATAATGTTCTAATAAAACTACATTATGTACCATGAAAGAAGCAATGCATTACGGTAATGTCGGTAAAAAATACTTTGCAGAAGATTAATGGGGACTATATTTGCTACAATGAAGTATATTATTTTGTATTGAGAATTCTCCACTTAATCAATGGGAAATGAGATTTTTTTATTCAAATAAGAGCAAAATTTCATGGAAATTACACACTTCTAATTATTGCACGATCTCACAACAACAAAAAAAATCTGGACAAAGCTTATACACATATAAACATTAAAGGAGAGGTGGAAGTATATGAAATATAATTAATTAGAAATTTATAAGTGTAATTTTTTCTTAAACGCAAATAGGTACTTTTTCGTTTTAATGTTTATTGCCTTCACATAAACTATTTCACTTTAATTGAACTTGTAAAATTCAATTGGAGATAGATATTTGTAACAATGAAAACAAGGCTGGGGCTACCATTTGAACTGATTACGTGACTGTCTTATTATCTATTATTACTACACTTACTGAATACTGAGAAATAAATTAAGGAATTATTCCTAAATATTATTATAAATAACAATCTTGCCTGCGAGATCTTCCATTTCTTAATACCCTATCAAAGAAATGTTTATTTTGAAAATGCCTATACCTGTCTGATATCAATACAAAGCAAAGCAATTCTAATGTTTTCCCTTGCTTCTTCTGCTTGCAACATTACAGATCTTGGACTATAAGCAATGTTCTCAATTCTTAATTTTGATTTTAGCTTCAAACATTAAGTGTTGTTGGCAGTTGAAGTCCACCACTTCACTTTATTTTGTGGAGGAAAGAGAAATCCCAACTACTGACTGTAAGTTAAGAGAGGAAATTAATTGTGCACCGTAAAGGGTAACACTTGATGTTAGCACCGTAGCAATATCACCTGTAATTCTTACTGAAGACTGGAGGAATCATTGCTCGGTGGTCACTCTATAACCTTTCACATATGATCAGACTATAATTTCTTTTAATCCACAAGCAACTTCAAATTAGATCTTACACAGCAGAAAGTAGCATCTAGGCTAATAATGTTCTTTCTTTTTCTTTCCTCAATAATATTGCCTCCATAGATCAGGAACGTGTTCTATTTTCTTGATGGATATGTTTTCTTTTTCAGAAAAAAGTATAAATACAGAAATCATCTTAATGATCAATGCCCAATATACGTTTTGCTATCATCAATAGCTAAATATCTGTAAATCATAAGCAGTATTATCTGATTAAATTACAGAAATAAAAGACTGATTTAAACTACAGCAATGAATTCTTGTATAACAATGTCCCAATAAACAGAAACTGTTTAGAAACAATGGTGAGTAGGCAGACATGTTTCATTTAAAAGTAGATTTATGCTGATTATAACAATTACAGAGAGACAAGATGGTGTTCATATATTATGTGGCTTATCTTTTTTTCCTTAACAATAACTTCCATACAGTTGAATCACTCAACAAACAAACGTACCAGAACAATTTTATCTTGAAAGTTTATTTTTTGTAAGGACACAACATTTTTGTTATGACAGAGGATTTAAACACTTGCAAACTAAGAATATATAATTATTATTGATGCTCCTAATACCGTATTAATAGTACTTGACAGTTACCAAATCCAGCAACTGAAATTATTATTATTATTATTATTATTATTATTATTATTATTATAAACAATAATAATGAAGGCGTCAGTTGTTATATTATAAATTTTATAATAATTTTTAAGCAAAAAGTAACGTATTTCAAGGAGCCCAGTTCATGCACCATAACTTTGCTACATTTATAAACAGCATAAAACTATGAAAATTTGACTGTTAGATAGCTCTTAAAAAGTAGTTAACAGTTATAATTGTTTAATTTATTACGAACGAAGTATTTGTGTTTACCTGCAAATACTGGTAACCTCTCATATATGTGGTTTCACGAAACATATATCTTTTGAAGTTTTGAAGATTATGAATAAGAAACACTCTACAATGTTATGAGACTTATTTACGTTCTTTTTTAAACATGGATAAAGGGTGAAGAATTTTAAAGTATGAATTTTCAAGAGAATAACATTCCAATATGTTACATCCATAAAAATTACTGCGTAAGTATATTGTACTGCAAAAGATGGGAAAGAATTTTTTTATTTGAATTACTAGAAAGGAGCAAAGATAAGCACATAGAAATAAATTTAGATAATTCCTCTGGTTTAGATTCAATCTCATTAATAATTCTAACAAGTGATAACCTACTGAATGATAATTGGAAAATGGTTTACACATGTAATGCACATGTGCTGATTTCTAAAGAAATATGTAAGGACATTAGCAGACAAAAATATTTAATTTCAAAGACAGGTTTTTTTCAACGACTGAATTAAAGAATAGATTACATATAAGAAAGAATAAACAAAGTAATTCATAATCTACTACGCATGTAAATCATTTCTTCTCACAAGGTAGGAAATACCCGGAAATAGCAATGTTACTGCTGATGTGTGTAAGTGTCAATCACTACTGTGTATTATTTGTGATATGCTAAATCTCAAATCTAAAATTCTGAGACAAAGCACAATTGTTACATCACCAAATGTGGAAATTAAAGCAGTCTTGTAACAACTTTAATTCTACAGAATATTCCTTTATCGTCCCTCAATAACAAAAGAATGTCCTACACAAGGTTCTACACTTGGACTTTTGTAGCTGATAACATAACATATTCCAATCTCCCATAATTCAAGTTTATGATGCTTTGATGTATTACAGTAGTAAACAAACTATGGCTAAATGAGTTAGATAACCCTTTTGCAATCACTTTGTGTAACATGTTAAATGCAGTCTAACTTAACTCGATAATATATGTGGGCATCCAACAACATAATGCTAATGACATATTATATTAGAATAAAATATTGTACTTCGTTGAAGAATGCGCCAAGATTATTGACTAGAACAGTTTCAACTCTTCATGTACAACAGTTTACAGATTGTCTGCATCTTTAAAAATTTAATGCAAACTCTGGCTTATTTTGCTACCAATACGCTATCATTCAATTGGAAACAGTTTTACATTTTAAACTCAAGAAATTCTGTTACTGCAGAAGTTGCCACCATAACCCCAAATCATGTAAATTAATTTCATTATTTTGATATTCTGTATATAAAGAGCTCTGTCATCTTTATAAATTATGAGGTATTACTAATGTGAGAAGTAAATACTTAACATATATTTTTGTTGCAATGCACTGCTTGATATCATTAACGGTGAAATATGCTGGCATTTACGAATGACATGTATGCGATAACTTCAATATTAATGACAAATAAATACATGAATGTCATATTCAGGCAGAATTGACAGTCTCATTTATCTCACATAACAGGATATTCCTCAGCAACTATCAGAAATTTCAGTACAAATTTCTTCTCTGGTTATCACGCCAACAACTTTACGAAAATAAATATGACAGTGATATCGATCGTCTAGTTCAAAAGTGCAACAACTCAAAAAAAAAAAAAAAAAAAAAAAAAAAAAAAACAAGTTTTGAGATATCTTCAGTTGAAAGTTTCAAATAAATCACTTATAAAGGAACAGAGTTCTGGTTCATAACCACGACAATTAGAAATGAGTCAGTATTCAGGACGAGTATATCACAATCTTCCAGTTCATTATTAATACATTTCGAAATGTACTAATAATGAATTAGTGAAGTCCATAGTTATAATTACATCTAAAGCAGTTTATTTCGTTTTTTTCTTTTTGGTTGTAAATATGACTTATCTCAATATTGAATCGGAAAGAGCCCCAAAAGGGGCTTTCAGTAGTATAAATAACTAAAAAATGGCAATTTTTGAGTTGTCGCACTTTTGAACTGGACGATCGATATATTAAAAATTAAAATATCAATAAAGAGATAATTAAGGATCACTTTTTAATTCATTTATCATTATGAGTAAATAGATTTTTTTTTATATTCTAATATTAATATTCTTTTCAATTGCCATTAACACATAATATGCACAAGTAGTCTGCATAAAACCGAATCTTAATGGTGGCATCAGAATTTTTAATTTGGGGGAGTGAGCATGGGAGACATTAGGGTGGACACAACTTGATTGTGATGAATAAGCATTCTTTTTGCACAATGCTATTAAATTTGATATGGGAGTAGTTTATTAGCAGTATTTCTTCTATTTAGTATTAGACATGATAGGTGCACATTAGTTGAATCGCAAGAGCATTGGCATTCCACATTGGTAAATCTGGGTTCGAATCCTGGCAGGTCCAAGTGTAATTTTTGATGGGCAAAGACCATACTTGGTGGTAGGTTTTGCGTGTGAACTCCCGTTTCCCCTACCAGCATGTTACCATTACTCTATAAATAATCCTCATGCAGTGCTATGTAGATTACTTCTAATGGTGCATCAAGGGCAATGCTACAGTGGCAAAAAGATCTACAATTACAGTGCGCACTCCTAGAGAGGGAAACTTGGGTGAATGATGCAAAGTCAAGTACCCGCTATTGAATCTTTCACAAGTTTTTGCACTTATATGTTTTTCATGTATTTTTTTTTTTCCGAAATCCCAGCAAATTCCTATACTTACCACGTTAATTTATTTCAGATATATGGTTTTCTTTTATATGTATTTTACACTTATATGATCATATTTTACCCCAGAAGATACGAAACGTCATTTATACATTCAAAATCAATTTTGCTCAAAATTATGTTTGCCATGAAAATGTGTATCTAATGCCTATCCACTTCATTTGCGTGATTCGAGTTCCACATATTGCGGATAGATGGCAGGACAGTGACCCATTTCAAGGTGCACACCACTTCGGCAGGCCACGTTATGCATAACGTGTATCTGTGAAGAGTTATGTCGTGTACTAGGGTGAGTGTAGGTCTATGTGTAGGTGGTCGTGTCAGTGTAGTGTAGGGTATGGGTGAGGATGATGATGAAGGTGAGGAAGGGAGAAGGGGAAACTCGGTGCCAGCATGTAGCCTACTCCTGTTGAATGTAAGAGCGCGAAAATACGAACATGTTCATTGTTAAGATGCAGCCCATTTTTTAAATTTGTGGAAATTTAAAGCTGTCCATGCTTGCCTCCAACAATCTTGTGTCCTTTAATGACGATGTTTCTGCTTTAGAAAGAGTGAAACATTTTATAACACATCATGATGTAACTGAACTAACTACGGAAGAGTTATCACAATTTGAGGGCATGGTTTATTTCCTAGGAGCAAGCAGTCCAAAAAACAGACTTTTTTGTAAAATAGTCATGTATTATTAAATGAAAATCCCATGGGAGGAACAAGGTAAGTCAATGTCATACAATTTTCTCGATTGGAGTTTGAAATGTTATGTATCAGCCAGCTTTGGCTCTAAGCAGCTAAGACTTCCTACAAATAATCTTACATTCTTCAAGATTATGTGTTATAAATTTGGGTAGTGTATTATAGACTCAAATATGGCTTAACTGTAAAGTCATAAATTTCTCTTGTGAAAATTTTACTAAACTGACTTCATTCATTCTCCCTATATAGTTTTCAAAAGCTAATTCAGATGTTATAAAATGTCATTTCAATTATACTTATTTCTCATTTATGCAGCTTTTTTTTTTACTCCTATAAAAAGGTATAAATGAATTTTTACTTGTGTGTGTGTGTGTGTGTGTGTATTAGTCTACAATGGCATATGATTAATTTTCCACTTATTCACCATCTAGACGCAAACCAAAAATAAAATGAAGTTAAATATTTAATGGAGATTTAACTAATCTCAACTTAAACATTATTGGTTTATGAACAAAAGCAAAAATTGTGAAATTTAAGGAAAGTTGTGAGGTAAATATTTCAATAATTAAAGTAATAAATAAATAGAGTGTGGCAGGGTACAAAATGGTGAGAACAGATTAATTTTGTGTAGGCTCACCAAAGCTTCGAATTAGAGTCACTTCTGTGGAAGCCATACAAACTCAAGTCATGATTAATTTATAAGAAATCTAAGAGAAGAGTTCAAACAGAAAACTTAAATTGTACAGAATATATTGCTCGGCATCTTAGAATTTTTTAACTGAATTTATAGAATGTTGATCAATGTTATAAAAAGTTATCTGAAATTTGAGTATGCAAATATTTCAATATATTCCAATGGAATATAACAGTTCAACTGGAGTATGTTATTGTAGTAAATTCCAAGAATATTTTGGATGCAATAATTAACTAATTATTAAAAAAACATAAAAAATCAAACTGCAGCAATTAAGAAGAAAAACATTACTACAAAACATCAATACCAGATTTAGGCCTAGGCAACCTAGGTAGTTGCGGCAATTTTTTCCAGGGGGGGGGGGGGAGGAACGGCATCTCTTTTTTTTAAACACTTGGTAAATCTTTTCTGAAGTTTGTTCTTGAACACCCTGTGAATGTCGGAAGTCGCATTGTCGCGGCGAGAGTAAAAGGAAAGTGTGCAGCTCCATATTTTAATACCAGTTTCACGTTATTATCCTATGAAACTGCTTAAATTTAACTACTTGTATAAACAAGAATGTATTGTTTAAAATCAAATTGGATGTGTGTTTCTTATTTATCGCTATGAATAGTAACTACAACTCTAGTTACATTTCCAATATATAGGGTAGCGCAGATGAAAGTAGTTTGCCTCCCGTTTGAATCCGAATGGGATATTTTGACTGTTTGAAATTCCATTATCGTATTCTATCATATCGTATCATAACGAAATGAGTAAACAGCTACAACAATGGACAATTTTATGCAATAATCCATTGTTGGCATTCTTCCTGTCAGTATTTCATCAGTCGAATTACACATGTCTGTTCGCATTCTGCAAAATGACTTACTTGATACAAGAAGTGGAAATTGTGGAAGCGTATGTGAGAACAGGTTCGATTAAGGAAACCCGCATAATTTTCAGGACAAATGGCAAAGAGAGCAATACAGGTTTGCTTAAAAAGTGACCTGCTACCGGTATGTGATCTGTGCAAAATGTATATGTGCAAGTGTATCTAAACATGATTGATTAGACGTGCACAGCTGTGTACTGATGATACAGGGAGCCATTTTGAACATCTTCTATAAAAGGTGAGTCCTTTGTGCTGCTGTATTTACTCTATACTTACATGGGCTACTTTTATCTGTGCCACCCTGTAGAATATCGTCAACAACACTATTTAATCACTTTCCAGCATGTGAACTATATAATTCGATATGAAAGGTTTATTCCGCAAAGAGTTGCAGATTATTTTTCAAGGTCAATGTAGTGTATCCACCAGCCACTGAACGAATATTGCACACTTTTATCACTGTCAATGCGGCACTATAAACCAATTTTCAATACTTTTATCACAACCACAACACATTTCAAATCTTATTGTACCATACATATAGAATTATTACTACAGTAACATATTTCGTATATCACGAAACATGTAAAATGTAATTATTATGAAAGTCGCCATAGCTTCTTCTTCGAATTAGTAGTATTAATACAATCCACTTCCACTAGATGGAAACTGACACGATTGGCAGTGCTGGCAATACATGAAAACGAAATGATACTAAATGTGAGGAATGATACTACAGGTCTGTAGTATTATGTGACAGGTTAGGTTAGGTTTGATTAGGTATGTATTATGTGATAGGTTAGGTTTGATTAGATGGGTAGTATTATGAGAAAGGTTAGGTTTGTTTAGGTGTGTAGTATTACTACTACGCTGGCAACACTGAAACCCACTGTTACATTAAAGAAATATGGAGGTATTCTTCGTTCATGCACGACGATTTTCGTATATAAATAAAGTACGTATTTAGGGCGGGTTGGGTGGGCTTACAGGTCTCCCAGTGATCACATCAATTTATACTAATAAATACTATAAATCCAAGACATTTTTAAGGTATTTTATCAAGTTCCTATAGTGGCTGGGACATAAGAAACATTCACCTTTTTCAATTTACTTTATACTTCCTATCGAAGTAAGAAATACTCGTAATAATTATACCACCAACAAAATCAATGCTTAAAGGAGCAGTCCGCGATAAAATTAAGTTGGCTTTAATCAAACACGTTTTTCAATCTAAGTAGAATGCAATTTTCCGCATGTCAATGCGAGGCATGGTTCTTGAGTTACTGACTCCGCACAAATACTTATGACGTCATAGCCACTGAACTGTTGTGATTGCATAGTAGGCCGAGAACATCCCGAGTGCAGTGCTCTGTATTAAATAATCTTCTCGCGCCGTAGTACACGTGAACAGAATTTCGGACTTAGTTGTGATTGAGTGAAGTCATTTTTGCTTTTCATTTAATCATAAAATAGCACATACCAACGTTGTGGTTTCATGTAGGGCTATTTTATTTTATATGAACGATTTTGAACTATAGTAGACTAAACAGAAAAAAATTGTATCGTAATACAGTTTAAAATGCCGTGGTGTTGTGATTTTTCGTGTTCAGAGGGAACAACAAAAGCAGAACATGGAGAAGGGGTATCATTTCATGTATTGCCGAGCAGAGAAAAGTCACCGCAAATATTTAAAACATGGGTGAAGAAAATCAACAGAACAGGTTTTACATCATCGAAAACTGCTGTTGTGTGTTCTAATCGTTTCCATGAAATTAATTTTGAAGAATCGTCTCTATTAAAAAGACGCTTAATGAAAGACAATAGAACTCTTATGAAAATGAAGAAAACTGCTGTCCCTTATTTTTGAAAGGAGAATCTCCCCAAGACAGTTCTGATACTATGCGCTCCTCTGCTTATAAATGAAAAAAAGGTCGTTGAAGAAGTAATAGCAAGTTGCAGTGATGCACCTATAGCTGAAAATATTGACGTATGTGTAGTTCTCGATGAGGCTGAAAATTCACAGAAACCTGATATAAACAAAGCTATGCAGTGTGAGATAGGGTGCGAGGTGCTAAGAAATGTGTGTGGTGAACCAGATGTGAGTGAGCCATAAACTGACTTAGACAGATCTTTTCAAATAGAAGAAGAAACTTCAAATTCTAATTCATCACGTATAAGGTACAAATTGTTTGAAAATTTTTCAAAAACTTTACAACTATATTTCATTGGCAAGACAACATTTTATAAAATAATTTCAAAATTCGTAGAACCAACAGTAGGTGTAGTTATTTTCAGATTCATGAACAACTTATCAATTCCGTAAAAGATAAAAACATGCGAATCACGGTGATGACCAATTTGACTCACCTGGTTACAGTGCAAAATATGTCACTTACAGTGTAATGGACCTCGATTCAGATAATCTTATAGACTTCGTAGTTCTGCAAAAGGGTCTAATTATAGGTAATCTTGAAAAAGCAGCATGCGAAAAAGTTCTAGATCGCCTAAAAGAAAAAAATGAACATTACCCTCTCTCTGTCGGACCGCAATAGAGGAATTAGGAAATTAGTGAGGACCAAATACGAATGGTGGACCATCATTTTACATTTGGCACATTGCAAAAAGCTTATATAAAAACCTTAAAGCCGCCGCAAAAACATATGAGAAAATACAAATGTGGAAAGACAGCATCATAAATCACTCGTGGTGGTTATGTGCTACATGTGAAGGTGATTCTGACGACTTAGAAGACAGATTCATTTCTGCATTAAATCATATTTGTAATATACACGAATAGAGACGTATAAAAAATGTGCACACATTCACCCATACAAGAGCGAGAGGGAATGGACCGAACCTGGATCCGAACCAACAATGCTCTGAAAAATGTTGTATGCAACCCTGCCCTTTAAAAGACTTAAAGCAGACTAATCAGTTTTGTCACACCAGCAAACTTGAATCATATCATAACGAGAGATTGGTTTACACTCCTAAGAGAAAACACTTTCCGTATGATGGAATAGTAACAAGAACTATGATTGCGATAATGGACCATAATTACAACATGAAAATAGATGTAACTGGTTCCAGACTCCAATACTCTAAAGCCACTAAACGATGGGTGGAAAAGAAAACATACAGCAGGAAGGAAAACGCGTGGAGAGAAGATATACAGAGAAATGTGTTGGAAGTAGCTCGTGATTATCAACTACTGCAATTCGATGATCCACATGTTTTAGAGGTTCTCTCAAACATAGCCCCGGTGCCTAAACCGTGTGACTCAACAACTATGGTGCAATAGAATAATATAAACCATGTACTAATTTATTGCTGACGTGAGATAAACAGTATCTGTAGTCCCTATATAACGAATATTTCACATCTCACATACATTCACTCACTCAGAGAAGACGTTGACTTAGATTATAATTGATCAAAATATTAAACTTTTTCAGTTTGAACCCTTATCAGACTCAAGTCGTTCTAATCACAGAATGCATTGTACACGGGATTTAAATTGGGATAGAGTTTGGGTAAGTTATTATTATTATTATTATTATTATTATTATTATTATTATTATTATTAAAGTATATGCATGTGATAGGTCCTAAGTGAGTTAATAATAACTGACTGTAACATATGAATATGTATTTACTCGTTCTACACCACTGTATGTCAAACGGAACTACAATGTAGTCTTATGAAGCGATCGGTGGTTATGACGTCAGAGCTTGCAGTAAGACCTTTAATATTTCACAAACTAAAAGGAGTAGAGAGATGAGACAAACGCCGTTAATCTAAGGATTACTTAGGTAAACATCCTATAATATAATCAAAATTTCGAATTTTATCGCGGACTGCTCCTTTAAAAATAAACCACATCCTGCCTTTCACAAATCAATATTGTTTCAACAATGAATAAGTTTGATTATATTTCTTTGCATCGAGTCTGATGTGCTTCGTCAGGTCGACTTTGATGACATCAACAATGCTTGCTCTGTGAAGAAAGTGCGAAGGAAATCTTTATAATTCACGAGTAGCCTATGTTATTATGATTCCAATAATTTATTGTTTTCCGAATTTATGACATTTCATTTTAAGCTAATTTAAACTAAACATGACCTGTATAATAGCTGCTTATAACTTGTTTGTGGGAGTTGGGGGCGGCAAATTTTAGCACTGCTTAGGGGTGGCACTATCCTAAATCCGGTCCTGCAAAATATTATACTACCCCAGAGCATGAGGAGAATCAAGTGATAATCTTCATACAGGAAAACTTCTTTTATACAATTCGCACTTATGCATTTCTTACACTCTGAGGTCGTGAAAAAATTCCTATACTTTTCATGTTAATTTAATTTATTTTAGATATAAGTTTTTCGTTTATTCATTTTTTTTTACAATTATACAATCACATTTTAAACCTCGGGAGATACACAACGTCATTCATATGTTGACTCAATTTTTCTCGAAATTAGATTTGCTATGAAGATGTAAGAGCGCGAAAATAAAGTAGATGTCCATTTTTAAGATGCAGCCTACTTTTAAGTTCGTGAAAATTCGAAACTGCCATGTTTATCCCAGAACATGCCAGCTTCAGTAACTGGTTATACACAAGTGGAAGAAACCATTCAGAAAAGGGAGAGAAGTATGCAAGTGAACTCCGATCTCATGGCTTGTCATGTAGAGGGAAGAAACAGAACATTTTAAACAATGAGGATCCAGCACCAAAACTGTGACCACATTGAATACAACTATCCTAGCATCCCTCGAAACTGAAATATTGTGATGTAAATGAACAAATTTTGGAATAGTTATTACAATTTGAAGAAACTGTTTACTTCTTAGGAACAAACAAAAGCAAGCAGTCCAAAGAACTGACTTTTTTATTTTTTGTAAAATAATAGCATGTTATTAAAATATGGTATTTCAGATTTTACTAAATGTCATTTCAGTTCTACGGTTTTCTCACTTATGTGTTTTTTTCAGGCCCCATAAAAATGTATAATTACAGGTTTACTGTAATTTCTGAGAGTTGCTGTGTTTTATGTTGCAAAAACTATATTATTATTATTATTATTATTATTATTATTATTATTATTATTATTATTATTATTATTATATTTTTTGCAGTCATCGTCGTCATTCTTTTTGTTATGGTTTTTGACATTAAAGTATTAATTTCTATCGTATGTTCTGCTAATGAATCAAGAACGTAGAACAAAGACCAAATATATCAACAGCAAATGCCCAAAAATTCATTTACTGTGGACTTAAAGGAATTTTCCTGAAATAAAAAAAAATAAGTATTACTTTCACACACAATGATGTATATTCGAAGAACTTAGGCTTTTGTTTTAGGTATACCCATATTATTAGGTAACTGTTAATTTATGTAAACAGATACGGCATAGGTATCCATTTCACTCTAAAATGGAAGACTCTAGAATGCAGAATTTTTATCTTTTACCACATGGCAACAACTTCTGTAAGCATGTTACTCTTATTCTAGACATCAATAGCATTCGTATTAGCATCATCATCATCATCATCATCATCATCATCATCATCATCATCATCATCATCATCATCATCATCATCATCATCAGAAAATCAATCTCCTATTATTGATTGTCGGTCCAATCCTTATTAAGACTGCAACCTGGATCTATCAGGTATTCTTTCTTTATTATTGTTGTTGTTATTATCATTTATAGACTTACTATTGTATGTTCCTATGCCCCTGACTATTACCTCATAATTCTATTCGAAAGTTGAGGTTTTTATTTTCATAAACTCTCGCTGTATGCTTTGAATTTCATAGTCTTATGTAAGTGCAATCTCGTTTATTGTAAAAAAAAAAGTAACTAAAGCTTCTTTTAAAATATGAATTGAATTATATATTCAAAATGTATTAAACGAGTTGTCATTTTAGAAGTATCAGAAAAGTATTTTTGTTACCAATGCCAATCCTGAATGATATCTATAAGACTATGCAACACCCAAAGATTAATTTGATAATGTAAAACTGTTAAGAGTACATGTATTATCATTTTTAAACTCTATGGAATTCGTAATGAACCTGTTTTCTTGTCTTTCGGAAGAAAATGAAATTCATGTTTCAACCTAAACAAACAGATCATTAAATGAATTAATTTAGTAAGGGCATAGAAACAAAGCAGACTGGCAGAGATAATCTAAGTGATACAATACTGAATCACAGACAAAATATATGAGTGACCAAAAATACATTAATTATTATGACAGTCATTATTGAATATAATGTTGAAAGGTGTCCGAAGACATAAAAGATATGTGGCACCCAAGTCTCCTTCTCCATCTCAGCATGACATGACGAGAAAGAAGGGTGGAGGCTCACGAGTGACGTGATGGTTAAGTTGTGGCATTCTTCACAGATCTGCAGCAAACAGATAAAGTATATAAACACCTAATAGCATAGCAGTAAACTGTTTGAATAAAAAATATGCTAATAATAGGTACTATGTTCTTCAAATGGGTGAAACTAAATAAATACAGACATGGTTATGTTCCCAGTGTCAAGCATTTGACAACGAAGTCATCGTCTCTTCACGAATTATCTCAGCATAACTGATACTCTACTCATCTTCAGTTTGTGTAGTTAACACATGTACCAGAGACCTTCACACAGCGAAATCAGTTATCAAAAGTAGAGAGAAAGCAGTGGAAAAGTATAAATTAAAGTTATAAGAGATAAAAACCTTAAAAAAAGCAAGGTTTTTGGTACCACCTGTTAAGGTGCGTACACACTTAGTGAACGAACAACAAACAAATGATGAAGCCAAACTTCGTTGTTCATTCGCTGTTTGGAGCAACGTACAAATCATTTGCAAATGGTCAGAAAACATTCACGTTCGCTGATTATCTGCAGTAATGGCAGACGAAGATGTAATTATAGCAAGTGCATCCATTATTATTATACGCAGTTTAACAAAAAGAAAGTTAAAAACCAAAAGTATGGTGTTCAGACGCCACTCTACGAAAGGTGCAATCAATATAGAGGCACTGACTTGCTTCATGATTTATGACGAATGGAATCGGGACAGTTTCACAACTTCTGTCACATTTCAGAAACTGACTTCGAAATATTACTGTGCAAAATGGGGCCAAAAATTTCCAAGAAAGACACAAGCTGGCGAGAAGCAATATCTATTCGGGAAAGGCTAGCATTAACACTTCGATATCTCACTACAGGAGATTCATATACAAATTTAATGTATTTATTCAAAGTGTCGAAACAGTTGATTACCAGGATTGTTCCAGGAGTATGTACAGCTATAATTGAGGAACTGGAAGATTTTATTAAGTTACGACTGCAAGACAGGGGAAAGTTTCAATATACAGATACCTCACTGACAATAATTATCTTAAAATACTAAAAAGAGAGATTTCTCTGTATTTGTCGAATGCACATCATGCTTACGAAAAGGCACTTTTCAGTTCCAATGAATTATTTTGTGTGCACAAGGTTGGAACTTTGTTTTTTCCGGGCGTGAATTTGTCCAAAAGGAACGACATATGTTTATATATGCGAACCAAGTTGACTCGTACACTTCATAACTCCCCATTCCAGATCTTTTTATGGACTTCTGTCTTTCCCTCCGGAATGATGTCAGTAGGGACTAGGAACTCAATTTTCTTTTTGACTTCTGCTCCTTACAATAAACAACAAATATGTATCCACTGGAAATAAAGAAACAAAAATAATTTTCAAATTTTGCAAATGTTTGACTCGCCTACCTTGCAGCTAAACATCTTTCCAATAGCTTCCCAAACATCATGTTTTCTTACTTTATTGTGTGGTAAGTAGGATGCTTGGGATTCCATAAAGTTTCCTGCTCCTTATATGCATTAATAAGATTTATAACACTCGTCTTCTGTCCACTCCAGTTTCGACATCCTGTTGGTGAAATTGAACTAAGCGCTGCGTTCTAACTACAAACTAGTGGCAAATCCCATCCACAACGAATACCAACTTTCTTTGATGTACTGACAAGCGACGGATAACTTCCGAAGGCAAACCAAACGATCGGTTTGCCTTTGCTGTGATGTACACACACGTTCCGATTTCAATCAGTGAATGCATTTGTTTGTCGTTTGTTTGTTGTTCGTTCGCTAAGTGTGTATGCATCTTTAGAGAGTGATTACGATCACATTTTTGGCTGAACAGGTATTGGAAATGGACAACTCAAGTATAATAATAAAAGAGTCTCTTCTACAATCAATTGTTGTTTATTTCCGTCATATTCAACATCGACTTTCATGGGGCCGTGGAAAAAATAACACAAAATTAAATAACACTGTTGATACATTATGAAAGGCAAAGTCTAGAAAATTCATGCAATTCAATTCAATTTATTAAGCCATTAGACATACAGTGATAGGCTTCATCACAAATAGAGAAGGGGGGGGGGGGAAACATACATTTTAAAATACACATATAATTGAAAAGAGTAAAGTTTAATGAGACTGAAAACACAAAACATTTTGAAACTCCAAAAATTAATGAAAACACTTCACTCTTAATATATTATTTGTAACTAAATGTAATTCACTTTATTTATTAAAAAACAATTTCGTATGAAACTCATCTACAGAGTAGAAAGGATTAATTAAAAGCCAATTATAAAATCTAGTTTTGAAACTATTGGTTGGTAACTTACAATATTGACTAGGAAGCTTATATAATTTCATCCCCATGACAGAAAAATTTGTACTGTACTAGTTTTATCTAATCTAAAGTATGGGATATTAATTTGTTCACCATTTCTAATTTCATGATCATGTGTATATTGGCTACTAATGAATAATTGTCTATATTTTGTCGAGTGTAAAGGACTAGGTCGTATGTGTGTGTATATAAATTTATGACAGTTAATATCTATGATTGTTTGAAAAGTGGTCGACAATGTTCAAGATAGTTTGACATAGAATTCTAATGGTTTTATTTTGCAAAATCAAAACACTCCCAATTTTGCTACCATTTCACCAGAAAATTAAGGCATACCGGATTATCGACTGAAAGAACGAAAAGTAGGCACACCTTAAATAATTTTGAGAAACGCAAGTCACTAATTTCTTTAATAAATATATAACTCTTGACAACTTTGCGCATATATATTCATATGTTTTTCCTATGTTAAACTGAGTCTATAAAAAGTCCTAGAAATTTGGAATAGTTTTGTATGTTGTCCTTTTTTATTACATGATTTAGGCTAAAAGTTATGTTGATAGTCTTTTCTTGATTAAGCAAAAAACCATTAGGTTCAAACCATAAAGCCATCTGTGATAGAATATCGTTGGTTAGAGCATATAATTCATTCAGAGCAGAGCTAGAACATAAGAATGTAGTGTCATCAGCATACATAAGTAGCTATTACACAGTCCAGGACCATATTATTATTATTATTATTATTATTATTATTATTATTATTATTATTATTATATTATTATTATTATTATTATTATTATTATTATTATTATTATTATTATGAGTTTCTCGATACAGTTGTAGGTAGTGAAGAGGCCATGTTTTATCCAACTGAATTCTTCAATTCTTTAAAACTACAAGCAATGTCAGGACATAATTTAATACTTAATATTGAATCACTAATAATAAATATTATTGCGAAATATTTACCCACCAGAATTATGGAATGGAACAAGAGTTGATGTAAAAAATATGCAAAACAGAATACAAGCGACATTATTATCTGGGAAAACGAAAGGAGATGATGTTTTTATTTCACATATTCCTATAATAATCACTAACCTGCCTTTCGATTTAGGCAACAACAATTTCCAGTGTTACTAGCAACTTTGAGCAACTGCTGTTAAGCTTTATTTTAATTATGGTTATTGGGGAAGGAGGATAATATTAAAATGGATTTGAGGGAGGTGGGATATGATGCTTGGGACTGGATTAACCTTGCTCAGGATAAGGACTGATGGTAGGCTTATGTGAGGGCAACAATGAACCTCTGCATTCCTTGAAAGCCATTTATAAGTAGTAATGGCAGTGACGTAGCCACTGCGAATATATGCGAATTTTTGTGTTTTTTATGGAACTTACTCAACATTAAAACTAAACCATGGATCCAGAGCAACAGTTATAGTCGATAGCATTAAGATAAGAAGTCAAAAATGCGTTCATTTCTTCAAGAGCCTAAAAAATTGTCTGGCAGCAATAAAAAGAAGAAGCCGTGGAGGCTACTGAATTGTTACAACAGCTAGAAAAATTTGACACCTTATTTTATTTGGTATGTTTAGACGATATTCTTGCTCTTGCAAATTCATTATTGGAAGCACCTCAGTCTCCAAATATGGATATTAGTAAATGTTCGTCCTTCATTAAGACAATGATATAAAACTTTTCAATGCTTTGAAACGAAGAAAAATTCGACAATCATGTCAAGCACAAGGCTTTATAATCTAGCAATTCTATCCAATGAGAGAGAGAAATGTTGGGATTTGTTGAAAGACCCATCATCAGTGATCAAAAGATTCGTTGCTAGGAAATTTCGACACCTCCAGTTCACCTTATGAAGCATTTGTATAGGTATGCCTTGCTTAATTGTTTATCATAATTTTGCATGTTATTAAATAAGACTTCTGAGAATGAGTTTCAAGATAGTTGACGGCAGCGACATTGTCAGAAGATGGATCAGGTACTTTCTAAACCCTGCATATCTGGTCCACCCAAAATAATTAGTCTGGCTACGCCACTGAGTAATGGTACTACCTGCAGTATTTAGCCATGATTATCTGTATTGAAATTCAATTGTTTGCCCATTCTAGAAATTTTACTTAATAATGGCTCTAGGCCTACATTTCTTATTTTAGTGTGGCAGTTGTCAGAAACAAGAGTTGTGCTTGATCTTGTCGTGAAAGTAAAAGTGAGTATGAGAGAGAAAGGTCCGCTAAGCTGATCATGATGTTCAACATCTTTAAAACTCAAGTGTACAAGATTCCAAAGAAAAAAACGAACATTTTGAAGCTGTGGAAAAAACTGTGCTAATGGAAAAAAAAAAAAAAAAGAGAACTTAAGAAAACTGTGAACGAAGACATTAACGAAATAGTGTGGGAGTGGTTTGTCAGTAGTAGGGCGAAAAATCATCGCATGTCAGGTCTGATGGTACAGGAATATGCTATAGAGCATTCAAGCCAAGATGTCCACTCACTACCGGTGCCGCGTGGTCTCTGCATGCTATACAGGTTACCTGTCTCCTGCCAAATGGTGACCATAATTTGCGGCAAAATAAACCTCATAATACTGAAATAAAAGGCTTACCTTATTGTAGTAATTGCTGGAAATGGTGACCTTCGGCATTCAAGTATGTGTGACATTACTATAGCACATTGACACTTTCTGTAATTCATTTTCACTTAGGCTATGTGATGCACTACATTGTTTTTGTATAGTTTTAACTTCAACAATTTAGTGGCGTGTGGAACTAAGGTTTTTGACACTTCTACTTCCTAGGATAATCTGCACAAAGAATTCTGAGGGCTTCGTTCTAATCGAAAACCTACTTCATCTAATGTTTCTCATTTAAGACCCATTTATTCACTTGATGCTTCTTATTATGAACCGAGCCTATCTCGTTAAATTTATTTGCGAGTCTATATATTTTTTTCTTATTTGACATAGGACCATTAGGGAAACTATGTCTGAATTTACAGCAACACGTTCTTCACGAAAGTATTGCATATAAAATGTTTTGTTCTATACTGTACATCACAACACAACACGCACAACAGAGACACACTGAATATTGACTTGAGAGACGTGGGAATCTGCTGTAACTAGCAAGAGGCATAATGCTGGGACTTGCATCATTCCCGCCTGCCAATCAGTTTTCACGGTAGTGGAGGACATCTTGGCTCCAACGCTCTGTAGAAAGATATGTTTAGTGTGATTTCTCAGGATAAAGTATTTGTGGAAAGTTAGGCAGCCAAAAGTGTAAACTATGTGCAGAAAACCCTGCTTGACTACAGCAGGGGGAGGGGGGGGAGGATAAATAAAAAAAATAATAAAGAAAAAGTGAGTATTTTTTCTGTTCAGTATAATGTTTACATATGTGCAAAGCTAGGTTTGCAATGAAAGATCTGCCCTTGGGCATAACACTGAATAAATGAAATGTGTGAATAACTAAATGAGTAAGATATTTTATTTAATTTGAATTATGTGCATATCTCTGGTTTATTTTTATAGTACACTTCCATCGACTGGAAAACTGGCCTTAACAGAAAATTTTCCCAGATCCCTTGTAGTTTTATTAAGGGCAAGTTTTACTGTATATACTGAAAACATAATAACAGTAATATTATTACAGAAAGTATACGCAGTACTAAAGTGGAATCAGCCAGAGCTGATCTGTGATGTTTATTGAGCACATAGATTATAAAACATATGCACATCATAAAGAACTAATTTCTGCTCCAGCATCTGTCTGCGTTTTCATAGGCACTCTACCTTGCTATAATTTTAATTAATAGGGCTTTCAACAATTCTATGTGCTTTCACTTCTCGGACTTTCAGTGAGGATTTGTTTTTTGAAAAGGTCATATCGCACAAGCTGGCTGCGTTAATAAAACCTATTATTATTTACGTTGTTATTTATACAGTTTCAAAATAAATTGTGTATGTTTGTTCGTTTATAATCTCTTGTTAAAATTAGTATTAGTCACGATGCAAATTAATGGGGGAATGGGGGGAATTTCCCCCCCTGTTGGAACATTATTCCCCTCTCATAAATTCATATTAACATCCCTGCCAGGAATAACTTCTATACCCCCCTCACAAAACATAATTCTTCTAAAACAAGTAGGCTATATTTTACAAAGTACATATAAAATAAGTAAAGAAAATAATATTGATGTATTATCATCACCAGCAAGCTGACAACAATCAATAACTTAGGAATTACACATTTTGTCTTTTATGTCTGCTCATGGATATAATTATTATCATAATCAAGATGCAAGACAAGCAACTCAGTGTGAGCAAGCATTGAACCGTATTGAATGAGGATAATAATAATAATAATAATAATAATAATAATAATAATAATAATAATAATAATAACAACAATTATTATTATTATTATTATTTTATGTATGATATTCTCCATCTAGGATTCTATCCACCCCTCATCAGAAATCTCAATTCGCACCCTGGTATTTGTGAAATTCTATTGTAATCAAATAATAAGTACAGTCAGTGCCTTTATTCCGGTAGAACGTGGTCGTTCTTGCACCTTTTTGTTGTATTTTTTTCATAATGGAATCGAGAAATGTGTTGATAATTACCGTATGTTTCAACATAATATTTTTTAACACTGCTTAGACCTTGAAAGTCTTAAAGTTGGACGAAAGGAGGTTAAAAACGACAAAATTCCCGTGCACTGGACAGTAATCATCTCCCCATCTGCTATAATATATTCTACACAGAGTTTCACCACCTTTTTCTTCAGAAGAAAAGCATTGATTACGGTAATAAAGACTTTGGAACATATTAATGTAACAGTAGAAAAGTTTTCCGGGCTATGAGGCCGTGGTCTGTTGGTTGTGCGACCAAACGTTTCGTTCACTGCTGCGGTGAACATCTTCAGTGGTGTCTATTGCTGGTGCGGCTGGTTCTACTGCGTGTGCCGGTTACGGTCTGCGCTGGCTGCATCGTTGTATATATAGTGCGGGAGGGGGGGCTTCCTGTTGTCGCCTCGGTCCGCGCTCACAACAACAGCAAGCCCCCCCCTCCCGCACTATATATACAACGATGCAGCCAGTGCAGACCGTAATCGGCATGCGCAGTAGAACCAGCCGCACCAGCAATAGACACCACTGAAGATGTTCACCGCAGCAGTGAACGAAACGTTTGGTCGCACAACCAACAGACCATGGCCTCATAGCCCGGAAAACTTTTCTACTATTGACACCGGCCGTGAAAGCCTACACTCCATATTAATGTAACCTTTAAAAAGTATAATAGTGTATTACATAGGCCTATTGTGACTCTGTAATCTAAGTTGTGCCCTGTCCCTGTGTAAATATGACATAATGAAGCAAAAGTGACAAAGGAAGGAGTCTTTTAAGCCACAGTTGCATTTGTCGCATTTTGCTACTCGACTTCTAAAAATCCAACAAACTTTGAATGTTGTTGTTGTTGTTGTCTAGTGCCTTGCATCTGCCAGTGAAGCCATTAGCAGTCGTGCTTTCCAATACTTTTGAACTGTAGTTTCTTCTGATCTTAATGCTTCACAGGTCTTCAAGTGATCTTCATTCATTTCTGCTGGATCGTTACACGGGACACATATTGGTGAAGCTGAGATACCTATTCTGTAGAGATGACTTGCTAGACAGTCATGATTTGCCAATAGTCTGAAGGCTGCAACTGCTGTTTTCCTTGGTCTCTGGGGGATTATATATGGGTTGGAAAGTAGTGTAATCCATTTTTTTGTCTTTAGCATTTGATTCTATTTCTTGTAGGTATGAATGAGAAAATTTTGTGATGATCAAGCGTTTTATTGAGGAATATGAGAAATTAAATTTAGACTTTTGTTTTATCGTTGTGCCTTTCTTTGCAAGTGTGTCTGCAGTTCCATTCCCCATGACTCCACAGTGTGCTAGAATCCATTGGAAATGGACAATCTTATTAACTTTTTGGAGTTGTGTTAACATTTTGTAGCATTCCCTTATTTTTGTTGACTTCTTTGTAGCATTTGAACATATTCCCTGAATTGCAGCTTTAGAATCTGAAAGAATTACTGTCTTGTTATATTTATTTAAGGGAAGATTTAATAATTGTCGGAGAGCAATGTGTATAGCCTCTATTTCACCATCATAATTTGTTGTGTCTCTGCCAACAGAATGATAACAGGAAAAATGTGTACATGTAACTCCAGCTCCAGTAAGGTTTTCTGTGGTGGATCCATCGGTATATATGTGTAGCCATTCTTCTGTAGGGTATCTAGTATTGATCGCTTCCAGTGCTAGAAGTTTTTGTATTTCTTTTGGTGTGCCTGATTTACTTATTTCCTCTGTTAATTCCAAACTGAAGGTAGGTTGCAATAATTCCAATGGATTTTCTCTTATGAGTAAATTTTCTCTGGTGTTAGGAATGTTCAATTTGGATTTAATCTGTGTTACCTTTTCTAGGAAACTACTACGAGTTTTAAGGATTGAGGAAGGGAGGTTCTTTTCTGTCCATTGAGAGTTTGGCAGTCGTAACATTTTCTCATGTTGGAGCAGTGCTTGTTCTTCTATTTTTGTTGTTATTGATTGGATCCGTGTTAAGGCAAGCATGGCATCAACAGGTGTGGATTTAACTGCTCCAGTGATTAGACGAAGAGCCTGATTTTGTAGTTGTTCAAGTTTATTGATGTTAGCATTTGCTGCTGTTATTAATGCTTCAGAACAGTACAAGAGGTTTGGTTTAATATACATTTTGTATGTTGTATTAAGGACTCTCCTTGAGCAGTCCCATTTAGCACCAGCTAACCTTTTCAGGATTTGCAGTTTCTTTTCAACCTTTTCTGAGATGACAAACTTTGAATGTAAATGTGCAAAAATGCGACAACCACATTGGACTTTAGAAACAAAGATGGTAATGGAGAAAATGAAATCAGAGACGTGTTTGAACTAATCTGAATTTAAATGAAATGCTAATGGCATGGACAATGTTCAAAAAGGTAATGAGCAATAGATATTCAGGAATTGATTTCAAAGAGTTGGTGCAATTCATGTAAGTTAAGTGAACTATATCTTCTAATTAATTTATATAATTCCATCGCATACTGTAAATTGTAAGCGAGGATTTAGTTGCATGAATCTTATAAAAACTGGAATTAGAAACTGCCTTTCAATAAAAAGAGTTCGCACTCTGCTAACAATAAATCTTGAAGGGCCCACTAGTAAAGAATTTCAATGTTTAGAGTGCCCATAAAATAATGTATTTCAATGTGATGTAAATTCAGCAGTAATTGATGCTAAACATACCTACGTCTGATGATTTACTTACATAAGTATATCTAGAGTGTGATAAGAGGGACTGAAAGTAATAAAACTCCAAGAAACAAATTAATAACTTTTTGTTTCTACATTCTTTATTAATTTTATCTTTCTGCATAATTATTTATAATATTGCACAAGCATTTAGCAATTTGCACAAATATAATTTTTCATTTGTGCATTTTTGCGACAATTATTTATTTTCTAGCTTAAAACCTGCTTTTAAGTCAATACCGTATTGGGAACTTGTGTCTGATTTGCGAGAGTATTTCGCATAACAATGAAAATATGATCCCCTCGTTCGTGTATAAAACAAAGCAAATAGTATTGCAGCTACTCTTCACATTGAAGTAACCACAGCGAAAAAATCACAGGAAAAGAATTCTCAAAATCTTCAGGAATCATCAACAAGCTCAGAACTCCCTGTAAGACAAGCTACAACCAAATTTCCATACGGTACTGTTGAAAAGGCAATTTCAACGTGCATGCATCATAAATAGAGCATCATGTCATTTTCTTGCATGATTTTCAAATATTAACTTCTTTCATCACGAATCTTTGGTTGGCCACACTCAAAAACTCCCTATTTTTTTTTTTGGAAAAATATTAGGCCTACTTATTTTATTAATTACAATGGGAACAAATTCCAGAGTACAATTACCATCAAGTGTAACAGTTACATACCAGTACACTACATGTTCTGCTGTTCCTGGGCCATCTTCTGTTTGAATAATGCTGTCTCTTCAAATATGTATTTCTTTAAAGTCTCTTTCGGCAAATCATCAAGTTCCATAGCAAATCGGAATGGTTCTTCAGCTACAGGCTATAAAGCAAATAAGAATTAATTTTTTCTACGATAGTGTGTAAAGCTGCATTTTACCCACTGCTATCAGTGCCTAAAGTGAGCCTTTAAATAGATAGATAGATAGATATTGATTAGCCTTAGGAAATACAATGATTTCATGGCATCGTCAGAGTGAATACATAATAAATATGCGGTTACATACATGTTATTCCGACATACAAGATGTCTACAATAATATACAAATAATATACAATCAACACATTCAGTAATGAAGTCAATTCTCCACAGTTTTCTTCAGACCATTACTTGTACAAGGTTCTTGGTTTCCTTATCTTCTTGGGCAGTCTCACCCCAGACATGAATCAGATAGAAAAGAAGAGCAGTAAACACAAAAGGAGATACTAACTACTGTAAGCTAAATTTGGAGTGCTAAACTAAGATACTCATTGACAGTAAAGGGCATGTGGAAAAGTAAAATATGTTTCACTGACTTTTTAAATCTAGCATAGTTAAGGGCTTTAGTTTCAACAGGGAGTTTGTTGTAAAGTCTTATCCCTGTATGTGATAAGCTATTGAGACTTTTGGATAACCTATGATGATTAAAATGTAAATTATTGCATGTTCTTGTGCTGTAGTTGTGATAATCAGAGTTTATTTTAAAACTATCATAATTTTGGTGGATGAAACAGACTGTTTCAAGAATGTAAATACAAGGTAGGGGCAAAATATCAAACTCTTTGAATATTTTTTTACTATCCGAGCGAATAGGTACTTTCTTTATAATTTTCAATATTCTCTTTTGCAGTCTAAACACTTGTGCAAGTTTTGACGACGATCCCCAGATAATTATCCCATATGATAATACAGAGTGAACATAGCCAAAGTAAACCGCTCTAAGTAGTTCCTTGGGAGTTATATTGGTTAGGACACGGAAAGCATAACACAAACGACTTAGTTTATCAGTTAAGAATTGAATATGACTTTCCCACGTGAGGTTGGAATCAATCCATATCCCTAAAAATTTTGTACAATCGACGTCCTTTATTCCAGTATTATTAAGTAGTATTTCAATGGAGTCATGTAGTTGTTTCTGACTGAAATACATACAAACGGTTTTACTGACATTCAGTTTTAGTCTATTGCTAGCTAACCACTGTTCTAGTTGTCTTGAGGTTTCATTTATTTTCTCCTGTAAATTATTTTTTATCAAGAGCATTGAAAACAATATTGGTGTCGTCTGCAAAGAGAACGGTTTTAGCTTGTGTTATCCTTGAGGGAAGGTCGTTTATATACAGGAGAAATAGAATTGGGCCAAGTATGGAACCCTGGGGCACCCCGCTTTTCATGATAGTGGGATATGATTTCATTGAGCCTATTTCAACAAATTGTTGCCTTGCACTTAGGTAAGAAACAAACCAACTTTTAGCTAACCCCCTTATGCCAAACCATTGTAGTTTCTGGATCAGTATCATGTGGTCAACTGTGTCAAATGCTTTGCTCAGGTCCAGGAATAGCCCAACTGTTTGATTCTTGTTGTCTTTTGAATTTAGAATAAATTCCGTGAAAGTGAATATGGCGTTATTAATTCCTTTGCCTTTTTGAAATCCAAATTGAGCATTAGATAGTGCACCATTGCAATCTAAAAACCGAACTAATCTATTATACATAACTTTTTCAAGGATTTTGGAGAATATAGATAATAGAGATATCGGCCTATAGTTGTTAATATTTTGTTTATCTCCCTTCTTAAATATAGGACATACTTTTGCGAGTTTGAATTGTTCGGGAAATTTACCACTAATTAAAGATGAATTGCAGATGTTTACTAGTGGAGCTACTAGTAGTACAGCACATTTCTTTACAATACCATCCGGAATGTCATCAGGTCCACAGGAAAGATTATTTTTTAGTTTTTTTATTATATTGTGACAGCGACGTGAGATTCGAACTCACGACCAGCGTCCCGCAAGAGAGAAGATCGCGCGGAGCACTTGGGATGGCGCGCGGCGGAGAGGGGAAAAGGGCCAACGCGGCGAGAGAGTGGAGCGGGAGTGCGCGCGCATCTGGTGCTGGTAGAGAGGAGAGGGCTCGGGATTTTTCTGGAGTGCCATCTCTAGAGACGCGTGGAGCCTTCGAGGCTACGTCGCTGTTGCTATAAATTACGGACGCGAAGGAACGACAGCAGTTTTTCCAGTTTCAGAGTTTTCAGTTATTCAGTCAGTGAGAAAGCCAGAGCAAGCAAGCCAGCCGGAGTTCGACTCGAGTGTGCGTCCGCATCTGCGTCAGCATCCGAAGGCCTGAGTTCGAGTGCAGTGGACCGCAGTTGGAGGGACCTGAGTTCGAGTGCAGTGGACCGCAGTTGGAGGGACCCGAGGTCGAGTACAGTGAACTGTCTCTGAAGGTCTGTGGTTCGAGATACCGTGAACTCGAGTGACTGAGATAGAAGAACTGTGAACTGAGAACTGGTAGTTCTGATTTGTAAATAGTGCTTTGTAAATATTAGTTAAGATTAACAGTTCATTGTTGTGCGTAATAGTCCAAGTCAATTGTCATTGTCGTCGGTGGAGTGCTATAACGAATACTGTGTGAGTGAAGATCCAATTGTTGACGAGAGCGTTTAAGGTGAATTGTAGAAAGGAATTATTGTTGTGACGAATAAATTACATTGTTGTAACTAATAAAATTCACATTGGTGTCAGAACCGGGATATTATCGACAATGGAGAACCTACAGCAGATCCTGCAAGCCATCGCAGAAATGAAAGCAGAAATGAACAAGCACATCAGTGAGGTCAAGAACGATATAAGTGAAGTGAAAGGCGACATAAGTGAAGTGAAAGGCGACATAAGTGAAGTGAAAGGCGACATAAGTGAAGTGAAAACGGAGATGAAAAGTGACATAAGCGGAGTGAAAGGCGACATAAGCGGAGTGAAAGATGACGTCACTACGCAAATTGAAAGCGTTTCAGCCCACGTAGATGGAATTGTCGCCATCGTGAAAGACGAACTCAAAGCCGACCTTGACAACCTAAACAAGAATTTTACAACTATAAACGAGACAGTAACCGAATTGAGACAGGAGGTAGACCATTTCGACGGCAAAATCCGCGATCTCGAGCGTCGTCAAGAGCAGACGAGCGAGTTGCTGGACAAGACGAGTGAGGTGATGGAAAAACACGCCGAGGAAAACAAGCACATACTCACGTTGATGGACCGACATGCTGAAGAAAACAAGCACATCCTCGCGTTGGTGGATCGCCAGGCTAGAGAACAGAAACAGATAGTTGCCGAGGAGGTTCGACGTGCCATGCAAGAAACGGCCACAGAGTTGAGGACTCCATATAGTGGCCCTGCGGAATCATCGCCTTCAGCCAGACATCACAACGTCAAGACGCCAAAGTTCGACGGTACGACGTCTTGGGCGATATTCCGTCGCCAGTTCGAGGCCACCGCAGCACATAATGGGTGGACACCAGCGGAGAAGACTACTCAGCTGCTGACCGCGCTTCAAGGACAGGCGTCGGAGATTCTTCACAGCGTTCCAGAAGATGGGACAGCCGCTGAGATAATGGCGGCCCTGGAGGGACGTTATGGTGACCATCAACTTGCTGCAGCATTTAGGACCCAACTAAAAACGAGGGTCCAACAGTCAGGCGAGTCCCTACAAGAATTCGCGATGGCGGTGGAACAACTGGCCCATAAGGCCCTCAGGGGCCTACCTAATGATTTCATCGCTGGAGAGGCGGCCTACACCTTCGGCAGCGGAGTTCGAGACCCGGAAATAAGACAACAGCTACTCTTAGCAGAGCATCGCACCATCAACGCAGCTCTGGCGGCGGCCCTCAGGATGGAGGCAGCCAAGTTGACTGCGAACGTCTCGGCATCGCACCGGATTAGGAGCGTCGCGGCGGCCGACGTCGAGGAGCGTCAACCGAAATCACCCGAGCGACGAAGACGAGGAGTGCCTACCTGCTGGTCCTGCGGCGAGCCTGGACACCTGAGGAGGGACTGTGACCGATCTGGTCACAAACAGGAAAACTAAAAGGGGCCGATGCGATGAGGGGCACGTCGGCGCCGTCATCACCATCCCCTCGGCTGATCTTGAAGACGGTTAACAGAAGATGCGACGATGGGCTGATTGCTGACGGATGGATAAGAGGCCGCCCATGCAGAGTACTGGTAGACACCGGGGCGTCGCTCACTATCGCCAGACCAGAAGTCGTGCGTGGACTACCTGGGAGGACGCCGCTGCGCCGGTATGAGCTACGTACTGCCTCAGGCGAGAACCTGCCCATCCAAAAGGAGGTTTTCCTGGATCTGACATTGGGAAAGAGGAGACTGGAGATGTGGGTGTTCGTCGCCAACATCACTGAAGACGTCATCCTGGGACTCGACGCCATGCGGATTTTCGATGCAACGGTGGACGTCCGGCGCCGTATCCTGCGTTTTGGTCAGGATGAAGTGTTCCTGAGAGACGTCGAAGACCAACCCATGGCCAGCAGACTCACCTTGGAGAATCAAGTGACAATCCCAGCAGGCTGCGAGATGGTGGTGACGGCAAGACTGGACGGAAAACCTAAGAGAAACCTGCTCCTCGATTCGCAAACAACTCCGATAGATGGGGTTTATGTGGCCAGATCCTTACTCCCGAATCAGAAGGTGGTACCGGTGAGGGTCCTGAATGTCACCAATCGGGACAAGGAGGTGCCTAGTGGAACTGTACTAGGTAACGTCGAGCCGGTGGTGTCTGTGACGTCTCTGGCAGAAAACGAGGAGTGTCACCGACCACGTCCAGATCTAGACCCATCACTGAAAGAGCTGGCTCGAGAATTGCCGGCGAATTTAAGCAAAAGAGAAAGAAGACAAGTCCACGATCTACTGACAGAATTTCAGGACGTGTTCAGTCTGTCTGAAAATGACTACGGGAGAACGGAGAAAGTTCAGCACCGCATCGACACCGGAAATGCTCGCCCAATCAGACAACCTCCTCGACGCGTCCCTCTAGCTAAACAGAGGGAGATTGACAACCAACTGGAGGACATGAAAGCAAGAGGGGTCATCGAGGAATCCGACAGCCCTTGGTCATCACCTGTGGTGCTGGTGAAGAAGAAGAATGGGGACCTGCGCTTCTGCGTGGACTACAGAAGACTGAATGACGTCACCAAGAAGGACTGCTTTCCCCTTCCACGAATTGACGACACCTTGGACACCCTGGCCGGAGCAGAGTGGTTCTCGACGTTGGATCTCAAGTCAGGATACTGGCAGGTGGCGCTACATCCGGAGGATAAGGAGAAAACGGCATTCTCTACAGGCCAGGGACTATGGCAGTTCACCGTTATGCCGTTCGGCCTCTGCAACGCCCCGGCTACATTCCAGAGACTAATGGAGTCCGTAATGAGAGGCCTGACATACGACATCTGTTTGCTGTACCTTGATGACGTCATCGTGGTGGGCAAGACTTTCGGCGAACAGCTGATGAACCTGAGGAAAGTGTTCGAGAGACTGCGACAAGCCAGACTGAAGTTGAACCCGAAGAAATGTCATCTATTCCAGAAGAAGGTCAACTACTTGGGACACGTAGTAGGGACCAACGGAGTGGCCACGGACCCGGAGAAGCTACAAGCCGTCAGAGGATGGCCGAGACCGAGGGACAAGCAGGAGCTGCGCCGCTTTCTCGGCCTCTGCACTTATTACAGAAGGTTCGTAGCTGGGTACGCCAACATCGCTAAGCCTCTAACCCAGCTGACCGAGGAGAAACGACAATTCCAGTGGACAGACGAGGCGGAGTCATCCTTCCAGTCGCTGAAAGAGGCGCTCTGCACTGCTCCTGTACTGGGATATCCCATCCCTGGAAGGAAGTTCACGCTCGACACGGACGCTAGCAACGTAGGCATCGGCGGAGTACTCTCTCAGGAACAGGACGGACAAGAGAGGGTGATTGCCTACTTCAGCCGAACACTATCCAAGGCTGAGAGAAACTACTGTGTGACGCGTAGAGAACTTCTTGCCATTGTGGAAGCCCTGAAGCACTTCCACAAATATTTGTATGGCCAGGAATTCCATCTGAGGACAGACCATTCTGCACTCACCTGGCTATTGGGCTTCAAGAATCTGGAGGGGCAGACCGCCCGTTGGGTTCAACGTCTGCAGGAGTACAACTTCACCTCTGAACACCGACAAGGGAAGAAACATTCCAACGCTGATGCCCTGTCACGACGTCCGTGCCCGGATGGCTGCAAACACTGCCTGAAAGTAGAAGAGCGGGATGGCGCCCACGCAGTAAGAGCAATTGCCGCCCAGCCGAGCCCAGGATGGGATAACGCCGCCATAAGGAGGGAGCAGCTGGAGGACCCAAACATTGGACAGCTACTGCGTGATGTGGAGTCCGGCCAGAGACCAGTATGGGCCGATATCGCCAACCGTAGCACCACTTACAAGAGCTACTGGGCCCAGTGGGAATCCTTCACTGTCAAGGACGGTATCCTGAAGAGGATTTGGGAGTCGGCCGATGGAAGGACCCGCATAGAACAACTTGTCCTGCCCAGGAGCAAGGTGAAGGAAGTGCTGGAGGAGACTCATGCTGGAGTGACTGGAGGCCACCTGGGAGCCAACAGGACGCTGGACAAGTTAAGGCAGAGGTTCTATTGGTTGCATCAGAGAACCGACACGGAACAATGGTGCCGAAGATGCGACACCTGTGCAGCCAGTCGCGGACCAAGGACCCGCAGCAGGGGAGCCATGCAGCAGTACAACGTGGGAGCTCCTTTTGAGAGGATAGCCATTGATGTTGCTGGACCGTTCCCGGTCACGGATCGCGGGAACCGCTACCTGCTAGTCGCCATGGATTACTTCACAAAATGGCCAGAGGTGTACGCGATTCCCAACCAAGAGGCTTCGACGGTGGCCGACGCGCTGCTTGACAACTTTATCTGCCGATTCGGGGTGCCCCGGGAATTGCATAGCGATCAGGGACGCAACTTCGAATCCAACCTGATGGGAGAATTGTTCGAGCGTCTGGGGGTGCATAAAACCAGGACCACTCCCCTCCACCCACAGTCCGATGGTATGGTGGAACGCTATATCAAAACCTTGGAAGAGCATCTGCGGAAGGTGGTGTCCAACCATCAACGAGACTGGGATGCCAGAGTCCCACTGTTCCTCTTGGCCTACAGAGCTTCGGTCCACGATACAACAGGGATGACACCGGCAAACATGGTCTTCGGGAGAGAGCTGCGCCTGCCCTGTGATCTGCTGTTTGGCACGCCACCCAGCGCCGACCAGCCAGCAACTGACTATGTGGCAGAACTCACCGAGAAGTTGAATGGAGTTCACCAACTGGCCAGAGAGCACCTCAAGATGGCCAGCGACAGGATGAAGGTGCGCTACGACAGATTAGCCAACTCTGCAGGATTCCAGGAGGGCGACCTAGTGTGGCTGTATCGACCTACCAGGACCAAAGGGAAATCACCAAAGCTGCAGCGTGCCTGGGATGGACCATACCGCGTGGTGACCCGGATCAACGACGTGGTGTACCGCATCCAGCGACAACCTCGAGGGAAGATGATGGTGGTGCATCTGGACCGATTAGCAGCCTACCAAGGGACTGCCCGGGACGAGCAGCCCTAAGGAGGGAGCAATGTGACAGCGACGTGAGATTCGAACTCACGACCAGCGTCCCGCAAGAGAGAAGATCGCGCGGAGCACTTGGGATGGCGCGCGGCGGAGAGGGGAAAAGGGCCAACGCGGCGAGAGAGTGGAGCGGGAGTGCGCGCGCATCTGGTGCTGGTAGAGAGGAGAGGGCTCGGGATTTTTCTGGAGTGCCATCTCTAGAGACGCGTGGAGCCTTCGAGGCTACGTCGCTGTTGCTATAAATTACGGACGCGAAGGAACGACAGCAGTTTTTCCAGTTTCAGAGTTTTCAGTTATTCAGTCAGTGAGAAAGCCAGAGCAAGCAAGCCAGCCGGAGTTCGACTCGAGTGTGCGTCCGCATCTGCGTCAGCATCCGAAGGCCTGAGTTCGAGTGCAGTGGACCGCAGTTGGAGGGACCTGAGTTCGAGTGCAGTGGACCGCAGTTGGAGGGACCCGAGGTCGAGTACAGTGAACTGTCTCTGAAGGTCTGTGGTTCGAGATACCGTGAACTCGAGTGACTGAGATAGAAGAACTGTGAACTGAGAACTGGTAGTTCTGATTTGTAAATAGTGCTTTGTAAATATTAGTTAAGATTAACAGTTCATTGTTGTGCGTAATAGTCCAAGTCAATTGTCATTGTCGTCGGTGGAGTGCTATAACGAATACTGTGTGAGTGAAGATCCAATTGTTGACGAGAGCGTTTAAGGTGAATTGTAGAAAGGAATTATTGTTGTGACGAATAAATTACATTGTTGTAACTAATAAAATTCACAATATCGAGAATTTCATCTGCAGTCACGGGAGATAGAAATATGGTGTTTACATTTCCTGTTCCATGTAAGGTTGTTTCCTGACTACCTGTTACCTGGTTATTAGGATTGTCTGCTACATTTGCAAAAAATTTATTAAAAATTTCAGCTATTTCGAAGGAATTTTGAATTGTTTGACCATTATGTATTATTGAAAAGTCTTGATTTGAGACTTTGGTATTTTTACAAGTTTCTTTCTTTACAACTTCCCATATAGCTTTACCTCTGTTCTGTGCTTTCATAATGAATTCTCCATTGAATTTCAGTTTAGCTGCATGTATAACTTTCTTTAATATGCTGGTATATCGTTTATAATGTAATTTAAGATCTAGGCTATTTGTAATTTGGCACAATTTATATAACTCCTTTTTCCTCCTACAAGAAGTTACAATCCCCTTCGTTATCCAATTTTTTGAATTGTTGAACTGCTTATTTGTAAGTGTACATTTTTTTAGTGGAAAAGCAACATCAAAATAATGAGTTATTGAATTTATAAATTCGTTTGTTTTCGCATCCACATCTGTTAAGTTGGTTACTTCAATCCAATTTTCTTTGCTTAGCAAACGTTTAAAATATTCAACATTTTCATCATTAAAAGATCTTTTATACCTAATTGGCTTAATGCTATTTGGTTTAGGGTTTTCAAATGCATAAATATTTAAGAATATAGCATTGTGGTCTGCGATACCCATATCAATATTTCCTACTGAGAATGGATAAGAATCATGGTCAATAATTATTTGGTCTAGGCATGTTTTAGAATTAGAGGCTATTCTAGTTGGAGTGTCTATTGTTTCTATCAGATTATATGATCGAATTAGCGATCTGAATTCTGTTATGGTAGCATCACTATTTAAAAAATCTATGTTGAAGTCACCGCACAAAATTAATTGTTTCTTTTTGCTTTTTAGGTGATTTAAAAGAAGTTCAAACTTTTCTAAAAAGGTTTTTATACAGCCATCTGGGGACCTATAGACACACACTACAGTTAAATTATAATCCTGACCGCTAATTTCAGTCACAGCATGTTCGAATACTTTGTCTTGGTTTAGATAATACGTATTCTTTTTTTCTATATGTGATAAATGTTGTCTCACAAAAATAGCTGTTCCTCCATTTTTGTAAGTGTCCCGACAGAAGTAACTTGAAAGGTTGAAATCTGGAATATGACAGTATGTTATTTCCTTTGTGTTTAGCCAGTGCTCTGTACAGCATAAGATATCTAACTTCTTTAAATCATGGTTTATGATTATTTCTAATTGATACAGCTTATTTCTAATGCACTGAAAATTTTGATGCATTAATGTGACAGAGGCCATTTTGTTAGCATTATAAGAAGTCTTTTTATCAGCAAAACACTAGTGCGTAAAAAAGTAAGTACTGGTAATCATTTTAGGCACTGCTATTCATTTTAAGCATTGTCAAAGAAAATGTAATATTCAATGTACACACCTCAATCAGTAAGAAATTAATGCATTACCTCGACCATTCATAACCTAAATATTACACACAACACAAATAAGCAACAAATTTAACATTCATATCTAGGCTACATTTTAGCCCTTATCATTCTGAATTTACATGTACAGTGCAAACGAAACGTCCCTCCACAGCTCTATTAGTTCTAGTAACCCTACAATACAACCCTGTAGAAAGTTGGCACTCCCCCATTCATTCCGGTTTGACAACCTCACACCCTCAGTCCATCATATGCTTAGCAGCCAGTACTATCACTTGAATTCTCTGCCTAGTGGATTCTCGGCTACACAAGCACTGCAGAGAGACTTCTCGATCGCACTGTAGTACTCATTGTAACAAGATTGATGATTCAACTGTTTCTAACAGCTTTGTTGATTATATGGCCGGTTTAGATGGCCATGAAATCGTGAATATGAATAAATCAGGCTGCCATTTCATGGATATTTGCTTCTTAATGGTTCTGGGTATAGACGGCCATGACATTGTGATCTTATAACTCTCCAACTTGAAATATTTATTTAATGTAAATTTGCGCTATTGTAGAAAAAAAAAACATTGTATGACACACATTCCTGAAGTTAACTTTTTGACTCCCGTGTGTTTGTGAAATTCAGCTTCGTCTTGTTTCACAAACTTTACACTCGTGGCAAAAAGAGAACCTTTACTAACTTGTCTCATAAAAAGGTATTATGACTGTGTTATCAGTGCAATAAAATAATAATTAATGTATTAATTAATTGAATTGGATATTTCTCGAAACCCAAATGTCAAGAATTTGTCCTCTGATATTTTATTTCTACAAGCACATCTACGGAATTAGAGATTATTCTCTTACACAATGTATTTAAGTTTGTTGAACAAATAGATCACAGGTTCCATGTGGGCGACTTCAAAAGCCACAAATCACGACTTGTACTGTAAAGACAAAAACATTTCAAATGAAGAATTTTGGCCTGGAATGATTGGCGATGTTGTAATATTTAATATTTATTTATTTACTCTGGTTGAGTTAAGGCCATCAGGCTGGTGTTATGCTATATAATTATATACATAATCTCTATTTTAATTATGTAAAAAATTATGATGAGTATTACAATAACTTATTTCTTTGAAATTGGTTCACTAGTCGTGATCTTCTAAGTACTGACTGCATACTGTACTCTAGCATTTGAATCAAGTAGAGGGACTTCCATTATCTGATCAGTGAACTTGTTATAAAATTTTCAAGAATGCTTTTTACTTGAAGATAGTGTTTGATTAATGCATCACAAATCAAAATTCGTTGTTGAAAATTATATTCCATATTCACTGTATTACATAATACAGTTATACACCTACACATTAACCCATTAATGCCCGTAATTCCCTGTGTGAGATTTTGGAGTCACATTTCTGTTATGTGATCCTGGAAGAACCCTAATCACTATAATTTCATTTCATTCATGTACCTACAACCAAAAGGTCCATTTTAGGCTGGCAGCTGGCAACTTTAGTTGCCACTGGGCACTTGCGTGTCTGATATTTCTTATTGTGAAATAAATGCATCTTACTTCACTAAAAAGCTTTTGCTTTATTTAGCACTTACAAATTTACACACTCTACATAACTTTAGACTATTACTTTACTCTGTCCATAACTTTGTGTCAGATATAAGGGAAAAGTCGATTTTATTCAATACCAAATAGTCCTTATGCATCATGAAATGTTCTGAAACACGAATCAGGATGAAGCGCAGCATCACTCTTATTGCAAACGAATTTTGTACAAGAACCACATACACGACATCTTCGACACTTGGATAGACCTTTCTCGACTATATGGCCTTTATCATCCTTAAACACTTCATCCAGCACTGCAATGATAAGGAGCGACGAATTCCTAGCGAGTTTGTTGTATAACCATATGACTTCAGGAGATGAATGACGCATTGATGTTTGTATTCAAGAAGAGAGACGTCATTCCCAAATCTACGATACAGAAGCCATCCTTGAACACATGTTAGTTCTTAGTATGGATGCTGTAATGTAAGTAGCTATAAACTGATCACCAATATCAACACCACCCATGTTGTTATTATACTGCGCTACAGGTCCTGGAACGTTGACAGAAATTTTCTTCCTATCAGCTCTGGAATATCTGCTTGACTTTCTCATGGGATCAACAGGATGATAGTTTGTGAGAACTGTAACGACACTGTTGATATTCCATCGGACTACCAGCAAATCGTTGCAAGTAGAGGATGCCATTTTACCTCGGGATACTTTCTTCCAGCTTTTTTTTTTATCAGGCAGATTCATTGAATCAGTGATTCTGTTTTCCCGTAGAGTTCCAGTGGCTCCGAACCTTCTGTTAGTAAGTCCTTGCATCAGTCCAACAGTTGTGAAGAGAAGATCGAAGTAGAGCTATATTCCTTGTGGTAACTGCACATAAGCAACCATTCCCAAAGGAACATTACTTCCTTGGCCAAGACCTGTTTCAGGAAGGCGAGTTGAACTTCCACAACATGGTTCAGCATGAAAGATAAATCCAGATGGATCAGCAGCAACCCACAATTCGAATCTGAAGCACACAGGCATTTCCCTTATGAATTGACGTCCATAGTATGGAATCATACTTTCATCAATGCTTACACATTTGTCAGGAGACATCTGTTTGAAGGAAGCGTTCAGTATATAGAAGAGTTGTCTCACTTTACAGAGAGAATCAGGACCATCTAATCCGTCATTATTGGTCAGGTGAAGGAATCTCAGTAGTTCATCAAATCGGTTGCGTCGCATAAATTCTGACATTATTGGCACATGAACATCTGGTTTGCTTCTACAGTAAGGCCTTCTTTATGGCAGTTTGTGGTACCCAGACAGAAGTAGAATACCGATTAGAGTAAGAATCTCTTCTCTTGAGGCATTCAAATTATGCATAAAATGCTGAGCCACATATCTATTGGTTTCCATAACTATAAGCTCAAAGAATTCTGTAGAGAAAAAGGTTCTGAGAGCATCTAAAGGAGATTTTACTGTTTCTCTAAGTAGATCTTAGTTAGCAATGGTAAAATTTTGAAGAATATGTAAAATGAATAAACAAGTGCCCACTGGCAACTAAAGTTGCCATACAAATTCAAACCACTCTAATGAAATTGTGATAAGTTGTAAATTAAAACCTGTTAGTATAATAAAATTGCACATATTCTTATTAGATTTTATGTAATTGAAATTGTTGTGCAGCAATTTTTAGATATAATTTTACTTCCATTATTGAAGGAATGTGTAGCAGTCCAGAATTTAGTGTGTGCATTACTTATTAATTTCTTCTGTACTGATGACGTAACGAACGGATGCGATAAAACTCAACTCGAACTAGAGGAGGATAGTTGAATCTTTACACCAATTGTTGTGAACAATGAACAAATTTAAAACTGACCAATCAATAAAGCTTTAATGCCTTGGCAACTTTAGTTGCCACTGGGATATAATGGGTTAATAATATATTATTGCAAATCAAATAATCTTAACATCTGACATCTGCCAATGCTGTAGTCAAAAGATAGAGGGATATCTCAGAAATTGTCCCATGGAGCTTTTATATGAGTTTCATACAGTCCAATTCTCTATAAATATTATGCAAGGTGTGAGCTGAAACAGATGGTTATTATTATATACATACAAATTTACTATTAATCGTGAGTGATGATAAATAGTTACAGGAAGCTCACTACTAAAAGAAGATAACAGCAAGAGGTAGCAGGCATAACATAAACAAAGAAGAAACTTCTTCTCAGTGTATAGACAGTAACGTAACTTGATGCTGAAAAATTTTATTAAAATGAGAGCAACCAAAACATCTGTGTACATACCTCATCTGCAGGGTCATAATACTGTTCAAGATAAGGATGTGCTAATGCATCCTCAACTCCAATCCTGTTATGTGGGTTGAATGTTAACATTTTATCCAACAAATCAAGTGCTTTCGAGTCTGCATTTGGGAACATTTTAGTCCAAGGAACTTTGGGCTTAAATGGCAATGATTGTAGGTAACTTCGTGCTTTCTCGTTGATAATACATTCCAGATCCTCTGGAGTGGGGGATCCGAGAACTCCAAGAATATGATTAAGTTGGTCTAAGTAATGTTTTCCGGGAAATATTGGTCGATTTGATAGCATTTCTGCTAAAATACAGCCCACTGACCAGATGTCTATGGATTTTGTATAGCCCTGTAAAAAATAAAACGATTAATCACGTTTCGTACCAGATATGAAGAACCAAAATTAAATGAGAGTTATAAAAGGAGGAATATACTGTCGTGAAATATTTCCTTCACTTAAAAATAATTTGAACATAAAATTAGAAGTCAATATTCCTGTTCTTCGATATTTCCTTTGAGTAGTTATGATTCGTTATTCAAAATAAGTTATTACTGTACTTAAATTAGAAAACTGTAAGTAGTTTGATGGATATTTACTCATCTCTATAACATAACATTTTTATTACATAGTCCAAATCTGACAGTTTAGATGAATATCCCATCAATAATTTCCGACATTATTCATAAATGAACTCTTAAAAGTCAATGTTAAAAACATGATCTCTACAAGCTTCAGCATAATTATGGCCTATCATTTGTTTCATCTCTACATTGATTTGGCCTGATCATGTTTTCGAATCTTCGGCACAGAAAATGTTAAAACCAAATCGAACTTTATATGAAGAAATTGCAGTTTCGCAAATTTTCATTAAAGCCATTTTGTCTATTCTTTTTAACACTAACAACACTTTTCATCACTATCAACTTTCTTCTCATTATCACCATTATCTTCATCGCATAATGCTAAAAAGGGGAATGAAAGTAAATCAATTATTGAAATAATATATGTAAGAGATAACAGTACATTCGAGAATGATAAAAGTTAAACATTCAATGCAATATGTATACTACACAGTATTGAAGAACCCAAATTAACATGTTAAGCAATAATGCATTGTGAATATAAATTTAGCTTCAGTTAAGCATGAAGCATTATTGCTAAATGTAGCCTACAGTATCTATTGGGTTATTTTACAACGCTGTATCAACAACTGAGTTTATTTAGCATCTGAATGAAATGAAGGTGATAATGCTGACGGAATGAGTCCAGGGTTCAGCACCGAAAGTTACCCAGCATTTGCTCGTATTGGGTTGAAGGAAAACCCCGGAAAAAACCTCAACCACGTAACTTGCCCCAACTGGGATTCGAACCCGGGCCACCTGGTTTCCCGGCGAGACGCCTATCTATCAGTAACGACCAGTCCGCGAAATGTGACAGCATTGTTATCTTTCCTCACGCATATTCTATCTTTTGTTTTACAATCACAACTGTAATAAGACATTTCTCACGAAGTCAAGGGTTAGCAACATACCTGAACAACCTTAACACAAAACTCCATCTGATTGTTCAGCAATAAATTTTCAGTCGAAACGAGGCCTAATACTCACTCTGACATCAAAACCAGGTTTTATGCAACGATGTCATCTGATTCAAACCATACTGATTTTCTATTAGTCGTAGTGTACAAGACATCACACTCGACAATAAACAGTGCAGTACATATGCTGCAGAAGCATTTTTTGCCGCACATTATGGGTATATGTGAACTAGGTCCAAATACAGATGGAGAAGCAAGGCATGGCATGTGGGCTAAGTGAGAGGGGAAAGAGAGGGAGATCACAAGTGAAGTTCGTTTCGGTTTGGTTAATATTTGACGAATCTACCGATGAAAGTTCAGCTCAGAATAAAATCTTATCTTCCCCTCTATATCCACTAGTGCTACAGCCAGGGTGTAGCCACCGGCGTGGCTCAGTCGGTTAAGGCGCTTGCCTGCCGGTCTAAAGTTGCGTTCAGGCGCGGGTTCGATCCCCACTTGGGCTGATTACCTGGTTGGGTTTTTTCCGAGGTTTTCCCCAACCGTAATGTGAATGCAAGGTAATCTATGGCGAATCCTCGGCCTCATCTCGCCAAATATCATCTCGCTATCACCAATCTCATCGACGCTAAATAACCTAGTAGTTGATACAGCGTCGTTAAATAACCAACTAAAAAAAAAAAGCCAGGGTGCGTGATAAGGTCCTAAGACAGGTCTTGCCTCCTCTATTATACAATTAAGATGTCTTATTTTTCATTTCTTTTGTTAAGATATCTCTTAGCAATTCAGTCAACCTTTCAAAATAGTAATTAGGAAATGGAAGAAATTCCTACAGTAAACTGACAAAAACTCTTCTGGGATCGAAACTCGACGATGCAGTTCAGATAATAAGTATCTGCATCTTATTGACGAAGGGGAAAAAAGAAAAAAAAAAAACATTTCTTATTAATAACAAACCTTACACCTACGTTCGTTTATTATAGGTTAAAAGTCAAGATATTCTTCCTTAAAAAAATATACAGTGTGTCCACCATGAACCTGACACATTTCATTTGGCTGCCAAAAATCAATGAATGGAAATAAGTTGGTAACATGCATTGCAATATGTAGAGAAACTGTGGAAATTTCGTTGGCTATTTTTATAAACCTGCGCGAGAGGTTGTATGTGGCGCTGCGGTAGCTTAAGTCAAAATTCCGACAGCGCAAGAGCGATCACAAGTGATCTGGTGGTATGCTGAAACAAATTCGGTGATTGAAGTGCAACGCAACTTTCGGCGCGTGTTCCAGAAGGACCCACCATCACGGAACACCATTAAGACATGGAAACAGCACTTTTTGGCAACGGGAAGTGTGGTGAAATTGCATGGTGGCGGTAATGTCAGTTCGACAAGCGGGACGAGAACTGCAGATGCCAAAGTCCACGGTACATAAGATACTGCATCGCTCTCTTGGGTTTCATGCATACAAACTTCAGTTTGTTCATGAACTGAAACCAGATGACGATAATAAGAGGCAGGCATTTGCTATCGACATGTTACAGCACATTGATGAAGACCCAGCATTTTTAACTCGCATTGCTTTTTCTGATGAGGCCACTTTTCATTTATCGGGCAAAGTCAACACACACAATGCGCGTATTTGGGGGTCAGAAAACCCACGCTGCATTGTGGAACACATTCGTGACAGCCCGAAATTAAATGTGTGGTGCGGATTGATGCACAATTTGATCATCGGCCCCTTTTCCTTTGCAGTACAAACAGTTACGCGCAATACCTACCTCGACATGTTGGATCAATTTGTTGTGCCTCAGTTAATGCATTTGCAGCCGAACGTCATCTTTCAACAGGACGGCGCTCCCCCACATTGGAGCCTGATCGTTCGAGAATTTCTCGACACACAATTTCCCGGTCGCTGGATTGGGCGTGATGGACCGACAAGATGGCCACATCGATCACCGGATATTACCCCTCTAGACTTTTTCTTGTGGGGATATGTCAAGAACAAAGTGTATACAGGCCACAAAATTCGTGATCTTCAACAGCTACGCGGACGCATAAGAGATGCCGTCAATTCCGTTACGCCCGAGATGCTTCAGAAGACCTGGCAGGAAATTGAATTCAGGCTAGATGTTCTTCGTGCAACGAGAGGATCTCATGTTGAGGTGTACTGATTTGTTTAATAAAACTTGGTGAGTTACTCTTGATATTGCATGCATTCTTTTCTTTTTACCCCAAGCAGTATGAATTATACAGCAATTACAAATATGTCAGGTTCATGGTGGGCACCCTGTATAATCCCTGACAAAGTGCTGCAAGGAATACACAGAAATTCGAACAAGATGAAAAGTCATAAGTTCAGTCCATTATTGCTATACTTCCTTGAGAGTGTGAAGAGACATTTATTGACTGCTGAGTGCTGGGATTCTCTTTGAGAGAGAAGAAAAAAAACGCCAGCTGTGTTGAATTTTTAGAAGGTAAGGGTTGCTTTTGTTTCCCTTTAAAATATGTGATTGAAGTATATAAAAGATTTGCAAGAATTTAAGAATGATTTATTAAAGTACTAGCCATACCCACGCGCTTCGCTGCACGTCTTGTTTTAAATAAATATCATTGACTTAAATCTATTATATTTCCAAACACAGCTTTGTTATTATTAGCAAATACACCTAATTAGTTTATTATAAGTTATAAGTCGTTTACTCCTGAATTATTTTCAAATGTATGTTTAGAAGTATGAATGTAATTGTTATTACCATGCAATTAATTCTACTTTTAAGCTTGGTATTACGTTAGACCTAACAGTGTCTGGAACAGAATATATTTGTAAGAATTGAGAGTTATTCTCTCAGCTGGAAGAATAGCACCACTTGGAATAATGTGTTGCACTGTCTTATATTATTTAAAACGTGTGTTGATAACGGATGTTCTACTGTAAGTACGTTTTTAAATGATTGTGGGTGCTCTTGAGTCTCAGGAAGAACATTTCCAGCAGCACAACATAATACGTTTTGTCCATTACCCCATTTTTGCGTTTTATTTTATCTGTTTTACCTATATGAATATCATTAAAATGAACATAATCGATATTTAGATCGTAATGGAATGCTAACACACGTATTAACATGAGTATTAACTCTCGATTAAGCTGTCTAGTTCTATCAGTACGCTCTCGTTGTTTGTTAATTTTCTGAGAACATTCAGCGCTGTTTTCTCTTTTTCGATCCTGGTACATTCGAACTTTCTTATTGACATGCCAATCAAACCGTTCGATCCTACAGACGTGGACAAATTATTAGAATAAAAAACTTTTTCTTGGAAACGTAATATAATTCGTCATATCAACTATCAGTATAATTCACAGAGTCTCTATTGTTGTAAATATGATTGTTTACATCTTCTGGTATATTTTTCCAGTGGTTAAGTATATTTTTTTCTGGCTATGTCGGTGCTATTGGTGTTTTAATTATATACTGCAGAAGATATTCTCCCATGGCCTGCAAGAAGACCGGACATGAACGAAATTGAAAATCTGTGATCTATACTAAAGAAGGAAGTGAATAAATAGAGGCTTACAACAAAACATGGACTCATTTAAGCACTGTCTTAAATCTGGCTAAATGATACTGATATTCAAAGAAAGTATCATACTTTGGTTTCCAGCGTCCCTGACAAAATCAACGTGTTAATAAAGAGTAAGGGAATGTTCACAAAATATTAATAACCACAATACTCAATTTTCTCTTCATTATATCTGTGCAAAATACATTTATGTTCATTATTTCTACCGATAAATACAGCTTCGTTGCACTTATAATTAATTTAGTCTAATAATTTGTCCACGTCTGTAGTTTCTCTTGTTCGAACCACTGAAATGTTTGCATAGTTATTTCAAAAACGAGTCTTCCATTCTTCCTCACTCTTATTAAGTCTCTGCCTTTAGGCAGAAGTGTTTCGGTGTAACTGAAGCCTTTGTTTTGGCATTTTCAAGGTCAGCACAGGCCTGCCTGCCTAATGTTAATGTATAAAATCTTTTCTCACAGAACACTACCCGAAATTATTAATGTCCAACTTATACTTATCCATTATATGAACGAAACACAAATCGAATTCAAAACGCCACATGCACTACTGCTCCTCTAGCAGGCAGTGGAGTCAGAGTGCTGTCTGCCATGATTCTCGGTACAGCAAGGTACAATTGCGTAGTGTTATCTCCAGAGCGTTTCTTTACATAATATAGGTCGACCAGCACGAAGGCCTAGCAACCCGTGGCAAACCATCTCCCGAATGCTTGACAGTCCATTTCAGTAAATCTGGTAAGAGTGGCTGTGTTCACATTAGATTGCGTGTTATTCTTCTGATTATGTTACTGATGTGTTTAGATTAGCTCGTTCACATAGCACCACAGAAATTTAAAATTTACATTAGAGCAAAGGATTTTCATGGTAGAGACTTATCGGGCAAGAGTGACTGCAGAAAGGTAAAAGATGATTTGCAAGAAGATTTTCTAATGTTACTGTTCCACATGTCAACACTATACGCAACCTCATTAAACATTTACAGAAACTGGGTCAGTATTGAATAAAAGTAGCAAAAACTACGTTGTGCACTGACTGAGGAAAAACTGGATGAAATATGAAAAAGATTGGAACACACCTCATAAAAATATTATCTCCGTCATCTCGCGCAAAAAACTGGTATGTCTAAAACCACTGCATATGAAACCATGAAAATTTTTAAATCCTTAAAAGATATCAGAGATCTGTTGCAGCAGAAGGTCATCACTTCCAACACCTCTTATATTCAAGGCAAGTTCAGATAATAATAACACTGCCGAGCGTACAAGAGATGGTTTGCCGCGTGTTGCATGGCTTTCGTGCCGGTCGCACATTGCCCAGTCGATCTACATTATGTAAGCAAATGTTCTCTAATATATAGAACCTACAAAATGGGACACATTATTTATTAATGTCCAACCTATATAACAAAATAAGGTGAAACTTCGATATCCTATCACACCACAACGTACTTAAATCAATGAAAATAATCTCAGAATTATAACACACAACTATACAGACACGATGTGATCACTGAGAAGATTATATACTTAATAGGTAACAGTTCTGTATAGTGCACAACACTTCATACCAGTATTGATTATTTAGCAAAGCAACATCTTTAGCACGATTTGTGGTTTGTAGGCCCCAAATCTCTAACTCCACCCCTCTGAGCGAGAGATCTTATATACTCGGTCTGTTATGGCCTAATTTTATGAGTAAAAACAATTGACAATAAGTATCTCCGTCATAACGTCATACAATACCAGATGGAACTATGAAGTAAATGCATAATTAAAATAAGACCATTTGGCCCAGGGAGCATCCATTTTTGGTGCAAGAATAAATAGTTCTAAATTAGTCTTGAATATATTCCTTAACAAACCACTCCAAACCAATATGAATATAGCGTGGATTGTGTATGAAGGTAATTTGTTGTATTGACCTCATTGCGCATCTTTGTTTACGTAAATAAAAAGACATTAAAGTTACCATGGTACATAAATATTATTTTAAAAACCACAGGAAACAAATGTGGGTGCATGATGAGCAAAAGAACGTAATTTCATTGGAGTTTGTAAAATGACTCGGATAATCTAGAAAATTAACAGCTCCAATAAGCTTCAAAGTTACTAATTTTTACTCAATTTATTTTTATTTTTGGTCCAGGTGAAATAGGCCTACTTGCCTTTTACGACAACATTCGTAAAAATACGATTATATTCTATGGACCAAATAAAGTTTAAATATACATTACCGTAGCTCGCCTAAATATGTAATTAAGCAATAAAAATATGTACCGTTGTCTTACTGAATAATTAATACTTAATATGTATGTGTCGCGTGTACAATATATCCGTATTTGTAAAATTATTCCATTCCTGACTGTCATTGGTTCATAAATAAACGCAACGTAAATCAGACATAAAATTTTATTACCTTCTAATAGCATTGAATTTAACTACATATCGCTCATTGATCAAAGCAACTTTTGTTATGTAACATTTTTCATGAAAATCAATAAGGGAGATATTTCGATTTATTTAATTCAGGCCTCTTTATAACCATGTTTTAAATAAAGTATTTTGAATGTCATACAGCCTAAAATCTAAGTTAGAACGAACTTAATTCATATTCCAATTTCCATATAAATCGGTTCAGCCATTATCGCGTAAAAAGGTAACAAACGTCCATACATACATACATACATACATACATACATACATACATACATACATACATACATACATACAAAAAAAAATGCGACTTTTGGTCTCAGGATAGTTAATTAAACACGTTAACACCAATTATTTTTAGAAAATCGAAAATTACCAGAAAAATTTCGGTTACAGATTTATTATTAGCATAGATTTGACTGCAGGAAACAATTACAACACACATCTTTTGCAAAATTCAGAAATGAAAACCAAAGAGAATTCTGCTCGTAAGAATTTCACCAATAACAGGAATCGAACTCAGCAATTCATGTCAATATTCGGAAAAATAGAAACAATGTGACAACACTGAAGGACGAAGAGTCATTCATTTCATATGTGGCCTGCAGTAATTAGTATTTACAGTTCACAGCAGAAGGAAATGGTCTGATCTTTTTTTATTCCGAAAATTTCGGATGTTATAACATGTTCACGAGTTTACATGTATTGTATGTTTACAAGCGAAGAAGTTCAATAATTCCAAATAAATTTAAACTACTTTTCGGAAAATAAAAGTCATACATTTTTTCTTACCTTAGAATTCAACATTATTTCTGGAGCTCGATACCATCTAGTGGCTACATATTCTGTAAGGAAACCTGTGTGATCATGATCAGGATCTGCAACTCTTGCCAAACCAAAATCACAGATCTGAAACATAATAGAAGTATAATCTCAACAACAGCTATAAACACAAGATGTTAATGGCCTGTGCATTAAATTGTTGTATTTAAGGCTATCTTTGATCATTTTTCATTTTTCACATCCAATTAGTAATCAATATACCTTTCCTCCTGCCTTATTTAATTAGTTAAACTTTTAATTGGTCCTAGAGAGTAGGTTTACCTAACACAACATTTGTTATACATTTTGCTTTTAATTAACATTTGGATAATAGAAATTTCTACAAAGCACCAATTAACAACCTTCCATTGTTTTAATAGACTACGCATCTCAGAAATTTAACATTTTCCTTATGCTAGTTTACAAAGCCTGTATACATGTTACTCATCTATATAAAGTCAAACCCATATCATTCACCAATCACATTCAAGTGTACAAACATTCTTTTACTGTGGTCAGAAAACAGTACCGTATCCATATTTCACATTCGTACACAACTAGATCCCAGAGCTTTATGTGAAGGTCTTTTTTTTTTCTGAGTAGATAAAATGAAAAATACAATTAAAGTTGTTTCATGATAACCTATCCAAAAACAAAGTCTCATAAAACAAAAATACGCCTTCTTCAAAGTTTGCACACGTTTTTCAATATTCACAAAATAAGAAGCTAAAATAGCATATTTTATCAGGTCATCACATATCAAATAAACACTGTGAGTACATCTTGTAACTTTCTAGTGCACTGACTACCGTATACAGTATTTAGTCCATTATTAAGAATGTAAATTGTGATCACTACTGTGAATGTTTAAGCAGTCCAGAATTTACCCTACCAGTCTTTCTTCAGATAGAACTGAGTAAAGGTGAAAATAAAGTACATTATTGTGAAAGTGCAATATGTAAATAGCAAGTGCAAAAATATCTTTCTTGAATCGATAAATGTAAGATTTCTCATATGTAATAGCGGTTGGGAAAATTATTTTCTGTGAAACTTATAACAAGAAGGTTAGTGCATTTTATTCCATGCTTTTTTGTAATAATTCTGTAAAGGCCTACATTCAGAAAGTTGTTGTTTTCTAATGCCAGACGTTTGACAATAAAGTCATTTGACCTCTTGCACTCCAATATTTTTCAAAGATATTATCATGACTAGCCACTGAAGCACAGATTTTGAGATGTTCCGAATCCATTTCTTGGTTTGAGTTGCACAATGGGCAGTTAGGGGACTGATATATTCCAATTCTATGCAGGTGTTTGGCCAAACAATCATGGCCTGTTGCCAATCTAAATGCAGCTACAGACGATTTTCGTGGTAAATCGGGAATTAACTGTGGATTATGATGCAGAGAGTTCCATTTTTTCCCTTGGGATTGAGTTATCAAATTTTGTTTGTCGAAGTCTAAGTATGTAGATTTAATAAATCTCTTCACAGATTTAGTAACAGGTCTGTAAGTAGCAGTGCTGCCCTTCTTTGCTAAAGCATCTGCATTCTCGTTTCCCAGGATTCCACAATGGGATGGTATCCATTGGAATACAATTCTTTTATTGAGTGATAATAATTGAGAGAGCATTTTAGTTATTTCTGCTATTTGAGATGAAGGTGTGTGTTTAGAGACGATTGATAGAATAGCTGCTTTGGAGTCTGACAATATAACTGCATTCCTAAATTTATTGATGTGGCATAGAAGATTCCTAAGACATTCATTTATTACAATGATTTCACCATCAAAACTTGTTGTTCCATACCCAAGAGATCTATAAAGTGAGAAGAGACAGCACGTAACACCTGCACCGGCACCTTGTTCTCTGGAGAACAAGGATCCGTTGGTGTATAAATGAAGCCAGTTTTGTGGAGGGTACCTAATATTAATTGTATCTAAAGACAATTGTTTCAGCATTTCAGTGTTTACTTCTGATTTCAGTATTTCTTCTGTTAAATTTAGATTATATTCCATATTTAATAGAGTTAAAGGGTTTGGTTTAATTTGTAAGTTTTCTTTTAAATTCGGGATATTGATTTTCTGTTTTAATTCTTGAACAATGGATATGAAACTTTTTTGAGTTTTCAATCTACAAAGAGAACTGTATGAATGCCAATTGTTACCTGGTAATCTGATAAGTTTTTCATATTGAATCAGTGCTTTTTCTTCTATTGTCATTTTGATGCTGTTAATATTAGTGAGGAATCTCATAGAATCTATTGGCGTTGTTTTGATTCCACCAGTAATGAGTCTGAGAGCTTGGTTTTGAACATATTCTATGTCGTTTATGAAAGGTGAAGTAATTAAAATTTCTCCGCAGTATGTCAGCACTGGCTGTATAAACATTTTGTATGTAGTGTTCAAAGTATTCCTAGAGCATCCCCATTTCTTTCCTGCTAGTCTTTTTAGAAGGGATAATCTTTTACGAGACATTCAGAAAGTATATACATATACACACATTAAGAAGTGTGATCAATCCATTATGGTAATATCTAATGGAACAAGCACTAAAATATTTACGGTGTAATTTAAACTATAATATGAACGCAGTTAATAAAAATTTCACTAGTTTCACTGGATTGGAAATTTTTACATGCACATTGAAGTGCTTTCCTTTATGGGATGGAATGAGCATTTAATTGTTCTGTTTTTATTTTAATTCTAAGAGTCTATTTCACTTTTACTAAAGTCTAATTAAGTCACTTCAAACTCCCATTTTAGACTCTTAAAACTAATTTTTAAGGACCTGAAAGTTCGCAGTCTATTGATAACTTATAATGGTAATATGATGGTAATGACAATAAAAACATGTCTCAAAGCTAGATAAAATAACTACCGGTAGTTGAAAATGAGACGATAACAGATTATATTTTTAAATATTACTAATTAGCGAACACTTTCAATATTACCTCATTTGCATACCCAAGAGTGCAATTGTTTCCATTCTTATAAAATTAAAACACAAAATATTTTTAAGTATATAATACAATCCACGTATTGTGGGCCCCTATCACCATGGCATGGTGCATCCTCAGGTTTTGGATAGAGGAGACGGCCTCCAGATATGGAGGGTAGCCGCGAATGTATTGAATAAGCAGTTGTGTACAGCCAATAAGGGGTGGTCCTCCAACTAGGGGTTAGGCGAAGGGCTAACAACCCATCACCGTAAAAAAAACAGTTTGTTACGAAACCAAAGAATAAAGCATGTATGGATGAATCCAGAAATGCATATAGAGTATTAGTTGGGAGGCCGGAGGGAATAAGATATTTGGGGAGGCCGAGACATAGATGGGAGGATAATACTAAAATGGATTTAAGAAAGGTAGGATATGATGGTAAGGACTGGCTTAATCTTGCTTAGGATAGGAATCTATGGCGGGCTTATGTGAGGGCGGCAATGAACTTCCAGGTTCCTTAAAAGCCATAAGTAAGTAAGTATACAATACAATAAAATTTTGTACAAAAAAAAAACTGCAGAAATGCGAACAGTTAATGATATCATGTGAAATAATAAAGGATACCTTTTAGAAAAATACCATATTAAAAAATTCTACGTATATTACAGTGAGATTATTCGTTCCTGAGTCAGTTTTCCCCACTATCTGTTATTAAATATGAACCTGTCGCCAGTCAGCCAGCTGCCAAGGTCAAGCTATAATAAATTGAGTGTTGGATACCAGTACATTGTTTTTTTAAGTAATGTTTCTTTACAGTGTGAAGAATTCAATAGTGTATAGGTCTAGAGTCCTTGTGAGAAGGGTATTGAAATGCCACATAACGAAATAATCGTTACAACAATAAGTGTTTCTGTAAGATACATTCGTTAAAACTGAGTGCGTTGGTAGGGCAATAAAACTGCTTCGAGGTGGATTTCCTGACAGTGGAGAAACTGCTCGAAGGATTGTGAAAAATTTGAGAGAGTAAGTAATATTACTTAAGAAGCAAAATGCAGAACTCCAGGTTTTAACAGAGCAGAAACTAGACGAAATAGACAAAGGATTAGAACACAAACCAACAAAATCATTTAAATGTCGCACAAGAGACTAGTGTGTCTAAATTGTCAACATGATATGCCACAAAAGTACTTAAATGAAAACCACATACTTAAAACAACCTCAATACATCAGCTTATTCCAATAGATAAAGGCAGTAGATTAAATTTTGTCACTGGATATTGTGATCAGTTGAAGAAGTTCATTTTCCACCATCTGCTGTAAATAAGGTACGATTTCTTAAACAGAAACCTTTGAGATATATATATATATATAAGTTGCTCTTCTATAAGACGACTATATAATTTTTACCTATATTTTTTTCTCGCTCTCATTGTATTTTAGGAAGGTCCAAAGATAAAAGAAAAAAGAACTTCTAGATGCATAACTTTAAAGTACTTTTTTTTTTTTTTTAATGTTCTATCTGTGATTTGAAAAGCATTAAATAAGTATAATGTTACAGAACAATTACCATTTGTTTACCCATTGTATATACTTAATATTGCCAAAAATGCCTGGTTTAAACCACGACAATAAGAATATGGAACTTTAGTTTATTCTGCAGCTCATGGGTTTCCTTTTTGTTGCTCCACTTTCAAAGTTTATTGTCACCCTAACAAGGCATAACATGTTAAAGCTATGATATTAAAAATCAATTAATAATGGGACTGACACAATTTTAATTGCATAATAATTCACATTGTCTTAATCATGTTTTCTAGGCGTTATTATTAGAATGACATGTTGTCAAACCACAGTCCTCAAAACCATCTGAGATATAACCCAACATGCATGTAGGCATTTGCCCTTTGATCACATTCATGCTTCAACAGACACGATCAATCAGACTGGCACATAAGAACTTTATACCAACACTCGTTTATGCACAAGACATTTGTTAAAATTCCAATTTACGCTTAAAAATTAAAACTGATATAATAAATAATGTGGTAGCATAAAAAATAATATTAGATAAGAAATTACACATTGAAAACAATTCTGTGTAATTAAAAACTGAAATAAAAAAAAAACACTTTCAGCAAAAAAAAAATATACCACTATTAAAATTAAAACGTACAAAAAGTATAATTTGTAACTACAATCCCAGTGCTCTTCATATATTAATCCACTTTGTTCACAGAAAATTGTATTACACTCATTTCATGCTGATATTGAGCGTTGTTGCGCATATCAATATACTAATTCCAACACAAAAAAGTGTTACTAATGAATTTAACATAGGTGCAGTCAACATCGCTTTCACATTTTGGTTGAACATTACTCATATAGGTAAAAGTGAGGTTTACAAAATAATTGTAAATATGTATGCATAGCATTGTCTAATCCCACTGTACAGATCTGTTCAATCACAATCAATGCAATGTAACACTACATTCTTTTTTTTTGCTGTACACAATTTTTTCGGAATAAATAACTGATGATGAAAGGGTTAGGTACTGAAAATACAGAATGAAAGAAACTAAATAATTAAATTACGAGTATTCGTCACTTCTAACCATTAGAAATAAATGTTTAGTTTGTGACAAGAATTTTTTCCCTTGTTATATTGTTCATACAAATTAAGAGATGATAAATTGATAAATAACACCCAATTGCAAAACTGTCACATTCACACATGACGAATTCACTCTCTTTCATATAATTTATATGGGAATTTAAATTTCCCAGTTTTTCTACATCTTAAATTCTTAATAAAATTTATACGTCTATGGAGACGTTCTGGAATACTATTGGCATTATATGAAAGGGACAAAGAAGTCCATTCTCGTTAGGTCTCATTTATTTCATGTACTGCTTTTTCGGCAACATGGCTGTGTAGCCTACATTTTAAGTACCAGTACCAGTAGTCTACAATTAGAAATACACGAGGAATAGATTCCAAGAGTCCACAAAGTATGGAATTCCTACAGTTACTGTAAAAGTAACTAACAGCCTCACATATATGATACTTTAATATATAACTCATTATTTCAAAATACATTATTTTATCTGTAATGATACGCTTATATAATTTGTATTCATGACTTTATAATCAAACATATAGGTTAGGTTACATTTTAATTAACTACACTCTCACACTTAAAGGTCTTTTGAGAAGAAAATAAGACAACAAGATGTGAAATATTTATGACAGAAAATTAAATGTTACGTCCTCTATGGTATCACATAACTGACATAGCTACTAACAGCCATCTTTGTGTGTTGCATTGCATTGTATAGCACTTTTAATCTCTAAACGTATTCACATTATGTACTCTCTCACTTTATTTCCACAGGCTGTAAGTGAAAGGTGGATAAGTAATAATTATCAAAATGGAAAAATAATATTCATTTACACTAACCAATGAATAAAGTCCAACAAAATGTATGACCAAAAGAAACCTATTCCTATGTGATATTGTGGAATTACTGTATATATTTCTTTTTTTTTTGCCCTGTCATGCTCCTCGATGCTGCATCTTTTTATTATTTCTTAATAATGATACTAATCTATTATTCAACCCTTGAAAATCCAAACACTATGTAAGCTTATGTGGATTACATGCAATATAGATGAACTGTCTCTTTTGTGAATTACAACCATCTTTGCTAGCAAATATACCGTATTTGAATTTTATAGAACTAAATCAATAATGAATATGAGGACATAAACAATAACTATGAACTGATATTTTAACATTTTTCTTTGTTGCATGGCAAAATCAAAATACAACTAAGAAAAATAATAAACTATTACTGTACAATATTTTACAAAGACAAATCTTTCTCGTAGTATTCCATATGACTGATTATTATTGATGACAATCTTATAATAATCATTAAAGTAGGATGGATAATTTTATTCATTAGCACTAAAAAAAAAAAAAAAAAAAAAGATATGCCTAATTCACATATCACTCAGCTATTGAAGGAATAGCTATCTAAATAGCATTCCAACCGAAATTTGTCAAACTCTCTGTACGTGGAAATAAGTACAGCAGCAATACAATCAAATCATTATCCATTCTTCTTGATGTTCACTTTACATCACGCCGAAATGGTGCCATCTGGTTGCTAAAGGTATATTATCTTTTTTCAACACATTTTAATACTTTTAAAGTTTTATATTTTAATTCAGTCATTAAACAATTTCCACTACATTAATAACAAACAATATTTTAATATTCCTACAAATAAAGAACATCATTTATTTACCAACAAAATTAAAAATATGGAATAATGTACCAGTAGTTTCCTCATTTTTAATTGTATAACTGCATCTGCTGAATGCCTTTGCAATACTTATTTCTGCACTCAGTGGCAATATGTAGATAAAGTTTTGGGCATTTACTTGACAATTAATTCTTATGAAAGTATTATAACTGGTAAATTAAAACGTGATGAGTTTATCGCACTTCAATTCACCAAATTATATGACCCTTTTGGTCTCCCTGTAAAAACCTCAATAGCCACCACGAAATCCTCTTTTGAAATGTAATAACTTAGTATAAAACAAAATTCAAATAAATAACAAATCTTCACAATGTAAATACTTCATAGGTACACAAATTAAAATAAAATTATAAGAGCTATCATAAATTAAATACAGAATTTACACCTACATAATATAAAATTCATCGAAACTTCGTAACAGTGTTGTGTAAATGAAGAAGGAAAAAATTTTCAGAATTTAATTAGCTCTCATATATAGGCCTATAAAGTTAAGGTTTACAAATAATAAAAAAAATCATGCACCATTCAGATCAACACTCCATTAAGCACGAACTACTTTTACATCCCCTTCATAACTTAATGGCATTTTTATATGTTCTTCATGGGTTCCTGCGTATTTTTTTTTTTTGTACAATATGCTTCCATTATTAACTCGTGTTGAAATAACTATCAAGTACTAATAAAACGCACATAAACATTAAATTACACCAGTGGTTTCTAAACTTCTCGAAGGCGTGGCCCACTTTTGGACAAGACTTCTATATGCAATCCCCATTACTGAATTGGTAGAATACTTAACCCCATTCGAAAAATACAAATCATTGTAACTTCGAAAACAATGATAATTTTACACAAAATTAGTGGATAGCACCCAAAGAACGGCCAAAATAGAACATAGGGCAACAACAATACGAAATATTACATGACCATAATTTCTAGTAGCCCACTTTGCTGATATTTTCGAACATTTAACACTTTGAATAATAGTTTGCAATTCCAAAATGTTCACAGCCAGGGATAAAATCAAATAAAGAAACTTCATTTCTGGTCGACATCACTTGACACAAAGAAATGTGATGCATTTCAGTGCATTAAAGAACTCAAGGAAAATTTTACTAAGTATAATAAAAAAAAAAAAAAGAAAATAGGTTTTGTAACTCAACTTCATGGATTTGGCCTAGAAACACGAGTTTTAAAAGAAGAAGGAAAGCGTAATATATTTAGTGTTCAGTAACTGCTCTTCCTCCATGCTCGGATTTCCTCATTGACTTGTTTAATTTTTCTATCTGTGACAGCTATGATGATGTTACCAATATTTGGAGACTTACATTCTTTAAAATACTATCAGGTTCTTTATCTAAATTACAAATTTCCATATATTCTTTTCCTCATTCTTTATTACTCCAATCTGTTCAAAAATTTTCCTTAATATCTACTTCTCAAATTATGGACGGAAGTCCATAGTGTCATTAGTAACCCCTTGTGGTCACGGTTATTAACAGTGGATTTTTGGTAGGGCATCAATCCCATCCTAACACTTATATTCAAATCAAACTTAAACCTAAGAATACTGCAAACACCCAGACTATGCATACCAAGGCACAATTCTTAACCAAGAAAAAATCCCTTGGCAGAATCGGAAATCGAACCCGAAACCTCCTGGTTGGGAACCAACATCGTTGACCACTAGATCAAAAGACCTATTAAAATAGTCTTAATTCTCGTTTATCCTTCCTGGTAGTTGTTATTTTACAAATACTCGTGTTATGGTGGTTAAAGCTACTATTTGACATTCAAATAATGTAGGCCTAAGTTTAGTGTTCTTAGAAGATGACAACACTTTGAGAAACTTCTGAAAGTATGTATTAATATGTATTTATATGTCCATGTCCTATGTGGAAGTCTAAACTACAACTGATGCATCCACCAGTGTAGCTCAGTTTGCCTGCTGATCTGAAGCTGCACTCAGGCGTGGATTCTATTCCCTTTTGAGCTGATTACCTGGTTGAGGTTTTTCTTAATCGTAAGGTGACTGTCATGTAATTCATTCCGAATCGTCTGCCGCATCTCGGCAAATATATCACCATCACAAATTCCATCGAGGTTAAATAATCTAGTAGTGGATATGATGTCGTTAAATAACGAACTAAAGAAACAACTGTTGCATACACTGCAGCCTTCTATTTTGTGATTCTGCTGTTAAAAATGTGTATTTATATTTTATACTGTTAGTAAAGAGATATCTCCCATACACTGCACTGGGTTGTTTAGTCGGTAGAAAAGGAGAGGTTAAACAGAAGAAAAAGAAGAAGAAAATGAAGAAGAAAGAAAGAAAGAAAAAAAAATAAAGAAAGATCTATAAAGTTACTGAAATTATTTGCACTTTTTCACTGTTCTCTATCACAGTTCATAGCCAGCTCATGTTCTGAAAATGAGGTGCTTTATCCTTATTAGAAAAATATAATTTTAGAGGTTATTAGCAACAATAAGATTTAGGATATATACAGAGTGAAAGTGAAATAACCCTGCAGATTGAAAGGGACGACAGGGTTCACTTATATGAATAGAAATCTATATTACGTTTTGTGATTAAATGCACGGTTAATTAGAAAATTAAGTTGGAAGTTTCAGCAGTCTGGCAACATTGTTGCTAACACAGTCGTCTTCTCATAATAAAGATGTAAGAGATCCACGAACTCAGATCTGTCTCTGTATGTGAGTCTATCTTGCTACGATGTTGCAATCTGCTCACATCATTCAGAAATAAGCCAAAGGGATAAATGATTCTTTATTAGAGTTTCTATCGATATGGACAAAAGTCACGATCCTGCAGGGTTGTTTCCGATCTCTGATAACGAATTTGAATGACATCATATGCGTCAGGAGTCACAAAACAGCTCAACTGTGGCGCGAGGTGACAGACGAGTAATGAGTGATCTCATAGTCAGAGTGCATGGCGACTCACAGCAGAAATTCCCAAGAAAATCGAGCCTTTTTGGGAGGGGTACATAACAACCGATGCCAAGTACAGTTAAGTGAAAATAAAAGAAGCCTGCAATAAACGAGGTTTCGTTATTTCCAAGAAAGGCATCTTCTGTGTACTTAATAAGATTGGTAAAGCTCGAATGTAATTAAATTGTATCATCTCGTGGGGTGTGGCGACTTGTTACGGGGGGGGGTGGATTTGCTTGTTTTTTCACCCTGGAATTAATCCTATCCGAGCATCCGAACTTTGCCAGTCTTATTATGTACACACAAGATGCCTTTCTTGGAAATAACGAAACCACGTTTTTTGCAGGCTCCTATGATTTTCACGTAATTGTACTTGGCATCGGAAATGGTTGTTATGTACTCCTCTCAAAAATACTCGATTTTCTTGGGCATTGCTACTGTGATACACCGTGCATTCTGATTATGAAATCACTCACTACCAGGCTGTCACCTCTCACTGCAATTCCTGACGGACATGACGTCATTCAAATTCGTTATCAGAGATCGGAAACAGCCCTGTATTTGCAATAACTATGAGAAAACTATGAACTTTCCACCAATATGGTATTACACTTTTTGTTACATACAACATGAGCTATTCGCTATGAAAAATCTGTGGGGTTATTTCACTTCCGCTCTGTGTATGTGTGTGTGTGTGTGTGTGTATGTGTGTATGTATGTATGTATGTATGTATGTATGTATGTATGTATATATATATATATATATATAATTGTACTCGTACGTCTAAGATTTATGAGTAACTAAACGAACCCTGGAGGGGTAACAATGCTCTCGCATGGTACATTATGTTTTCAATTTAAGAATAATAAGAAAAGTATAATTATAGATGAATAATTAAGGTATATTATAATTTTGGCAGGTAATGGGTTAATATTTCATAATTTCTTTTGTATTTTCCACTTATGTGTTCTGTTGAAATATGTATGATACATGCATTTATACAACTATACTGAAACTATATCAAACTTAAAAACGAATATTGCACAGCAGTGTTGTAATGTTCAAGGGTTGTTTGTAATTTCATATATGTATAGCCAAGCTTAAGCCAAGTCAACTACATACATCTCAAAATTATTTTTAAACTTTGAACACGGGTCCTGATGCTAGATGCAATATCGGAGCCAATGAGAACTATGCACACTAAATAGCCATAGCAACAATCGAGCTCTAAATCCTTCCAAGAAACTCACAGTAATTAGGCAACAACGTATGCCTGTGACTCGTATAGGTGGAAGGGGCATGAAACCGGTAGGTTCAGTGGAGGCAACACAAGCCTGTAAAATGGGATCAAATTCCACTCTTGAGTTTCACAACTTTAAAAACTTTAAACTTTCAATTCATTTCTTCTTTAACACACTTCAACCAACCATAGACTTTATGGTTTGAGGATTTATAACGTGTAATGTAAAAAACTCTATTGCCATGATTCATTCATTGTTAAGAGAAATTCCCAGTGAAGCTTTTCAGAAAAGACGGTTGTAGTTCCTTTCCAAACAGATCATGTGACATTTGTGGTGGACAAACTTACTGTGAGATAGGTTTCTTCCGAATACTTCGATTTTTGTCACTGTTTTATTATAGCAATATCAACATCTCATCTCTGTTGCTGAAAAGGGCTGTTGAGAAGTAATTACCATTACCATCAACTATAGAGACTACGCAGAGATGATGAGTTGATACGGAGAAAATTAGACTGGCAGGGGAAACTGAAGTATCCGAAAAAAACCGTGGCTCATAGCCTTTGTTCATTACAAAGAATGGGGTTCAAACTCCAATTTCCTTTGGTAAGAAGCAGTCAGTGAACTGAGCTATGGTTGAGTCACTTTGTAGTTAAAATGGATGTTAAATAAAGAATTACTACTACCATTCTCACGCAAAAACAAACAACCTGAATGCATTGCATCAGAATTGTTATGTTTTCACCTGCAGAATGGTTATCAAGACCAATAAACAAATAGGCCTAACTGAGTGTGTTAGTCTTTATCAAGTGGTAAAAGAACAATTACAACACATGTACCTCAACATTATACATCTCTGTGAAGGAGGAGCAAGTACAGAGTTCCAACACAATGATGGCATTTTCCTTCTTGACATCGCATAAAAACCCGTTAATTCTACACCACAATTCTCATATTTAAATTGCAGATTTCAGTAACTTGTATTAACAGTTTGACTAAATAATGTTAGGAATGAAGTTTATGCTTTAATCATTCACTATAAACAATTACTTATATTCAGGGCCGCCGAGAAGGGGGGGCAAAGGGGGCAAATGCATATGGGCCCGTCAGATTAAGTGAGTCTGATTACTTTTTATTATCACGAATAATTATCCACAGATACCGGTACAATAACATTTTGTAAGAACATTACATGAATCTGACATATTAACCAACAGTTGTAGAATTAATACAAATTACCACTTCATTATGTAAATGTTTAACTTTTATATAATAGGATATTGGTTTCCCAAGTTAACAATCATCGACACGACACTTGAGGACTCCGGGATTTGCCTGAAATATGTTCCCATCGCTTGTACCAAACACGTTCAATTGGCTTGTCCTCTTAACTACCAACCCCTGCCGGCCCACCGCAATATGCTAGCGGACTCTCCCAAATCCAAGCCGGAGGATTACGTTTCCTTTTCAGTAGGGCCTAAATAGTATGTTTCGTGACGAAACTTTCGTCTTTTCGTTGTCATTTTTCTAGTCAATTCTGTGTTACCAGTGGACATTGGACAAGTAGAAGCATAAGTCGGGAGCTGAGAAGCGCAAGGAGAGACAGACAAATTGGAAGATATTAAGAAAGGGAGTAGAACTTTGTTTGAAGTTGGTGTGAAGTTGAGTGACCTTGGAAAACTAAAAAGTAGCAGATAAATTGTGTCACTGAATGTGTTGTTCGAAAACAAGAGCCTTTCCGAAAACAGTATTGCAGTATTTTTAAAACTCAGAATGGAGAATGTGTTCCCAGAGACTGGCTAGTGTGGAGTGAAAGAAATCTGGGAAAATAATACACTGTGACTGATTTGTTTCACTCCACACTAGCCAGTCTCTGGGAACACATTCTCCATTCTTGAGTTCTGAAAATAATACTGGAAAGGCTCTTGTCCCGTCACTTAGAAGGTTATTAGGCAGGTTGGGGGTACTTTATCGAACAACACATTCAATGACACAATTTGTTTGCCACTTTTTAGTTTTCCAAGGTCACATGTTACTTGCCTTGACTCAGAGTTAGGAACTGGTGTGGGTAAATTTGTTTCACTTGCACATATTAACACATCATTTTTACTATTGTTTGCTTGTTCAGATTCAATACTTCTGTTATCAGAATTTTTTTCTACACAGCCACAATCACCAGTATTCACTTCTAAGTATGAACTGTTTTCATTTTTGACAACCTGAACAGACGGGCTTGAGATTGGTTTATTTTCTGCACCTTCACTAGCAACGCTCAATTTCACACCAACTTCAAACAAAATGAAGGAAATAAAAATGTATTCAGAGTAACAATGTGTCAAAGACTTGTCCTTAGTCTGGAGAGCGATCTTGCTAGGTCTTTAAATTTTGATGATATAATTGTTGATTTTACATCAGTGAAGAAAAGGAGAGTTGTTTGTCGATGTTGGCCTCCAAGTCAGAAACTACAGCTGTTTAAGAATAGTGTTTTATGAAAACGAAACAAAGCAAACGACAACAAAAAGATGAAAGTTTCGTCACGAAACGTACTATGACAGCCCTACTGAAAAAGAGGCGTGATGAATATAATATATTGTGCTAATGTGATGTTTTACTAAAATTTTTAATGTAACGAAAGTGTATACCTATTTTTAGATTCGTATCTGTGTGGGGTTATCTTTTATTTATTTTGCAAATAATTATTATGGTCAGAATAATTGGTAACTTGTCATTTTTTACTTTTTTTTTTCCTCAACGAGGCCCGAGCACAATATTGCACAGGGGCCCATAAATCCTGTCGGCGGCCCTGCTTATATTAATACTTCAAAATTTCTTTACATTTCAAACATAACATTATGACTGTACGCATAGCAATATCATTACTAGAGATGGTAGATTTTATGGATTTAAAATAAAAAATTTAGCATTTTATAGCACTTTCAATGTTACAATTTAGGAGTTTGTAGCATTTTAGAATGGAACATTTTATTACAGAAATTTTAGTGGTAGAAATTCAGTATCATCAACTCATCAATGTGTTAACAGGTACGTATTTTATTAGATTTTCCAGTTAAAATGGTTCAATGTAATAAATAAGCAAAGAAGCATACAAAATTACTGTGAAATTGTGGACATTAAGAAACATGTCAAAGATATGGTTTGATTTTATCCCGATCCATCTAATTACTCAATCACAATCACCCACTAATATGTAAATACAAAATTTGTTTGAGAGTGAACACTGAGCCTAAAAAGATCGCATAGACAGCCAATATTCTATCACCAGCAACAAACAGATTAGATAGTGGTACAGATGACAACAAAAAGGGTAACAGGTTGGTCACATTCCTGTGCTACTCATACTGTAGAAGCTAAAATGGAGGAGCGACGAAATTATTTTAAAAAATTTAAGAACCTGTATGTGATGACGCCATTAAATAGAATTAGATTGTATTATAAAAACAAAATGATATCTCATACGAAGTGATTTCGCTCTTATTTCACAGGAACACACACATTTCGCATTTTATCGTACATTAAAACATAAAATTATTTATTTTGACAGCATTTTGGCACATTTCGCATTTATCGTGATTGTGGAAATCTACCATCTCTAATAATTACGTATATACATTAGGTCTATTACACAATCCAATCATTATATCAAACTATTTTTTCCAAGTAAGAGGGTGATAAAGACATCCTACTTCACAACAATATGAAATTAAAAAAAAGGAAGAGGAAATTAACATAATATAATTTTTAGATATAAATTTAAAAAATTTGTATAAAGCTTTGTAAGCACTAACATTTTTTCTTTTTGCCAAACTTGAAATAATAAATTCTAATATTTTCAAGCAGTTTTGTACATGTTTTTTCGATGAAATACTTACTTATTTGTTGCAAATAATTTAAAACTGAATGTTGCACTTACTAACTACAAATACATCACAAGCTTATCTGAAATGTGACCAAACGAATATCCCCCTCCCCCAGAATAAGGATCTAACTCAATAGGAAAACAATATTAGACCTTATTCGCCAGGGTGAAGGATGTATTGAAAAGGTAAACATTTTAATATAGTCACTTAAATATTAATGACGCTCAAATAGCGTCAGAAATTGATTCTCACGAAATATGGAACATATAGATGGAACACTTAATTCATTTTTATCGTTAATAATACAAAACAGTACAAATAATTTGGAATTTTTTATCTCTTTTAATTGCGCTACAAACACTAAAAAGAAATGTTACATAATTACACACTACATACAGAGTACTGAGATTTAATGCGCAATAATTACGGAACGTCTTCCACTAATACAACACTGATTTAACCTAAAACATCTAATTCCAAAGCTGAATAGTTACAAAGACAATCACATTGCGAGAAAAGTCGGAACTTCTTGCAATTTCCAAAATGAGAGAATCAGTGATGGTAATAGTCCATGTATGATGGCATACTCCTGAGACTTGCTTAGACCGTTATATAATTTGGTGGAGATGGATTGCATTTATATTTATCATGGGATTATTTATTGAAATTGTAATATGAAATTGGGTTTCATTGCAATTTTTTTGAGATTGTAAAGATGATTTTAGCTCTAGAATATGTAGCTACAAAGCAGAGTGACTAAGGTGTCTGGAATCCTTAGTTAGGCATAAATGATTTTTATTAGGTTATTATTATTATTATTATTATTATTATTATTATTATTATTATTACTACCGTAAAATGGGCTGAATAGAGACGAAGTTTTATTATTTTTTATTTCTTTGTGTCAAAGATTAAATATAATAATAAGAGTGTTTATGTTTTCATTCATAACGAGTGAACAATTAATAAACACTCTTATTAATATATTTACTCCCTATTCACCCCATTTTACAATATTATTATTATTATATTATTACTATTATTACTATTATTATAAAGCATTATAAGCTATGAAAATCTCTTACCTGCTGACTTTACAATATAATACCACTGCACTCTGTCCTGACAAACAATTTTCTAATTATCACAAATTTCTAAAAATTTTAGGCCTTCCTTCAGATTGTCCAAATGTTTAAGCCTAGGTCTTCCCAGTAGTCGATAATCTTCAAATTTTATTTTCCTTAAATGAAAATGTCTTAAAAAGGTTATATTTTTCAGTACTTTTGTATTTTATGAAAATAATGTGTATAATTTGCAATGATAACAACTATGTGTATAATTTTCATTGGTAATCATAAAATTAGGTCTTTATTCATGTGAAAATATTAGCATGCAATCTTAAAAAAAAAAAAAAAAAAAAATGTTATATTTTTCGGTAATTTTGTAAAATATTATGAAAATAATAATGTGTATAATTTGAACTGTTAACCATATTCTTTGTTCAATATTTTACAGTACTAGTAAGTTCAAAATTAATATCTACTCACATCACGATTAAGTGCAAAACAAGTTATAATACACCCAGATCTGTGCAAATAAAGTCATATCCACTTTTTAAGTTTAAATAATTTGATGAAGGAAGAATACTGAAGGTCAATATTTTCTCTAAAATCTTGTTACTATAGAAGGAATTGGATGACGAAAAAGAATTATAAAATACACTGTAGATATACTGTGTGACACATTTCATTTCTGAAAAAACTTTTCTTGGGATATAACTTGTTTTGCATTTGAACTCTTCATCTAATATATTCTTCCGCACCTGGGAAGAAGATTATGAAAGAATGAATGTATAATATATTTAGTACATCGCCTGTTGTTGACACAACAATTTATACTTTATATTACTATTATTATTATTATTATTATTATTATTATTATTATTATTATTACTATTACTATTACTATTATTATTATTATTATTATTATTATTATTATTATTATTATTACAATATTGGCAATAAAATATCTAACTCAAAATGAAAATATAAGAATTCAGAAATGTTATTTTGTAGGATAAATTCCCTTCCATAGGCTTCATATGTTTATTATTAACGCATTGTATACTGTATGCTTTGTAAAATATGTGGCATGTATATTACCCTAAATCATATATACCCCATAAGTCGGCCTTATAAGCTTTGACGTTAACAGCTTTTGTCAGGTTTACTACGCTGCCATCTAGTTGTTACATAAGGAGTCACGTCATAATTCCCATTTGAACTGCATTAGTGACTGTACTGCCATCTCGTGTTCATTTACGGCAGACGGGTGGCGATCCTGGCGGTTGTTCTCTTCAACATAGCAATGACCTACTGTTACATATATGATCTAGGATATTACAAATGACAGTACCTACAGCAATATCAATACCATATCCTCTGTTTAGTGTTACAGTTATTATTACTGCCATTATTACTGTAATTTTTGTAAATAAATAATTGATTAAATGGCGATCTTACTCGTGTTAATTGTGTAAGCATGTGAGGCTTATAGCTGTTTCGGTGCTTCTTCACACCATCCTCAGAGCCAACTAGATCTCGGCGTCATCTCGAACTTCGCTTCCTGTTGTGCGGGTGCGTTCGATTGTTGAGAAGTGGTGTCAAATAGTGTATGTGTTCTGAAATTGATCTGTGTGTTGAGAATTTGATCAGGGTGTGTTTTAGTGTGTCTGTATATTTCATATTGTTCTAGTGTGTTGAGTAAGCTGTAGGCCGCACATGCTTACACAATTAACACGAGTAAGACCGCCATTTAATCAATTATTTATTTTCAAGTGTTAAAAGTAGTGTACGAAAGATTCAACATGTAATTTTTGTATTACTTTGACTATTCAATTACTATTACAGAGTTTGATTTAGCTTTGTGAAGAACAACGTTCGAAGCAATAATGGCTTTAATGTATTAATAAGCTAGGCACGTCTCAAACCATAAAGCTTTGAGATTTCAACTGATGATTTTCAGGATACTTAGCGCAAAATATATAGTTATGCTACATGTTGTATGTCAAAACATAAAATATTTAATGCAACTTCCTTATTTAAAAAAAAAAAAAAAAACATCAACTAGATTTTCTATGGCTTAAGAAAAATATACGTAAAAACCATCAATCTTAGCTATCTATTAATATTTCACGTTCATTTTTTAATATAAATTTTGTGAACAAGTAGAAACTTTTAATATTTGCGCCATATCAGACAGTGATTAATGAAACTACAGTGTTTACTTCCCTTTTCACTTTGAAGTGTCTTTATTCTTTTCATTCCAAAAGGAGCTAGAGAGGAGAACTTGAAAAAAACATGCTTTTAGTCTTCACGATATATATTTTTACATAGAGTACCCAGTACGCCTTTAATCTATAGAAAACAAGTTTTCTTTTCTCCTCGGAAAAGAAGTAGGTTCACAACACTATCAGAATGTCTGGGATAAGACGTCTTGGTAGATCAGTTGGCAGAACACTGGCTTACAATAACTATGGACCTGAGTTCGAATCTCAAATATGGCGGAGTTGTATTTGTGATGAACAAATCCAAAGTTGCTGAGAGTTTTTCTCGGGGTTCTCCCGTTTCTCTCCATCACTCCATTGTCACTGTCCATTTTAATATTCATTATCATAATTTCACTAGTATTCATTCAAAACGGTGCAGAGTGATCTAGTACTGTGACTGGTACACAGATGGCATCAGTTTGAGGAGACGTATGTTATCGCAGTATGGGACATCACAGGACCTTAAGGCTGAATCAATAAATGGTGCCAAACAGTTGAGTCACGATATCTACAAAACACGACTGTTTGGACTCAAAATTAATTGCAAGTATAGGAGCAGTAAGGTAAAATAAGGCCACTAGGGGCTGTAGTGCTAGCCTTTGAGCATCTCTTTTGTACCAAAAAAAAATTCTTGAATATATGTAGGCCTACTATATTCCTTATCATTTTCAAACATTTTACTAATTTTGCTGAATCTAGCGGTAATATCCTGACACTGTATTTCATATTCCTATACCTTTACCTACACAATCTAAGATGGCGAGCAGCCTAATTTCTGAAGTGGCGAGACATCTGAAGTACCCAATTTAAGATCTTAAATTTTTATTTGGTGTCATCATCATATTATTAGTAACTTTATAAAAACCAAAACGAAAAATGGAAATATGTCGGTGATATGATTACCAATAAACTGAGATAATATTAATCTCATGTATACAAATAAATCCTGTGTTTATGAATATCATGATTGCATACAGGTATTATATGTTCCTCATCCCTAAGATTTAATGAGTTAAAGTATACAAGTGAAAGGAATTTTAAAACGTCAAGAAGTTTACTTTCTTGTGAGTGTATTATTTGTAAAGACTATTTTTATAAGAAAATAGAAAAATAATAAAACTTTCATCATCTATTTAAAATTAAAAAATAAATACAATGATTCTATGTCTGAACTAATATTGAATTATTTAGTTTCCACTCATGAAATTCTGACTAATCTAGCTTCTACGACAAATGAGTAGATTATAAAATACTATCACTCTTAACAGACGGAATTCAGTGAGTTCATGTTGAAAAGCACCACCATAGATGACATTTCTACGCAATGTTTATAATCAGAGCTAAACAGAAAGGTTACAATATTACAAGCATGACCAGATTTGAAACATCCATTATGGAGAACTCCAGTATTGGGAATGTTGTGTTTCTGAAAAATAAAGGAATCTATAAGAATGTGACTGGATAATTTGATACACTGTTAGGAACTTAATATATTGCTGCATAATATGTATAATTAATGAGGACGCATGTCATTGATTGACATAGTTTGTTATATAAAAAAAATTCATTTATATTAAAATTAATCGCATATGCTGTTGATAAAAATATGCATTTTAATAACGTACACCAGTTCAGATTAGTTTCAAATAATTTATCCTTTAACACAGAATTCATAAGATTCAGATAAATTGTGTAAAAGATTCCATAAACCCACATTCCTTTCTGATTTCGTTCATGTGTGATCAGTTTTGAACATCTGTGATAGATTCATAGAAATGTAAAATAAAATGAAAGTGACAGGAAACACTAGTCAACAAATTTTAACTTTTTGTCTGTCACAGAAATGAAATCAGCTGATTTTTTACTAAATCGACCCTGCTGATTACGAAAATCGCAGCGAAAAATCTGTAACACTTAACATATTTGTGTGACATTTCAAAATACGTAATTACAACAGTGAAAATAAATAAATTCCTAAGATACAAAATTTATACACAAAATACACCGACGTTTCACAGAAAAATAATAACGCTGCATAAATAATAATTAAAATAAGAAAAAGTAGCATTATATTCCTTTTTTTCCCTTCAAAATAGGCTTTTACTTCATTAATTTAAAACTGGATCAAATGAACTATAATTTTTAAGGTTTATAAATTAAATTGATTAAAATCTCAAATCAAATAACTTAGGAGCTCTACATTGAAGTAACAACCATATACAGACTTCAAGTCAGATTTTTTAAAAATATATTTAGCTACTTAGTTATTTTTTTCTCTTGTAGTTTGAGCCACCTTCTCTGAACAAAAACCAACAGTAGTCCCCCATCATACTAGAATCCCACCTTCCTTGATATCGTTGTTCCATCCTGTGTATATCTTGATGGAATCTTTCCCCTTGTTCATCGCTTACAGCTCCCAAGTTCTCTTGGAAAAAGTCCAGATGGGAATGTAGGAAATGTATTTTCAAAGACATTCGACAACCAAGCTTCTGGTAACTATGCAGGAGTTCTTGTACAGGCTGCTAGTAATTGTCAGCTTTATTCCTAACAACTCACTAACAATACCTCCAAAGGCATTCCAAGCTTCTAGTTCCTCAACACTTAATTTTTTTTTCGAAGCTCTCATCTTCCAAAAGTTTCCTAATTTGAGGGCCAACAAAAATTCCCTCTTTCACTTTACTTTCACTGAGTTTCGGAAACATATTCCTTACATATGTAAAACCTTTCTCCATTTTTATCCATAGCTTTAACGAAATTCTTCATTAAACCAAGCTTGATATGTAAAGGAGGAAGCAGTACTTTTTCCGGTTTTAATAAGTGACATACTTGATATTATGTTCTCCTGGGACATAGCTTTCTCTGGAAGGCCAGTCTTTCACTATATAGTGTTTTTCAGTCGCTCTACTATCCCATAAACAGATAAAGCAACAGTATTATGTAAATCCAGCCTGAAGTCCAAGCAATAAGGCGACAATTTTCAAATCTCCGCAGAGTTGCCAGCAGTATGCTTTATATTGGACTGCATCTAGTAACACTTTGTAATTTGTATAAGTTTCCTTCATATCCACTAAATACGCCACTGGAATTGATGGTTTAGTGTTTCCATTGTGCAATAACACTGCTTTTAAACTTATTTTGGAAAAATCTATGAATAATCTCCATTCCTCTGGGATGTGTTGAAATCCTAGTTCTTCCATTAAGCCGTCTATATTTACACACACGCACATAGAAGTCTTCATTATAAAATACTTCGAAAATCGTTCATGCCTCTTCCTGTACAATGAAATTCTAGTATCTGGTGCTAGTAGATTCCATTGTTGTAGTCTAGACCCTAAAATTTCAGCTTGTTGTTTAGTGAGATTAAGATCTCTCATTAAGTTGTTCAGTTCACATTTTTTAATTAAATGGGGTTCTTTATGATATTCTAGAATATAGGACGGATCAGAGGATGTTGATGGTTGAGCCAAGTCATCTCTTTGTTCTATTGGAATAACCAATTCTTGCAATTGCGAAGGTGGATTAGGAAAAGGAGTTTTGGTCCATGTGGTACAGGTCTTATTGCAGATGGAACATTAGGATATTCAATTTTAGATCTTGTTTTCTTTGAAAACCCCGTAATCTTCGTTAAACAGAAATAACAGTCTTCTGCATGGCTTGTCGATTCACGCCAGATCACTGGAACTGCAAACGGCATACTTCGATTCTTCTCTCCATTCATCCGTTTTATCAGTTTTGAGTAACATGCTATGCAGCACACATGGGGAGCCCAAGATTTGTCCTCATCACACACATTACATTCAAAATAGCAATAATATGCTTGTTTTAACTTATCTGATAAAGGCCGATGCTGCGATTTTGCAGTAAACTCTCCACATACATAATAAAAGCTGTTCGGCGAATTTACACACGCACGACGAGATTTTTCATTCTGAGAAAGCGTAAATCAACGCGAAGATAAACACTTAAAACCAGCGATACAACTCGTCACAAGCTCAAACAATATTAATCTGATCCTAAAATGCAATCTCTTTCACTCTAAAAGGCCACTTTCTCAGTGCTTTCTGTCGGTCTAGCGTCATAAAGAAATAAAGTGATACAGATACAGTATATATCACCCACTACGCGCCTTATTAACGCAGACTCATGTATTTGAAAGAACCTATTCCTTAAAATACACATCTAGTATATTCTGAGCAATAATAAGTTATACAACGTATGAATATACTGTGTAACCGTTTAAATAAAGTTCGTAGTTCGATATCCGAGTTCTTTGATAAATTCATTCATTTTTTTTTTTTTTTTTTTTTTCACAATTTCCTATTTTCCTCTTAAGTGGTGCGTGATGGAAAATTTTCAAGTTTAGATCCAGTATCAGCACACAAAAATTGATCTAAAATTACCATTTTCACCCTTGTGACAAAAACCTTGTTGACTAGTGAAATTTGAGAAATGCTTTTGATTGCGTGAAACGTCTTTATTCTTGGTATCTAATTTTTAGCTTAGATAAGGCTGGATTTAAGGATTAATTAAATACTACTACAGGCAGGATGAGTACACCCTACTATCCAATAATTATACAAATGGAGCGAGACAGACTGTGTGGAAAACCTCGAGATATATTAAACAGAGAATAGAACGAGATGGACCATGTCGGAAAACCACAATGTACGAAGTCCATATTACACTTCTGTGTCCATGGTACCACGAGTTAAATCACAGTCTGCAGAAAAACCTTTCATGTTAAAATGTTACAACTTTTTTTTTTCCTTGTAGGTCGAGTATAGATGTTTCACGAAAGGAAAGTGAAGTTATTACATGACCCACACTTTCACATGTACAGTGACATTGTTTTGTTTAGCCGCGCGGTTTTCATTTTTCTGTCGCCCACCGCTAGGAGCTTATCTGCGGCCAAGCGGCCACCAAGTCTGCCGGCACTGAAACATAGTACAGGGATTTGTGCTTATCCAGCTCAAAGTACGTGTTGAAAATGTCCCCCACCAACTGCTACACACTGTTGACACCTTCTTATGAAATTGTTAATTACTTTAAGAAGTTATGCTTCACTGACTGACTCTATTTCAGCTTTTATATAGCCTTTAAGCTCATTTATTGTATGCGGGTTTTTCGCATAAACCTTATTTTTAAGTGCTCCCCATAGATAGAAATCATAGTATGGACTTCGTGGAGTCCACAATTTTTTACTGATAATTCTCCTTCCGAAAATTCGACGCAATTCTCTCATTGATTCCTCGGCAGTATGAGCAGTGGCGGAGTCTTGTTGGAAATAACTAAGGAAAGTTATCCGTAAGTCAGTTCATCTAAAAATGGGTCAAGGATCTCATTCACATAACGCTCACTGGTAACTGTGCCCTGAGTGAAAATAGGCTCAATAATTCTGTGTCCGCCTATTTTATCACCGTACAAAGATGTTTCGAGTACAACATTGGGTTTCTCCTGACTGTAATACAGATGATTTTGTGAGGATACGTGTCCATCTAAATGAAAATAAGCTTCATCAGAAAAATAAATTAATGTCGATCAATTTGCTCAGAATTTACTTTCTCTAAAATCAGATTACAAAAATGCAACATCTTATTGGGATCTTGTTCATTTAACTTTTGAAATAGGTACAGGACTTCTGTATCGCTTTAATGTAAGTAATTCTGTTGCTTGACAAGCGGACTTATAACTTCTGTTTTACAATAAATGAGCTTAAAGACTATATAATAGCTGAAATCGAGTCAATCAGTGAAGCACAATTCTTAAAGTAATTAACAATTTCATAAGAAGGTGTAAACAGTGTGTAGCAGTTGGTGGGAGACATTTTCAACACCTACTTTGAGCTGGGTAAGTACAAATTCCTATACTACTACTACATTTTCATGGAGTAATCAAATCGATCTGAATACATTTTCCGCACTTAATACGATCCTCCCAATACCTGTTTTCATGCAATTTTCGATACGTATTGAAAACGATCTGAGTACGGAAGCTGAAGTTTAGAAAGTAATTATGTTGGTTAACATGTCATCGACATATTAGCATGTTGGTCACTCTGTAGGCATTCGCTATAAACAATGTTGCGTTTTCCAAATGAGGCGCATGAAAACTTAATATTCTGGCTGTTAATGAAGGATTGTAATATTGACTTTTAGGAAAACACGAAATATTATATTTTACAACACGCCTTTTCAACATACATATTGCTCTCGCCGCTGGTAAAACAGCTGACACATTAAACAAATGACGATCGATCACGCGCTCAGCATATTGAGATCGTATTGAATACGATACCCGTTTTCATGGAACTCAATTCGAATTGAATACGATGACCAGTGGCGGCTGATTGGCTGAGGCAAGTGAGGCCGGGCCTCAGTCACTTTGCTTCCTTAAACTCAAAATTTTAGTGGTTTTTAGTCGTATATAACATATTTTATTAGTTATTTCAACGAAGCGTATAGAGTTGTAAAAGTAGAAAATTGTGTGATGTCTATAGACCTGTCTTGCAGTAAATTTGTTCCTGAGGTCAGGATCGCACATTTCTTGTGCCTTCGTGGCCTATATAGCAGGTATTCGCCCACCCATCAGCCTTCATTTCTCCCATTCAGAACCCGGTCTTTTGTCAATGCCGGTCTCATGTGTCAATTGGGATAAAATAACAGTGGGGAATCGTGTGGTCCACAGTAGTTATGTGTTTCGGGAAAATATAAATCGAAAGAGTTACGAGAAATAATTATGATAATTGTAATACATTCATTGTTAGAGTATCGTTATCGATAGGAAATAATATTGAAAAAAGGAAAGTTTTAAATTAAGACAGACCTACGCCATCACAATAAGATAATCTTAAAACGCGAGCTTTCAATGCATCCTGGTGTAACATAAATGGTTCTTTGGTAATATGGTGCGAAATAAACTTTTCTGTTGGTCGTGCTTGTTACTGTCAAAAAACAAAACAAAAACAAACAAAAAAAAAAAAGAAAAGAGAGAACAGCGTGTCTACTAAAACTTCAGCGATCTGAAAAATATTTCCAGCGGAATTTCAACACATGCTTCTTCAGTTGAGCATAATATTGATTGCTTTATAAAAATTAAATAGTTAAGCCTACTGAAATCAACTCACAGCATAGCAACTTATTTGAAGATTGACATAATAATAATAATAATAATAATAATAATAATAATAATAATAATAATAATAATATAGTAATAATGTAAATGATAATAAAGTATCGTCAATAATAAACATTTTGTATGGAAGGTAGCCTGCTTAAACTACTTACTACAGGCCTCACCGAGGATTTCGGACACCAGCCGCTACTGATACGATCCGATCCTACTTTTTAGGTGTATCGACCTTGAGACTCAGATCATTTTGTCTCCGTTTTCATGGAAGTTTCAATACGGTAATCGTACTCTGATCGATCTGAATACTCCATGAAAACGTAGTATACTGTATGTTTCAGTGCCGGCAGACCAGGTGGCCGCTTGGCAGCAGATACTGTACTCCAACCACGAGAAAGTCTTCGGGGACTGAGACGAAGCGGGATAATGCTGTGAATGAATGTTGATGTCATAAGATGTCATAAGGTCACACACGTGGATACTTTTATCTCTATTGGCTAGCTCTCACAGCACAAACGATAACTTTGATCACACATATTGATACTACCCTAGTTACAAAATTAGATCACGGTTAATCTCCTGGTCTTTTAATCTCTCCATGCAGGAAATAACATATGGAGGAGAGCGCATGGTTTTTAAACTGACGTTATAACGGTAATATCGTCTATCTACTTCGTTCCAATAGATGACGCAATAGTAAGCACATTCCTTTCACGGTTGATCTCCTGGTTGGAGAACAGTAAGCTCCTACCGGCGGGCAACGCGGCAAATGAAAACCGAGTGGCTAAACAAAACAGTGTCACTGTTTAAAGATATATCTTAAATCAATTAAAATGATCGTTGCATTAAGCAAAGGTCTATTAAATTATCAACGTTCACATTCTTACAGATCCTTTCCTTTTCCAAAGCCACAAGATTCTTACTGTCGGAACTCTCTACTGCTCTGATCCTTGTTCCAGAGGTCTACAGCAGGTAATACAAATAAGTTAAACTTATATCTCAAACTCCAGCCCAACACTCAACCATTAGCTTTTTGAAGCTGTCGACAACAGAGACTTAACAGTCTTATCTAATCAGGCAAACAAATTTCATGTAATATAGTACGTAAATTTGTGAGAGCACATAATTATGTCTCGTTTCTTGCTCTATCTCCCTACTGGCTAGAATTACAATTTTTTAAAAAGTAAGTCACATAATTGTCTTTAGGTACTAATACAGTCAGTAGCAGTATTCCACTAGAACAATATATCCTTGAATAATAATAATAATAATAATAATAATAATAATAACCATAACAATAACAACGATAATAATAATAACCATAACAACGATAATAATAATAATAATAATAATAATAATAATAATAATAATAATAACAACAATCCCTTCATCACCTACCCTGTTCAACATCTAGGCCTACTTGAAGGATTTAATTAAGAACTGTTTTCAGAACATAGCAGGGGTGATAGTAGGAAGGAGAAGAATAAAGTGCATAAAATTTGTTGCTGATATGGCATTGTTAGCAGAAGAGGAGACGATACTAAGAAATATGCTACTGGAGCTACATGACAGTTGTGAGCAATATGGGTTAGACACATGCCAACAAGACGAAGACCATGGTTATCGGAAGAAAAATATTGGAAGTAAAAGTGAGAATTCGAAATGCATTAGAGCAAGTGGACAGCTTCAAGTACTTGGGGTCTACTATAAGCAGTAACATGACTTGCTGCCAGAAAATCAAAAGGAGAGTAGCAAGGAAGCTTTTAATAGAAAAAAGCAGCATCTCCTGCGAACCTATGAAAAAATAACTAAGGCACAGGCTACTTCCGACTTGACATCTTACAGAGAAAGGGGAGCAATTTTGTCAAGTTGTCATCCTAACTCAGTTCCGAACAGTCTTGTATATAATACAATTCGTAACTAAAAAACATGATGGTATAGTTCATGTGTATTATAAGCGTATTATCTGTTAATAATTTTGTTGTGAATAAAATATCTAGTTACGTTAGTTTCACATTAAGCCCTCGAATTTGAGTACTGGCAGTACCTAAAATCAAACTGTTCCTAACAGTATCTAAGACTGAGTAACAAACAAGTGACTATATAGGCCTACTTTATTCTTCCAAACAAGCTCGGACATAGAGACTCAGAGCCTCAAAGTAGTTAGCAGAGTAGGATTTATTTAACGTAGTTTGAATTCAGAAAATAGACAAGTAGACTTAGAAATGAAGTAGACAAGTACCAATTACATTTTTTATATTTATAATTATAAGATTATCTCTGATTGAGGTTCTGGCTGATACCCCTGATCACAAATACGTAATCAGGGCTGATACGTATATATCTATTTTTATCCAGTACATTCTACTTGGCGATATGTGTCAGAAGAAGACCAATTGTTTGTATACATCTGAAGTCTGATTAGTGAAATACAGTATGTTACTAGTCAGTGAAGTATGCAATAGAGAGGGAAAGGAAATACCCACCCTATCCCATTATCTCCTGGCTTACTTGCTTCATGAGTGATACCTCATGGTGTCACTTACGAGGTTGAAACCTGTCTTTGGACTAACAACAACAATTTATTACAAGATTATATTGCCATACGAAAGTTTTAGTGTCCAACAAAATAGAACTATTATTATTATTATTATTATTATTATTACAACTATTATTATTACTTTCCCTGGCTGGGGCCCCCTCCAAAGTTGGGGCCCTAGGCAGCTGCTAGTTTGCTTAGGCAGAAGTTTACCGCTGTTTCTACATAATGTTTGTATATTTCGTATTTTTTAAGTATACCCTTTTACCTATTAACCTTTTGGTGCTGTACTGGTATGATGTAATATTTTGTGTATATTGTTATTTTGTTAAATCTGAAATTTTCTCCTAGTACTTATTTACCGTTATTTAGTAATTATTATGTTTATACTTGGCTTTTTTATTGATATGTATTTCTGTTAACGAGATAATACATTTTAATAGGAAGCTCAGCTCTTATATCAAATACAATTAAGTATAACAGGTTTTTATATTGTAAGGTTAAAGTATAGATACCGGTATATATCCATAAAAATCGGCATTATTTATAGTAATTAAACTTGTGAAGCCAACAATTATACAATTTTAATGACAAATAAATCTCTCTACTTCAAAATATAACTTTCGGTTTACTACCAGTACTACAGTATATGTTTAAAAACTCTATGAATATAATTGCACACTTTCCTTGTAACGCATTTAACTTTTATTTTAACTTAATCTTCACTATTCCTAACCAATATTTATCCTTCTGATCGGGAGTAGTGCATGTAAATATGTGGCCTAGAAGAGGTAAGAGATTTCTTCCATTACATTTGTTTTTAGTTTTGATCTGTTTACATTGGTATGTATTTTTTTAGTCAGAAATAATGTAGAGCACTTTATATATACGTACTTAATTTCATTTATGATGTTTACGTCCAAGTTTAGAGAATTAATAGCCCACATTAAATTGATATAGACAGTTCATGATAACCCACAATATAAATAATTTCAATATGTATACACGAAATTGGGAGGTAACATCGTGCAGCAACCGTGTTAGAAAGATATATATATATATATATATATATATATATATATATATATATATATATATATATATTCCCTCACCAACATGGCGACGCGTGAACCAAGTGGCACGATATTTCAACACACCGTGTTTACTCCATTTTAGTATAGAGCTCAATGAAGATTTAGTCTAATATTGTTAGGAAAGCATCTTTCTGGAAAGCATTTATATTTGTTACACTTTTTCCTTTTCCCCGGAGTTTCAAGTCTTCATGACTCTGCGTCATCTTCATCTACTCGGCCTTTTCCAATATCGGTAACACTGCTCTTATTAATTTTAACACAAGCAGCAGTTCTCATCACGACTTGCGCCAAAGATAAAAGAGGCCTGCCATTATATTTTTTGCTCCCAAAATATTCTCTTACGTTACACACCATCTCTCGCGCTTGACTCTTTAACGGGACACTTTGTACAATATTCTTTGTTCTCCGCCTGCCTTTCCTTCCTTCCGACATGGCACAAGACACCTGATTTGAAACTCTCGCAGAAACTAGAAAACACACACTAGTCACACACTCCACCAATGACAACGAAGATAATAAGTGTAATATAATTTAAACATAATAATTATCGATACAGTAAAATAATAATAATAAAACTAAACAATATTTATAATTCACACAATGCAAGCGCTAACCTGCCGACTCAAAGTCATCTCGGGCATTGTATGCACGTGCAACTTGTAAACAAAGACAGAGCAACACCGTCCCGTTAGCATGGTTACGCGTCTCTCGTGATTGGTTGATTTGAATGGTTGCAATGGTAACATGCTAAAGGCGCAATTTGTCAGGTCGGAAGTAGTTTTGGACACAGATAGTGAAGTGCTTTTGTGTGAATTGTGGCATTGTATGGGCCAGAAACATGATATTACGACGAAGTGAAGAGAAGCGATTAGAAGCATTTGAAATGTGGATGTGAAGAAGATTGGAGCGTGTAAAGTGGAGAGACAAATAAGAAATGAAGCTGTGTTCGAAAGAGTCAGTAGGTGAAGAAAGAATAACGCTGAAGCTGATCAGGAAGAGAAAAAGGAATTTGTTGGGTCACTGGCTGAGAAGAAACCGCCTACTGAAGGATGCACTGGAAAGAATGGTGAACGGGAGAAAAGTTCGAGCAGAAGAAGATATCAAGATGATAGACAACATTAAGTTACATGGTTCGTATGCGGAGACAAAACAGAAGGCAGGAAATAGGACAAATTAAAGAACGCTGGCTTTGCAGTTGAAGACCTGCCCTTGGGCAGAAAACTAATAATAATAATAATAATAATAATAATAATAATAATAATAATAATAATAATAATAATAATAACAACAATAAATATTTCATACACCACCATATTTAGAGGTATACTGTTTAGCATTTTCATCTGTCATCTACGTAAAGAAAACATTCAAGATAAAAAAAAGAGTTGTTAAGAGTCAATCTGAGAGTAAATCGCAATTTTGTCTCTTCTTTTTCAAACTAGCATTTATTATACTGGTTGGAGGAGGGGGTTTCCAGATAGAAATTATTACATTTATTATATTTCATGTGCATACTATATGGATGAATGAACGTCTAGACAATTAATATGAAACAAATCGATCCAAAAGTTTCAGAAAGCATGCAAAAATTATCTTCTCGATATTACAGTACAAAAAGCATGCATTTTTGTGAAAATCTATTTTAACAGTACTTGAAATACTTTCGATTTGGATGAACTACCAAAATGCTGTAAAAATAAGAAAATTGAATAATGTAATATATAGAGTATTAAAAAAAGTATCCAATTTTATGAAGGAGGTGGTAGTATGCATCAAAACAAGAAAATAATGTCTAATAAACATGGGTCCTACAACACACACTTTCTGAGATCTGAACACTTGTTCATAGGAGGTGCTCAATGTGACGTCCATTTATGGCAATACATTTCTCTGCCCTACAATACACCAGACTACCAGATAATCATACCGTAGTTGACACCCTGACATGGAATAATGATACGTCGCAAGGAATACTGAAAACAAAAGTTTGATTGCGGATATGAGAGGGGTTCAGCAGAGATGATGATGTGAATTTTAGTAATCAGCATGTGTAGACTGATGAAAATCCTCATGCACTTGGAGAAACAAGGCATCAGCACCGATTTTCAATCAACTTATGGGAAGGCGTTCTTGATGATAAGTTAATAGGGCCATAATGCTAACACAGAGATTAACTGGGGATCGTTATCAGGACTTTCTTATTAACGTATTAAAACAAATTTCAAAGAGTGCGTGATTCTTTACGCCGAGGGGCAGAGGAATGCATTGCCATGAATGGACGTCACATTGAGCACCTCCTATGAACAAGTGTTCAGATCTCAGAAAGTAGGCCTATATGTTGTAGGATCATGTTTATAAGACATTATTTTATTGTTTTTATGCATACTAGCACCTCCTAAAATGTTGGATACTTTTTTTAAACACCCTGTATAACAGACTTAACTGAAATTTATGCTTAATAGCATTTTACAATATATTAATAACATTATATATTATGTAATAAATGTTTGGTTCTTACCTTGAGATCACATGTAGTGTTTAGTAGCAAGTTGCTGGGCTTCAGGTCCCGATGTAACACATTGGCTGAATGGATGTATTTTAACCCACGGAGGATTTGGTACAAAAAGTAGCAGATGTGGTCATTACTTAGTCTCTAAAGGCAGAAAGAAAGGAAATGCATCTTACAAATATATTTTATTTATATTCTACAAGCGAATATAATATATCTGTAATATATCAATTGTGAACAGTTTCAATGCCTTATTAAATGAATTATAAATTGCTAAAATACCCAGATAATTAAGCTCAATACATTAAAGACAAAGTAACAAATAATTTTAACTTTTCACCCTAAAATTCCATAAAGATAGAGTATATACGAATAAACTCTAAACTACAGACGACCTCAGAGACGATATAACATAAGAAATTGCAAGCAATACGGAAATACTGCAGAACTTTGTATGCGAATAATAATTTCATCAAAAGATGTTGGGAATGTGCGAATACAGAAGAACACCACTTCGAACAACTCATATAACGCAGCTTCGTAGTCATTATGAAATAAAAATACAATAATTGTGTGTATGCTATTATTAATCACGTGGGAGGTTGCGGGTCGATAATAACACAGTCTACGCTAGCCATGCAAGCATATCTGATGCACATATTCCGGGAGCCTAGCTAAACACACCGTATTATCTATATGTGACAGCGCTATAAAGTTGCATAGCACAATTACGAGTAAAAATGTATACTGGACTGCAAAAGAAATGCCGATACGAAATTATATAGTTTTCCGAGGACTTTAGCAAACATGGCGAGGTGGAAAGCTATTTTACTGAGATTAGTTAAATATGACTTCTATAACTTTTTCACGTTATTATTTAATATGAATTGCTTTTAAATTATTCATATACTTTTATTTGACAACGTTAATAAAAATAATACACGAAAATAGTGAAACTGCAGTTTGTATGCTATTCCACAACCTTCCTTATTATCCCTGGATGCTGTCATTGTTATAGTCGATATATACCGCCAGTTACGATTCATATTTTATTTTAAAAAAGTACCTATTTTCAGTGAGGGAAGTGAGACGGTACGCGACGGTATGGAATACCGACACTGGTTTCTATGGCCAGAAAACATACCCTTAGTGAAAAATGAGATACTGTCACTGAAAAAATGTGATCGTAAAAATTTGTTTATACATTCTTTACAGTAAAGAGTACTATCTGTTTGCTTCGTAAATTTAAACCACAGTCTTCTGGAACTGTATTCAGTGTGTATTTAGACACGCTTATTTGATAAGCTCAACCCCTGGAATGTTTACAACGGTAGTATTTCAAGTATAGAAGGCTGTGGTCTGCAGCTTGTGGTGGCCATTGTTGCCAATTTAGTGACTGTGTCATTTTTTGTTGCACTTTTTATAAATAATTAAGTAAGGCACTTTGAAGCTTTAACATTATTTTAAATGATAAGTCTCAAAGGACAGTGTGGAATGGTCTAGTAAATAGCTGAAGTAAATTGAAATTATTTTATTAAGAAATTTAATGTGTTGCGTAAGCTTCAAAGATTCGCGTTACTTGCTATACGAAACAATTTATTGTAGGCCTATACATAATGTATGTCTATGTTGTCAGGAAGGGGTATGCCTTTTTTTAAATCGAGGTATGCCAGAGGAAAATCTTGCAGTAGCATACCGCCTCTAGTTTTTATCCCACTTCCCTCACTGTCTATTTTATTACAAATATACATATAAAATAATTATAAATACAAATACAGAACTGCAATTGAATTTGAAACATTTAACTACACATTTCTCCATTGCATGGAATAAAAACTCTTTAGAAAATTCAAGCCAGTTCAGATATGTTTGTACAATTATTTCATACATAATTTATTTACAATTTACTGAAGACATACACGAAGAAGCTGAAATATGTAATGATAATAGAGCAATAATAATTTTTTTCGTACAGCAGTTCCAAGCTGGTTTGAACAGTCACGAACATGCACACATGGATTTTACTGTTCGCACAGCGCGAACTTCAAACTCTGACTGTTTCTGACTATAGTCATGTGTTCTTACAGCATGTCAAACGTCAAACCACAGTATAGAGAAGATACTGTGGTCAAACTGTTACAAATCGATTCCTGACAGTCAGAATTGATTTGCGAATCAAGTGCAAACCAATCTCTAATCATTGACGCATGCGCATTAAGATAATTTTGTCATTGTTTTCTGCATGTTATTTACAACATAACCTATATTAGTATGCCCTAAATATATAATCAGTTGTATTTTGGCATTGTTGTCTTCGTATAATTGCCATTTTTCAGGAAGGTAATACCACAGTCTAGTATATACAGTCACGAAGCTTGAGTTTTGAGGGTGCAAGGAACAACTGACTGTGCCGGTACTATTTCGTATTGTCTGTAATGTGGCGATATTAGCGATCCTAGTGGTTAGCAATATCTATGGATGCATATTTACTACGTATTGAGCTTCGTGACTGTATATACTAGACTGTGGTAATACTTCATACAAGCGTGCGTATTATTCTAAAGTTTTACCGCATAAGTTATAAGCGCACTATTATTTTTTATTCAATAGCTTTAACATTTAATTCTCTGGATACGTCATGTCAAGCTATTTTTATTCACTTTATAAAATATAAATCATAGATGAAGTTCATGTCTTTATTTTAGTTCACTTTTAAAACAAAATCTACAGTTTGTGATTATGATTTTTTGTTGTTTAGTCAACTGTCCGAAGACAGGTCTGAACCTCACAAGTGATACCACTTATGAGACAACTAGGCCAGGAGATAATGGGGTAGAATGGCCAGTTTTTCTCCCCCTCCATTGCATACATCGCCAACCAGCTGAGTATGCTGTACTTCAGAATGCCGCGTAAGTACTTACGTAGCAAGACTGTGCAAATTGATAGTAATTTAAAAACATGTTTATTCATGGTACAAGGGTAGATAAATAAAATATGAGTGCATAAAAAGAGATGTCTATTGCACCAAAAATAAATACATCAATGATGAAATAACTGCGTACACTGTGTGTACTTACGCGGTATTATTCTGAAGTCGTTTTCAGATTAATTGTAATAAAATTATTTTCCGGAAAGGTTTTAAAATAGAAATTACGCTAATTTAGGGCTGTAATTGTTCTTTCAGATGTCTGATTCAAACACTTCTAGTGATAACGACGATATGGTATATATATCTAGTGGGATGAGTTAGGCTTGCTGGAATTATTTGAGAAAAGAGACAGACCCAAAAATGAAACTTATTTTCAACATATTATCCCTAGGTACAAAAACAGCGAATTTATTATTTCCATGTAACCCGCCATGTAGCAGAGAATCTCTCTCTCAACAATTTGAAGTATCATAATATTTTAATTAACTGATTCTGCTGTCGTAAGTTCAAACACTTATCTAGATGGCAGTGGTTTCAACCAGTTTGAAAATGCGTTCGTACAGCTGAAATCACGGATGGTTTGAAATTAGTTTTCAAACCGATCATGCTCAACAGGCGAGGTTGGAATAGTTTGGAAACAGTTCTCAAACCATCACAAAGTTACAGCACAAACAAATCTAATAGAGTTTATATGCAATACCTTCTGTGTATCTCTATTTCTATTGTTTCCTAAGAGAAGTTCTCGTAACACGATTTCAAATCGATAGGGAGACTTCGACTCGGCATTTCTTGTGCAGCCCAGTGTACAGTGGATCAATTTAACTTCAAGTGAGATAAAAACCTACATGATTACTTTTTTTTCTATACATGTTTTTAATTCTGCAAATGTGAGATATGTTTTGTAAAGAATAGAGAAATTATTTAATGTGTGTCCAAAATTTTATTACGTCGCTACTGGAAAAGATTTTAAATAAGTGACTCTTTTGAGCGAGTTCTTCCACACATATTTCAATGAAGAACTGAAATAACTGAAAATGAAAGGTCAGACAGAATACACTTGTCATCTTAACTGTTTATAAGAAGCAGCTGATATAGCGTTTTTACGAATTTTTGCCAAATTCAAGAGGAACATTTTTTCTGTGTTCTGAACGCTTTGTGACTTGAAGGCCTATTCTGCTTATTGGTGGAAATGGTGATAGCAAGATGGTATTTGGAGAGACAAGTTCAAGAATTAGCCATGGGATTAACCGACATTCGCCCTACAGTTAACGAAAACCTAAGAAAAAACCTAACTACGTAGTCAGCCCAAATGGAATTCCTCAAGGATCAATATTAGATCCCCTACTTTTTCTAGTGTTTATAAATGATCTTGCCCCCCCCCTAATAAAAGATGTAGGTCATCACATATTGTTTGCATATGACACAAGTATAGTAATTACAGCCAATAACTCCAACACATTCCAATCTTCAACAGAGGGAATTCTCTTCAAAATATGTGACTGGTTCTCAGTCAATAAATTAGTATTAAATTGTAACAAAACTAACATAATTCAATTTAAATCCTGTCCAAATTCAACGTCGCAAATTTCTAGCGCAATCATTAATAATAGATCCCTATTAGAAACAACAACCAAATTTCTTGGCTTAAAAACCGATAATGTGTTAAATTGGAAAAATCATATTAAAGAAATTACCCCCAAACTAAATTCAGCTTGTTTTGCTATTACATGTATTCAAAAGATAGTAAATATCAATACCTTAAAAACAATATACTTTGCATACTTCCACTCGGTAATGAGTTTTGGAATAATATTATGGGGAAATTCCACAGATAGTAACAATATATTTCTATTACAAAAAGGAGTAATTAGAATAATAGTAGGTGCCAAATCTAGGGAATCGTGTAGGGCTATTTTCAAAAAACTACAAATAATGCCCATGGCTTGTCAGTATATCTTTTCATTAATAATCTTCCTCGTATGTAATCGTGAAAACTTTGTAACTAATTCAACAGTTCATAGCATAAATACACGTCAAAAAAATGACTTTCATACTCCATCGGCAAGTCTATCGTGCTATCAAAAAAGGAGTGTGTTATATGGCAGTAAAATTTTTTAATAGCCTCCCTATCGATATAAAAAATGAAACTCAAAACATAAATTATTTAGGGCCAAATTAAAGAAGTACTTAATTTCTCACGCCTTCTATTCTGTAGGTGAATTCATGACATTCAATGACACTTCATGAAATTGATACTAAAACTTTGTGTTGTACTAGTAGACTATATTGTAAATCTCGTCTATATATATTTCATCTAGACTGTGACTATAAATTAAGATTTTATAATAGTATTAAGTTTTTTGACTTGTTCCATATTCTAACTGTAAGCATGTATGAATACCATGGAATGTTAATAAATACAATACAATACAATACAAAACGCAGCATCAGATCTCGGAGTTCAACACGCTACTGTCTGCGCTACACTGGTAGTTCTCAAGGAGGGACATTTACATTAATTCTAAAAATATAATACTGGAAAGTCGTGACTTACCGTCGCACAAATAGGCATAAAATTATCTTCAAATTTTTATATAAAGAGATAAATAAACATCGACCATTTATAACAGCCATAGATCTTCTCCATTTGCAGAGACATAGTTTGAATTCTTATTCACTAAATGAGCTAGCTGACGTGAGTGTCGACTCCCTGAACGCACAGTAGAGTGTGAAAATATTACTGAATTTGATACATCTTACATTACATGAAGTGTATTGTTAATTTTATTATATCAAGTATTGGATAAAATTTGGGTTGTTTCAAAATTTTTAAAGCATGTATTCAAAATGTGCTTTTGCTTGGTATTCCATATTTACACAAATGTTTCACATCAGAATAGGTATGTATTAATCCATTTTCTTCTCTTCTTACTTCTTATCACTTGTCATTTGTGACTGCTATCTTCCCATACATTTTTAAGAAATCTGACCATTAACAATGAATCTCTTCTGCTTTTGTCTTCTTTATCCTTGACAACCAAAATTTGTATGCGTCTATCTGATAAAGTACCACCGTTGCCCGTTTCTTGATAAATCCATACTCCTAAATAATTTATGTTGTTCCGTATTCATGTAATATTCATGTCTGTTGCTTACTAATATTATATACTACCTTCCTTTTTATTTTCCACTGACATGTTTACAGTGTTTTCATTTGTTTTTCTTCCATTAGAGATAAGTGAGGTAACTAATACCTACATGGCGTAAGTGAAAATGCAAAGTTATCTAAGATCTCGGTTTAAGACTTAATCAGTTTTTCAACAAATCAAAAACTTCAGGCACTAAACCTTGTTTCATGTAAGTCTGATACGAGATTTCATCTATTATCAAGAGTTGTTCAGCAGATTGTTGTTTGTTGTTGTTTAGTCAGCTGTCTGAAGACAGGTTCGAACCTCGTAAATGACGCCAATAAGGCATCACTCATGAGATAAATAAGCCAGAAGATAGTGGGGTAGGGTGGCCAAAGAATTTAATTTACATACAGTAGAAGTCCTCTTAACTGGCACCAAAGGGACCACGCCAGTTCCGGATACGAGATTTTGCCGGATAATTGAATAAATACCGATCTATACAAAAAAAACAAAAGTTCGTATTTCATGATGCAAAATGTTGAAACTGCAGCCATGTGAAGCTTATTTCTCTATCACTTGCTCATAACTGAATAAACATAAAAACTGTGTGGATTTTCTTTATTAAAACACATCACACAACACAAATAATACACTAATTTTAGGTTCGAATATTCACTGAAAATGAAAGTTCGTGCTAAAACATATCACACAACACAAAATAAAACAATAATTTTAAGTTATAATATTCACTGAAAATGAAAGTTCGTGCTAACTTCCTAATATGGAAAAACTGACGGCCCACACTGTGGCAGATTTAAACTTTTTTTTTTTGCCTAATCGAAAGTGCCGTTGTTTTGGTATTGCCGGTTATATGGGTGCCGGTTAGCAGGGATTTTACTGTATATGTAATCCAACATTTAAGATCAATACTTTGATTACAATTCAGACTTATTATTCACTTATCTTTAAATTAATTTTATAAATCCATATTAAGATCTACATTTTTACTGACAGATGAGTTTTTTCTACTTGTATAGCATTTCCTAAGTTCGTTACATAATTTTCCAAGCAGTAAAAACTTTCTCCAGACCATCAATTATTTTAATCTCGTTATAAGACAATTCTACAAAAACTCAATCAGTTAAGTGATCAGTTTTTCTTCATTATACACTAATGACATTAATTAATTAGTAGCATTCTTCTCACCATGTAGTTTTAATTGATACGTATACATTATCCTTTCCTCTCTACTTGCAACCTTCAGCCACGACAACATGACAACACACAATTAATGGCTTTGAGAGCCACCCTCCAATTGATGGATGAACCGAGCACAAAGTACGCACAATACATTCATGCGTGTAAGCAACAAACTCCACTCTGGAACAGGCTGCATGCTTTCCGAGGCACCAACATAACATTTCAAATTATAATTTAATTTCATAAGAGCAGCATTACATATAGCATATACCCTTTAGTGTTTTTGTATAGGTAACAACGCAAAAATTCTTTCATATTCAATACCATGCAATATATTTACATTAAACAGAACGTGTTCAGCTGAAAGTTTTAAATGTTTTTTATGACTGGTGTTGAAAAATGTTAAATTTATTGAAGTCGTCTTTGTTTTACAAGTAACATTACAGGATTGTTTTGTCTATAAGTATTTCGGAACTGTTTTATTGCTGTATCGTGCATTGATTAATAGAAACAGACACTTCTCACCGAAATATTTTAAATGTTTCTTATGGTTAGCGTCGAGAAAAGTTTCACAATGATCTCTCTGATCATTTTATAGTTTTATGTTCAATTTATTGAAATGTATTTTGTTTTACAAGTAAGAACTCTATTACATTTATGGAATGCAATAAAGTAGAACTGTTTTGTGTGTTCTGAAATTATTTTTCTTGGACTGCTCTATCAAAGTGTTTATTTACGAGAAGAAAATATAGCCCAAGTTGAACCAATGTACAATGGGATTTTACATGTTTTCAAATGCTAAACATCATTAGAAAAAGTATTTCTCATGCTATGCATAAACGTAAATTACGACATCCAACATCAAGTCACAGCTGCAGACGATACTATCAGCACCACTGTCAACAGCAAAACCAGAATCATCACCACCACTGCCATCAGCAAAACCAGAATCAACACCGCCACCACCACTGCCACTGCCACCACACTGACCACCGACACTGCTCCCGCTGCCACAACCACCATTATTGCCAAGATCACACCACTACGATCATCTCTATGTCACTGTCAGATCATTAGATCGCAGAACTTCATGCACTAAAAATGCAAAGATATGCATGCAACCATGCTCTTAAAATGCTGAAATGTGTACTTACAACGAAAAAAATATGGAATAAGAATACAAAATTATAAGTAATTTCAAACATGTTTACTGTATAATATAGATTTGTATTTTAAGAAGGGGGAAAAGACTAACTGTAGTAACTTTCTAGGAATCTCACTTCTGTTGACGTCGTACAAAATTTTGTCCTATATTCTTTTGAGAAGATTTATTCCATATGTAGATGAAATTATTGGAGATCATCAGTGCGGTTTTACGCATAATAGATCGACTATTGATCAGATTTTTTTGTATTCGACAGATTTTGGAGAAAAATGGGAGTATATACATCAGTTATTCATAGATTTCAAAAAGGCATATGACTCGGTTAAGAGATAAATTTTATATAACATTTTTATTGAATTTGGCATTCCCATGAAACTAATTCGATTAATTAAAATGTGTCTCAGTGAAACTTACAGCAGAGTCCGTATGGCCAGCTTCTGTCTGATGCTTTTCCAATTCACTGCAGTCTAAAGTAAGAAGATGCACTATCACTTTTACTTTTTAACTTCGCTCTAGAATATGCAATTAGGAAAGTTCAGGATAACAGGGTTTGGAATTGAACGAGTTA